>NW_026294562.1:21566365-22127595 GCF_007827085.1 Peromyscus californicus insignis
TGTTATTTAGCTGCACTTTATGTTTATGTAATTATTACCATATTTGTACTTTTTTCTTTTATAACTCATTATTTCCATCTTTCTTTCCTTCTGATTTTGTTTGGTTTATTTTTTCCCTCCTAACATGTTCAATTGGATATTTTCTTCTGAGCACTGTTATGATTTTATCACAGAGTTCATGATATGTAGAAATTTCTCTATAGTGACTATTCCAGCTATCCTTAATTTCAATTTAGATTGTTTTGTTTGAATTAATGTGCTGGTGGCCACGTCAGAGGAGCAAGTGGCACATGAATTCAGGAGTTTAACCTATCAGAACATAAGGCACTGAGGAGTGAATCTCAGATATGCAAGGCCCCGAGGGCTTCGGCTCCAGAATGTCTCTTGCTGCTGCTGTGCCTTTACATATTTGCCGCTGCCATTTTTCTCTGGTATCTGGCATGGTGTGAATGGGTATGTGTATGGGAGTTCCCACTGCCTTTAATGTAGTGTGATTATCTCATGGAAATATCCCGTTCTACTGGGCATTTTTACCTGTGGATTATTATGAAGATGATTTCGTCTTAAGCAGTACTGTTTAAAGTGTTACCCTGGCTCCTGATAAAGCAAGGGCTGCAGAGGATAGCAAATAGGAACAAGGAAGTGTCACAGAGCTAGGACTTCGGAGTTTCTCTTGAGGAGCAGTGTAGAAACTGTGGCTTGGGTTAATGATTAGGGAAAACAACTGAGCCCCAGAGACTAGGCTAGCTCAAGTTCTTTTAATCTTAATGTTGGGAGATATGTTCACAGGTTTCGGTGTTCATCATAGCTAAAACAAATCTTTAAATAATTAAGATGTTTTTGTTAATGGCTTTGAGGTAGAATATCTTGGGGAACAATTTAAAGTTTGGAAAGGCACACTTTTAATACTTGAGTGAGGGACTCATTGAAGTCAGGGAACAAAAACAATGACAGCCTGGCTGTTGCTGGATGATGTACCTTTCTTGCTAGAATGGGTTGGTGATCAAAGGTGATGATTAATTCCTTGTACCCGATTATGCCTTCAGCTTCCTGATATCAAAAACTGTTGATGAGTGGGTTTGCACCCTGAGGATTTAAAGTAGAGCTGATTGTTTTTCATCTATAAAAGTTTAGATTTGTGATTCTTTTAAGATTTTTTTATGATTACTTTTTGATATAAATAATAAAGCGATTGATCCTTTCTTTGTAACTGCAAAATGCACCCTGCCAGTAAAAGAACTGGCTGAGAAAAATACCTTGCTTGCTTATACACTGTTAATCCACGACAAGTTGCTTGGACATACATGAATGTATGTTCATGGGAATAATTTGCTTTTCACCTGTAGTACATAAAATGTTTAATCATGTAAGAGAAATGGGAAACATGCTTTTTTTTTTTTTAACTTGTATTCATTGTAATCATTCACTTAAAAAATAAGAGTGTAACCACATCGTAATTTTTATACTGCTTGAAAGAGGCTGCTGGGGTATTTAAGCTGTAAGGGAAAAATAAAGACACAGAAGGGATACATCTGGATAGAGGTAAGAAAAGAAAGAATAGAGAGAGATGATAGAAAGACCCTAAAGGGGGTGTGTGTGTGTGTGTGTGTGTGTGTGTGTGTGTGTGTGTTTCCCTTTTTTGCCGGCCCCAGAGAGTTAAGTTTTACTGCCTCAGATAGAAAAGTCAAACTGAGTGATTAGTTCCCCAATTCTGTGGCTCCCCCTCATTTTCTGAGCTGCTGAAGACTGAAATTTAAGTCTTTCTTTTTTCTTTTTTTTCTGGTGCCAGGATACTGAACACGCCAGGGCAGTGTTCTACCACTGAGCTACCTTCCAGCCCTACTTATTTCTTATTGGTGCAGTCTGTTTTGCTTGTTGGCTTTTGTTTGTTTTGGGGTGGGGGTAGCCCTCTACAGAGCCTAGGTTGGCCTCAAACTCTCCTGCCTCAGCATCTCAAGTCCTGAGATTACAGACATGTGCTTACACCACCTGATGTTTAGCTGCAACTTCATGACAGTGTTTTCCACATTAATTCTATTCCTTGGACTTGACTGCAGTTTTTCTTTGTAGGCACAATCAGATGTTTTTCATGGTTTTTTCAAGTTTGGATTACTTTGACTTTATCGAAGGAAATGTGAAGATATATAGTCAATTACTAGTTCACTCTGTGTAGTGGGAATCGGTAATGGGTTGGTTTCATTGAATAAAGTCAAAAGTGAGTGTTTTAAAAAGCAGTTTAGAAACCAGAATTTTGTTCTCCTTGAGGAAAACTACAGTAGCTGGAAACGGGCTAAGAGGCAGGTCGCCACATTCCAACCTTAGGCACCTAGCCAGGCCAATAAAGAAGCTTCAGTTGTCTAAAGCCCTGGGGAGCCTGAGTTTTGCTGATGGCACGGTGACAGGCTCTCTCCAGGTGTCACTCTATTTATGCTGCCATCTTTGTGTAATGCCAGGTTTTGTACCACCTTCCTTCTCAGAACTTCTGTGCAGATTGTCAGATTACCAAAATGATACGCGAAGACCTTTACCTTAGATTTACATAATTGGTGCCTGCCGCTGACGTGTGTCCTTTGTTTCTAACGTAGTTTCTGCTCAATGTTGCTGAATGATTTGCTCCCAGCTGCTCCTAACTGTTCATCCTTATTACAGGTACAACTTTTGACACTAGACTATGTGTCTGTTAGTAAGGCTGTTTCTTCCTGTTAGAGAGCCAGGATCTCACTATGTACATCAGGCTGGCTTTGCACTGGTGCCAATCCTCCTGCCTCAGCTTTCAAGTGCTCAGATTACAAGACTGAGTTACTCTGCCTGGCTTGTTATTAAAATGTTGATCTTTGCTTTTTCTCTGAGTTTTTAATGGTAATTCTTAATATTTTTATGTTCAGCCTTTCTGAATAGTTTTTTATATCTTCCATACAACATTGAGTTATGATTCCACTTTGCAAGTGGTAAATTTTTTTAATGTTGTTGTGTTATGTATGACATATGCTTATATGTGCATGTGTGTGCAAGTTTATGCTGAAGTCAAAGGAAGATGCTGGGTGTTGTCTCTTACTCTTTTCTCCTATTCCCTTGAGAGTCTCTTAATGAACCCGAAGCTCACCTGCTCAGGTAGGTTGGCTACCCAGGGAACTCTGGGGATCTGCTCATCTCCACTCTCCAGTGCTTCCGTTATAGCTATGCCTGGCTAAGAGAGTCCTGGGGATTCAAACTAAGGTCCTCATGCTTGCACAGCAGGTGCTCTTAGTCACTTTGTCCTCTCCTCTGAAATTACCTGTCCCTTAACAGCTGAGTTGACCTGAGTTGTGTTGATATGTTACTTTTGGACTTAAGTTTTGCTATCTTTTGTTAGACTCCCAGCTCTTAAAAAAAAAAAATATTTATTGGGTAGTTTGTTTTCCTCTGTATTTTTTTTTAAAATAATCAGGAAGATTTGCAGTTTTGTTCTCATAGTTACATCTGTGGAATACCGATTGTATAATAGCCTGCTTTCTATGTATTTAGCCAGCACCTTAGTATCTGTAATTCACTTTTGTAAAGAATAGTAGGATTAGTATATCTCCATCTCCCAATTTTATCAATTCTAGTCGTTCTTGGTGTTTGCATCTGTACTAATAAGTACCCATATACCTCCACTTCTTCATGCCACTACTGCAGGAAGCCTCTGGACTGCAGTCTCCTCTCACTAACCTACCATTCTAGGTGCATTCTTCTTCATAAAGTCACGTGCACTACATCACAAGCCCCGAGATATGGGATATCCCATGACACTTGCATTCACTCGTGGCTTTCAAAGCTCCTTAACTCAGTGTTATCCTAACTACCCTCACGGTTACTATGATCAGAATACTCTTTCTTCTAAATTGGCACAAGTCTATTTAGTAGCCATGGACCATTTCAGGACTGTTTACCCAAAGTTCCAAGAGCCTATGTTGTTCTAGATATCCTATTATACATAGAAAGGATAAGTAAGACAAAAGCCCTGCCCATGAGAATCTTACTCAAATACCTGGCCAAGGAATACCACTCACTCCAAGCTGTCAAATCATCACTGAGATTTTGTTGCAATCCAGAATTGTCTAAAAGAAAACCTAAGTGTGGTATGCTGGGTAGGAAACTGGAAGAGAGATAGATACTAGGGACTGCAACTTTTCATCGTTCTGTTGCAGCTGGGAAGCAAAGAGAGAGAGGAAAAGCCCAGGGGCCCCAACAACCCCTTCAAGGGCACGCTGCCAATGACCTAACTTCCTTCCATAGGCCCCATCTCATAAGGGGGTCCATCAGCAGCAGGGAAGCAAGACTTTAACAGGGCCTTTGGGAGACATTTGTGATCTGAATCACAAGAGGGAAAAACTAAGAAAATCTTAGTTGGGGGCTGGGAAAATGGCTCAATTAGTAAAATGTTTGCTGGGCAAGCATGCAGACCTGAGTTCAGTCCCTCAGCACAAACGCTAATCAATCAATCAATCAATAAATGAATCAATAAAGGTGGGGCTGCAAAGATGGCTCAGTGGATAAAGTGCTTGTTGTGTGAGCGTAAGGACCAGAGTCTGGATCCCCAGCAATCACTTAAAAAAACACTTATGGAAGCCTGCCTATAGTCCCAGCACTCAGAAGGCATACAGGATCCCTAGTTCAAGGTGGTTAGCTAACTGAATTGGAGAGCATATGTTCATATAGAAATTTTGCTTCAGTAAAGTATACAGTGTTGAGGAAGGCAGCTGACATCAACTTCTGGTCTACACATGCATGCACACACGTGCCCCACTCACCACATACAAATTTATAAAAAGAAAAGGAAGGAAGGAAGGAAGGAAGGAAGGAAGGAAGGAAAGAAAGAATGCGGGCAGGCAGCTGGACACAACAATGCAAGCCTATATTCCCAGCACTGTGGGGTAGGGACAGAATTCTTGGAGCTGCTAGCTGGCTGGTTTAGCCAATGAGCTATATAGGTTTAGTTAGAGATCATCTCAAATTTTAAAAAAAAATGTTATAGAACAACTGAAGACGACACCTGACATAATCCTCTGGCCTTCACAGATAGATGCATGTGAACATGTGAACATGTAACGTAAAAATCTGACTTAAGTACAGACTTCCATTAATGTGCCATTTGGTTCATTGTGACAAATGTAACATACAATGTAAAGATGGGTAAGAGGGGAAACGGGGTGTGGGATACATGGGAATCCTGTAAATCTCAACCTGTTATAAAAGGAAAGGTTATTAAAAAGGAAAAGGAACATATCCTACTAAAGGATGGTTAGCAGGTCGACAGAATGCACAAAATGGTGCTGCACACCTTTAAACCAGATTTCCTGACTTGATAAAACTTTAGGGACAGAGGATGTCTTCTCTAAACTGCATACCAAGCCAGAGGTCCTGGACTCCTGGTTAAGAACTCCTCTAATTTAGGGTGGCAGTGAGTATCTGACAGTGTCTTGAGGACAAAATTAGAGTGATAGTGGGGAAGGGCCAGGGGTGAGGGGTGGGGGCAGCAGTACATACTCTTCCCAGAGGGCGTGACTTCAGTCTTTATGCTACCGACTGACTATACTTGTTACTTTTAAAAAGGGAAACAAGGATTTTAACCCACCCAATGATTAAACAGAGTTCCAGATTCTCCATCGAATTGCTTCTAGCGTACCAGCCATATTTATGGAGGTAGATGGAAGCTGCTTGTGGGTGGCGGGTGGGGTTTTCACCAACTGCTTCAGAAGCAGCTGTTTAGTAACTTGCTTCCTGGGTTAGAGTCACAGTGTAAAGCTTAGCCCCCCGTTTAGAACACTTGTTGCCCCTTTTCCTGCTTCCTAACTCAGTCCTAAAGCACAGCACATACTAACTCTTCAGAGAGCAGGTGCTAACGCTGCATCAAAACCTGCTAAGGCTTCAGTTGAATTAAGTAACAAGTGGTATTTATACCGAGGTGAACACAGGCTTACTCATTGCCGACACTCTCTCATGTCACTCAACATTTTGTCCCGATTTTTCTCAAGAGCTCAGACTTCAGGCTTCCTGAAGCACCAGCTTTTAAGATACTAGAACTCACAGTTACATATGATTAGACTTAAGGCCCATTCCAGATGGAACCCACGTCCGATGGATACTGCTCAGGTGGCTGAGAATGTGGGACTAGATAGGCCATGGATCTAGGGGAAAACCAAATACTATTGTTCTGCTAAAGAAATATTATCAACAAAACGAGTCCTAGTGGCATACTGTTCTACCCACAGGTCAGCACTTGCTCAGCTATCATCAGAGAAGCTTCCTCCTACAGTAGATGGGAACAAATAGAGAGACTAACTGCCAGACAATGTGCAGAGTGAGAGACCTTGAAATGCTCAGTCCTCAATGGGATATCTCCATGAAACCTCTCCCCTCAGGGCTCAAGGAACTTTGCAGAAGAGGAGGTGGAAAGAGTCTAAGAACCAGTGGGGATGGAAGACACCAAGGAAACAAGGTCTTCCAGACACCACAGGACCAATGAAGGTATGAACTCAGAGTAGGTAGCAGTATGCACAGGACCTACACAGATCCAAGATGGATAGGGTCCCCAAACTGAGAGGGGGAAGTGGGCATGCTCTCCAATAACAACAGCTCCCAAAGGGAAATTTTTCTCCAATGGAGTCTCACTGAATGTAGAAGCCACACTCAAGGGCAGGCCCCATGCCCTGTACAGATGGCTAACTCAAAATGAACTCAGTGGTACCTTGGGAATATTTCTGTCTCATAATGCTTTATATGGGCATTTCCCCCCTTACTGGCCTTTTGCTTATGTATTTTGGTTTCTAATTTTGTGTTTTCATGGGCTGTGTGTGTACATGTCTCTTCATGTTATGTGCTTGCTTTCTTCCTGTTTTGTTCTATTCTCTATTTTTTTTTCCTGTTTGTTTTCTAAAGATTGAAAGAGGCATGGAGTTAGATGGGAGGGGAACTGATCAAAACGTATTTTATAAAAAAGTATTTTCAGTAAAAAAAGTGTTTGCTAACATACAACTCATTTTACACTTAAAAGGCAAAGCTCAAAGTTGTCTGGTATACTCTAATGGGCTTCACAGATCTGGATATAATACACAAAGGGAGACATGTTTCCTGCCACTGTGGCAACGTTCTCTATCCGGGCGGAGCCTCTTAGTGAATGCATTTGTGACTGCAAGTCGGACACACATGACAGCATGGCTCAATGAGGTTACAACTGACAAGCCTGTATTGAAAACAAGAGCGGCGCCGGGCGGTGGTGGCGCACGCCTTTAATCCCAGCACTCGGGAGGCAGAGCCAGGCGGATCTCTGTGAGTTCGAGGCCAGCCTGGGCTACCAAGTGAGTCCCAGGAAAGGCGCAAAGCTACACAGAGAAACCCTGTCTCGAAAAACCAAAAAAAAAAAAAAGAAAACAAGAGCGGCAAGACCATTTTAGTGAAAACTACGTTTATTTTCACATCAAGTGCACAGCACTCATCTAATCCTGCTGTGTAGACTTAGCACCATACTCACTGTGTGTAGTTAGTCATAGCACAGATATTTTGGTTTGCAGTTTGTACTTGATAGTGTTTATTTAAGGGACTCTGGTTAAGTCCTTTTTACACATCATTAATCTTTTCACAGTACACATTTAATGATGGTCCAGTAATCTCAAAACAAAACAAAAAAACTTCTTAAGACTAATTAATAAATTAAACAAAACAAAACCCAACAGTCTCCCCAACCCCCAAGCTAACTGTTGTTGAGTTACATTTATAATGAATTCTAATGTTTTTTAAAAAAGTCATGATTCTCCAGCCTCCCCCACCTGGGTATGCAGCAATATTCATCAATTATTTGACTCTACCCCCCCAAAAGGATTAATCCAGTGTTCTTTAGCTTTTTAAATATAAACTGGAAAAAGTGTTAATAAGCTTTTTAAAAAGGCAAATATTCTTCGACAACAAGAATGACACAGAACTAATCAATAAAAGCATTTGACAAGACATTAAATTACCACAGGCACTGGCTGTTGTTTCAAGTTAGGATTTCTATCCCAATAGCTTACATTCATAGCATTACTTGAGGTAGTTACAATACTGAAAACTGGACTCCACACTGCTGGGCTCTGTCTGTGAATTTGAAAGATACGTTGTCATCTTTTGAACCTACTTTCTCCTAATAATTCAAGTTTTCTTAAGGTAAGAATTCTAAAATCCAATTAGCAGCCTTTTTAAAGAGGAAAAGCGATAGGACAGTTTTCATGCTTGAAAACTGCCATGAGATCTTACCTGAGTGGTTTTCATCACCAGACCAGTAAGTCCACACTATGTGTTCTGCATTCGAAATATGAAAGTTAGCCTCCTTTTAAGGAAGGGCCATTTCTCTAAGAATTCCTGTTGGCAGAAGCTACCCACCTGCACTTACCCACTGGAAAGCCACCTCTATCAACCCATCATGCTGTGGAGCTCTCCCCTTCCCAAAAAAGGCCATTGGCTGAATACTACGACTCCTGCTGCATACCCACATCTTTATAGTGAGTTCTCATCAACACACTGTGGTAGTCTCACATCTGCCACAGTTTCCCTTCTATTCAAGTGCTATCTTATAAAAACATAGATACACCTTACTAATTTTAAAACACAAAGTTTCCCTCCACCAAGTCTTTCTTCTTCCACGGATAAGAGCACAATGTACACAGTTTATCAGTTATTTTTTACTTTTTAAGTTTATCTGTTTCCCCTGCCCCCAATATTTTATGGCCAGGTTGCCCTTGCTATAATGACTATTATTGCTGTTTTCACTCACTACCAATATAATGAACTGTCCCAGGGCATTTGCACAGCCCATCTAATGAAAATGGCTACTGAGAGTTTATAATCAGTACCCCTGCTTGCTTAGCTTTACTTGCTGGATTCCAAGGTTGCTTAGAGAACTACCCTCCCCATAACAAAGTGCTGCATTAGCCCAACCTGAGTACTACCCTGGCCACCCTCAATTCCAGAATAATCCTACCAGACTCTACTCTAGTATTGATACTATTCAGTATGTCTTCTCCTGAAAATTGTTTTAAAGAGTGACAACAAATGTGAATATAAACCACTGATTGCACTGGGTGACGCACAACCTGTCCATGCATGAGCAGCACAGGCCCCACTTCCTTCACCCTGTGCTACGTTAGAGTCTCACCCCAGCAGGAGCACTGTAGCCTATGCTACACAGGTGGTTCACGCCCTCACACTCCCAAGGCATGCTGGTTACAGCTAAGTGTTTCCAAGTACTACAAGTTCCCTGAGTTAAATATGCTTAATCCTGAAGAGTAGGGGCTAATCACTTAGCGGGGAGAACTAGAGGAGTAAAATAAAAATTATGATCATGATTTCAAGGTATGTATCTGTTTAGCCCCTAATTTTAGTATATAAATCCAGACATGTATATTATTTATGATAGGAAGTTATATAAAATCATCTGTGTTTTTTTAACTGCACAGATTAGTATACTTGGCAACTGGTGAGTTTGAACTTAGAAACCCACCAGCAGGCCAAAAGACTCTGAGCTGAAAGATTAAAACAATTCTTCAAAAATTAATACTGTTAACTTTCCTTCATAAAAGGTGGTTTGGCAAGTCCACAGACAAACAGTTAAGTCTTTGATGTATGTGCCGGCATAAGACCCAAAGCCTACCATGGCTCAAATCTCAGAATGGCAAATTTTCAGCTGTACTGAGCATTTTGAAATATTTGGACCACTGGCCAAGGGCTGGACCATTTCAGTCACAGGGGTTGACACACATTAGTATCTGCCAAGTCCTCGTAGGTATTCAAGGTACTGAAGGGGTACTCAGTCTCATGGTGCTGGTGCCTGCTGCATGCTGATACTATTTGTTTTCCTTTCCTTTTGAAGAGGAGTACAAAGAGCTTGCCCCAGAGCTATCCCTCTCAGAACAGTCTGGTCGGTTAAGACCTATGATATGTATGTCATCACCTCTCAAAGCATGGAGTAATACATGGGAAATGTTCATTTATCTGGTAACTCCGGTTGTAAGAAACACTGAGACAGGGTTTAACTTCCACTGGTATTGCCAGGGACATCCCAACACCAGTCTGCATGTGGCCAAGGCTCTGAACACTAGTTTGGAAGCTCGCAGGACAAGTCTGAAGGGTGTAAGATGAGGTGTGTGTAGTAGACACAATCTGCTGGCGGCTTGGTTGTTCTGACACAGGATGCCGATACTGCATCGAGGTCTGATGAAGATACTGAGGCTGCTGGAAGTGAACTGGCCGTGAGGGCTGAGCTGTTTGGAACACACCCAGCTGTGCTGACTGAGGAGCTGACTGTCCTCTCTGTTTGTTCGCTTCTTTCACATCATTATCATGAGCACTGGGACAGGAGACAGGAAACAAAAGCATTACCTAGCAAGAACGCTGCAACGTCCCACTCCCACCTCCACCATAGCTTATTTCACAAACTGCCACGACTGTCTCCTCATTCTAACAGCAGTGATACTTTCCTTGTGTCTTTCTCAAGTGATTTATCTCAGTATAAACACTGCTGGAAGCTTTGAGTTCTTTACAACTTGGAATTTGAGGTCATATCCTAGTGACCCTTAAAATTCAGTAGTATGGAGATGGGTTGGGGTGAGATCTGCCTGGACTGATCTCAGCACTGTGGGCCTGCACATATACAAGAACAGCTCCCTTCCCAGTCAGCTACTTAGGGTCATACCAACAACAGTCAACTCTTACCTGGCTCACAGGCAAAGGATGCTCCTTTGCTGCAAACACTATTTGTTCACAGCAGCGAGCAACTGACAGAGCCTTGAGCCTTTGGGAAGTAGTTTTTAGGGTATACTATACACAAAGGAAAATGTTACCTAGAAATTATAAATGCAAAAGCAAACAGGCTTACACCAACAGTCGTTCAATACACTGCACTAAGAAATCCCAGGAGTAAGCAGTAAGACGATGCAGTCTTGTAGGCCATGTTGGAGAAAGACGAAGGATAATCCTCGAAGAAGCCACACATGCAGCAGCTACTAAAGAAGGTGCATAATTTAGAAAGGCATAATCTGTGGAGACACCAAAAGTGAACTTAAGCAACAGAAGACATGTGTCACCAGTGCAGTCACATGAGGGTCTTCTCAGCAACTCACCTTGCAGAGATACTTCCAGGAAGTAATCTGCGTATTTGGCCATGTAGAGTTTAGTCTTTTCCAAGCAAATCATTGGCCAGCCATCATGAAGATCTGTCTCATGCACTGCTTCAGAGAGGTAATACTCAATGAAATGGGCAGCTGTAGGAAGGCAGAGGTTCCACTGAAAGGTCTCTAATAGTAACAGTTCCATATGCAGCAAATTCTGCTTTGTTAGCACTAGGTTCATATTAGTCATACAGCCCAGGCTGTTGAGCTGCTCCAGCTTAGGCACACTGTCTTCTTTTTCTTCAAATTTACCTTGTAAAGAAGTGGAAGGGGTGGAGAAAATGTTAGAACAGTGATATCTGGAGGCCTTACCAGTTATATGGGACCTGCTGTCTTGCTAGCACTGTCTCCTTTTTAGCTACATCAGAAGGCTCTTCTCTTCCATGTTTGCATGTTGTCTTTCCCAGTACTTCCCCACCCTTGACCTTTAACCATTCTCTGAAAACAATGTGCATAGATTTGAATAGTATACTGCGGCATAATGGAAATAGTCATATATGTTGATGAGGCAGTAACTACCTACTGGATTTTTTTTTCCCCCAGAAAGTGTTCTTTTTGTGGGCAGGTGGTAGTTGGTTAAAGAAAATTATTTTAGAGCATCAAGAATTTAACATCACCTGGGCGGTGGTGGCGCACGCCTTTAATCCCAGCATGCCGGAGGCAGAGGAAGGCGGATCTCTGAGTTCGAGGCCAGCCTGGTCTACAGATTGAGTTCCAGGACAGTCACAAAGCTACACAGAGAAAGCCTGTCTCGAAAAACCAAAAAAAGAATTTAACATCAAAACTTTATCTGGTTAAGTGCTCCACAAATGAGTTACACCCCGAAGCAGTTCTTAGCTTTTTCTGAAAACTAGTCAGCATGAAGTATTTAATCTGGGCAAATTTTTAGCATAATCTCAAGAGCAGAGAGAAAGGAAATTTGGAAGAAAAACTAAGTAAATTACTTTAATACAGGCACTGCTATTTCAAAAACAAATACACAAGGAACAAACCTACCTCTATCTCTTCTCTTCTGTAAGTTTATTTTTCAAAAAAGGGAAGGGGGCTAGGTCTGGTGGAGCCTGCAGCATGACAACATGTGCCTGTGATTATTTGGGAGGCTCAGGCAGGACAGTAAGTGTGAGGCTATACACAGGTCGTACAGTGAGAACCCAGCCCAGCAGGTGAAGGTGTTTGCTGTGCAAGTCTGGAAACCTGAGTGCAATCCCCAGAACCCACAAGGGTGGAAGCAGAGATCACACTTCACAAAGTTGTCCTCTCATCTCCACACAGTATGCACACCCAAGTACAAGTACATGTTTCCCTTCCCTCCAATAAGAATGCTTTAAAGCAAAAGGGGTGGTGGGGAAGAGGGACGATTCTTATCTTCTCTTAAATCTCCTCACTCAAGGCAGAACAGGAGTAAAGGTGACACGATAGAAGTTCATTACTGGAAGCATCAACTTCTGAGAAAATACTCATCTAATGTTGCAACTATTCACTGAGGAACAAGATTGTCTTTCCACCTAAAAAAACTGTTTCTACAGATTATGAACCAACTTACATTTAAATTTCCAAACAAGCATTACTACACATAAAGCATGCATTTAGGTACTTGTATAACGCAGGCCTGTCTCTGGGACATGGCAGTCCACAGAAGAACTGAGATCAGGTCTAAGGCAGCCTACCTTTCAGTACTGTGTTCTATTTTACAATGAAGTTTAAAAGTTGAAATTACAGATTTCTCACAAGGGATTTTACATTAGTTCTTGTTCAAAACTATTGTTAGAAAGTTATTTTTCAAAAGCACACCTTGTTATATATAAAAATTGTTTTAAAACTGGATAACGATTTCAGTATCACTTGCTTTCCTTGGAAACCTTGTAATTTTATTCTACCCATTTATAAACAACTTATAGGGAAAGGTAAGAGAGACCACCAAAGCAGGGACACCAACGTTTCCTGGTGAAGGTTCTCTTCTTGAAGGGCTGATTTGTAACACTGGTTAGAGCTGCTACCACAGACGGCAAAGGCCAGGGCCAGTCAGCTGACCAGTTGGGTAGCCAGTGGGTGGGGCTTTGCTCACACTGGCTCATCTTGGGGCTGGAAAAAGCTCGGCTCCTACCTAGGAGTTCACTTAGGGAACAGAACTGGGGTAGGAGGTTTTGTCCTTGATGCCAGGAGACTCTAAGCTCCTATCTTGAGAAAAACTTAGTGGTTACTCCTGCTCTAGAGACTGTGAACTTCTTTAAAAGCAAACCACTTGTTGAGGTACTGGGTCTTGTGCAAGCTTTCTACAGGTTAGGCAACCGCTATACAATTTTAATTTCAAACACTGTTTTAAGGTGTCCAGACTGGTCTAAGACCTGACATCCTCCTGGCTCAGGCTCCTGAGTATCTGGAATTACAGACATACCCTGTCCCCAGCTCAAAACCACTCTAAACATTACTGTAGAGAGGAGCAAAGCTTATGTTATTTGGACTTTAAGAATCGAGATAGCTTTTTCTAATTCTAGTCATGTAAGAATGGCATTTTACAACACCACGGGTCTTCACGACAGCGATCAGCATCACCACTGAAGAGGAAAGGAAGTCACTGTTCTCACAGTACTAACATGAAGTTCTGCAGAAGGAAAACGAGGCAAGCAGTTGTCCAGCCCCTCCAGATGAAATCATCAAGGCTTTCAAGTACCTCACCATTTGTGGAGCAGTAGTACTAGCTGCACACTTCAAAGGAATGTTATAAAAATTAATGAGTTTATTTATATCATGCTTTAAATTCCTTTGAAGAAATTAATATACCATAATTCACTGTAATTCAAGGATCAAGGGTGTTTCATATTCTCCCCTTGAAACTTTCATCATCAAAAAATAAAACTGTTTATGGTCAATTTCACAGCTCAAGAAATCAGGATGTTACATAACATCAGCCAGTTCACCCAGGGTCAAGTAAGTTGAGTGATACCAAAAACAGGAGCCAAAATAAGACTTTTATATTCTCAGATCTGCAGTTCTAAACCAAAACATCATGCCAGACTATATGGGGTCAGCTATCAGAATGACAGACTTCTGTATCTGTATTTGTAAATATTTAGCTATTAAACAAATGTCAAGGAGTTTATGTGCTGATTTTCAAAGTTAAAAATAAATTGCATAGCAGAACACTGTGTATATAATAAATTAATAAATCTTAAAAAAAAATAAACTGAATGGGGCTTGAGAGATAGCTCGTCCATTAAGAGCACTGGCTCTTCCAGAGGACCCAGGCTCAATTTCCTGCAACCACATGACGGCTCACAACTGTCTGCAACTCCGGTTTCAAGGAATCCAACACCCCCATACAGACATACATGCAGGCAAAAGACCAATGCATATAAAATAAAAATAAATCATTTAAAAACAAAATAAGCCGGGCAGTGGTGGCACACACCTTTAATCCCAGCACTCGGGAGGCAGAGCCAGGTGGGATCTCTGTGAGTTCGAGGCCAGCCTGGTCTACAGAGTGAGATACAGGACAGGCACCAAAACTACACGGAGAAACCCTGTCTCGAAAAACCAAAAATAAATAAATAAATAAAATAAAGTAAAAATAAAATAAATTGCATGTAAGGCATGGTGACACAGGCCTTTAATTCCAGCACCTGGAAGCAGAGCAGGTGGATCTCTGTACATTTAAGGCCAGTCTGGTCTACACAGGACGTTTTAGTCCAGCAAGCTACATAGTAAGACCCTGTCTAAAAAATAAATAAACAACATGCTGCATCAATAACCACATTTGAGATTCTAATTCAGTCTTATGTTTTTGGGAACCTTTTTGTTATAGATAGTGGTACAGACTCAACTACGTGGAGGAATTTCAAAAACTGTGAAAACATCAGTGAGTTACATGCATTCACATCTATCATTATTGTGTTAACTGCTATGTACAATTGAAATCTACTTGTTCATACACACAGATCACAAAGATCAGGGTTTTTTTTCACTTGAAAGGAAATACCAGAAGCCATATGATTATATTGATAAAGGACCAAAACAGGAAATGAGGATAAAGGAAATTCATATCAGCTTCCCAGAAAATAAAGAATTAGAGGCCAGAAACAAAATACCAGGTCTGTCTTTCCTTTACAGGAAATGTACAGATCAGCCATGGAAACCACACATTTTCAACAGCAAATGGTAACTTTGTGGCAGAGAAGATGATATAGTGAGTAGGGCAGATGATGCCATCTGGAATTCAGCCAACATTTTATTCTTTCTTACCAAATAGAAAAGTCATCTATATTGTATAAAAGAATCCTCACAAATTACTAAGACCATTAATTTAATAGAGAAATAGAGAAAGAACAGGAAGAGGCAACCTATGGGGATGGGGAGGCTAAACTCATTAAAAATTAAGATGTAAATCAAACCAACTGTGAGATTTAATTTTTCACCAAATAAAAAAAATAAAGTAAAAAAACTTAAGTCAATATTCATGAGCCAAGAGAAAAAAAAATTTCTTACAAATTATTAGCACTAACAGTAGCACTAAGAGCCCGTGAGTAAGAGTCTTCACCTTGAGTCCAAGATCAGGAGTGTATATCAGAAGCCTCATCTCCAAGGCTGCTTCCAAACTGCCTATAAACTCAAGGCTGCTCAAACAAGCTGAAGCAAGCCAGGGAAAACAGGTGAAATATAAGAAGTTATTTTCCTGGACAAACAAATCTACTTTAGAAAAATCAGACTCTTTAGGAGTAAGAAGCCAGGCTAGAGATTCCAGAACAGCATACTAGGGGAATTGGCCAGTATAATGTTAAACCAAGTCAAGTGTCTTTATTTTCATTTTATAGAGAATTAACCTGGGACCCAAGGGTTATTGAAATTTGTACTGTTAGGGATTCAAACCTAAAAAAAAAAAAAAAAAAAATCACGACACTCTGACTCCTAAATACTACAAATTAGATAATGTGCAGGTCCTTCCTTCCCATTTCCAGTAGTGCAGCTACCCAGGTAGGTAGATAAACATTAGCTCTAAGAACACACAAACTGTGATCTGTCTTTGGCCAAATTACATAGCATCCAATTATTACATAAAAGTAGACTCCACCAGGCAGTGGTAGTGCATGCCTTTAATACCAGTATTTGGGAGGTAAAGGCTGGTGAACCTCTGAGTTCAAGGACAGCCTGGTCTACTGAGCCAGTTCCAGGACAGCCAGGGCTACACAGAGAAACCCTGTCTAAAACAAACAAACACATCAACCAAAAGAGAGAGAAAAGAAAAAAAAAAAAGAATACAATAAATACTAGATACCACAAATTTGTAACATGAATCATCCAATGAAAACAGACTATCAGTTTATAAGCATCCTAAGCTTTTTTGACGAAGTATTAGAGATTGAGAGGAGAACCGACTGTTGCTAAGTTCCTGTGTCTTCAATTCTGACCTAGTGGAGGACAATTGCTCCAACTCTTACCTATCACTTACTCAGGAGGGCTGAGTGAGGCCTTGATGCATACACTAGACATACCCACTCTACCTTGGAAAAGGAAGAATGTAAAAGCAAGTCTCTCTCAGGAACAGGGGGTCAAAGGTGATAGCAGAACAAAGGGAAGAGGTATCTGGTTCTTGCAGTAGTAAGTGATTGTGGTGCTTTGAATGATAATGCTCCCACAGGATCACATATTTGAATGCTTGGTCCCCAGTTGGTGGACCTGTGGCCTTGTTGGAGGACGTGTGCCACAAGAGGTAGGCTTTGAGATTTCAGAAGCCCCCACCATTCCAGCTGGTTCTCTCTCTGCCTCGTGGTTGTTGTCTCAACATGTTAAATTCTCAGCTATCGCTCCAGCACCATGCCTGCCTGCCTATTCCCATGTTCCCTGTCATGACGGGCATGGCCTCTACCACCCTCTGGAATGGTGAGCCCCATTAGATGACTTTATAAGTTACTTGAGTCGTGGTGCTTTGTCATGGTAGTAGAGAAGTAACTAAGACAGCGATAAGCAATTCCTATCTGAACTATAGCAAATATGAACGCTACACCTTGTTACTAGAAAATAAGCTTTAAAAATTACACATTGCCACAGTAATTACACCAAATAATCTTCCATAGAATAAAAGGATCGAAACCACACATCACAGTATGTAATTAAAAACAAGAACTGAAAACTCCATTTCAATCATCCTAAGACACTACAGGAATCAAGTCCCCTTCCTCTGTTAGGGAAATAGGAAAGTATAGGAACTTGGCATCATGATGACAAACACTATATGGTGATCAAAAACTTTTTTCCTGCAGACAGGGTCTTGCCATGTTGCCTGAATGTAGGGTCTACCATATCTGGCTTAAAATTCTCAGTAACCAACCAGATCTCGAAGTGGACTTTAGTAGTGCAGTGTAATACAAGTAACCCTAATTAGTTTGGTAAGTTACTAGTAAGCAAACTTTAGTCACAATATAAATTATTTTATGAAACTACACTAATATCATTCATTATTTACAATCCCTCAAGCTTAGCTTCCTATTTGGTTCAGAACACTCTAAGAACCACAGAGAGCAAGCTGGGACTTGGCAATAGTTGAGTTGACAGTAACAGGCATTGTTGGCTATAAAACTATTTTTCATGAATGATCTTAAAATTTAAAATAGCATTGCTTTTCTGTCTGATGGCCAGAGTATGTCTCTAGTATGAGCTAATTCTGTAACCTAATATTCTATGGGATTAAAAACAAACCAACATGTTTCTTATAGATTTTTATATATCTGACCTGTCAAGTACGGGTTTTTCCAATCTTATGTAGACAAACTCTAAAGGGCTTCATAGCCAGTGATGAAACAAATGAGCATTTTATACGTGATTTCCTATGAACATAAACTTTAATTAAAGTTAATTATAAATGTGTAAGTACTACTCTGGCTTCAGGGTGGGGAGGGGGGACTATGTGTCTAGATTTTAAAGGGGAAATAAAGATACTCAGGAAGTCTACAGCACTCTGCTAAGAATTTGGCTCAGGAGGCATATGATATGACTAGACCAACAGCTGACCTGTAAGAGTTCCAATGCTTCACTGTTCAGATCTCACCCTAACCCACAGGCAATGGAAGCCATCACTATGGTTGTGTTTTATTTACATTCATCTGGTTTCACAAAGGATCTGAAATAATTTAAAGTCATTCAAGTAGAAGTCTTGGAGTATGAAAATAAAATCTAAGAGGCTCCGATCTGGAAATGATACCACCTAATAATGCACTGAGTTGTATAGATTTATTAGTTGTCTAAGCAAAAAGGTGTTTTTGAAAGATTACTAGCTTCACAGCCTAAGAGGAATGTTCTTATCATAGTAGCCACATTGGATGCCAACCTTCAGTGAGATCAGAGGTCAAGGTTGACGATAACAACCATATATTACTTTGAAGTAAGGCTAATAATGATATGGATAATATAAAAACAATACCAAAAACAATTACCAATTCAACTTCATATCAAATGTGATCTTTTTACATTGTTGAATGAAGAAAAATTCAATTTTAATTCTTTTATACGCCCTCTCTCTTCAGTGTAGACACTAGCACACAACAAGGTGAGGCCTAGCAGCACATTCTGTATGGGTAATAAGTAAGTCTATCAGATGACATACTGAAGTCACTTCCTATCAGTTGCAGAAAACCCAATTGATTAAACCTACACCATGTAGCCAAGACAAAGTGTGCAGCACCTTTACGACAGAGTTTCTCAATTCCAGCTACACTGATGTTTTGAGCCAGAGAATCTTTGTTCCAAGGACTTGTTCTTTGAATTACAGAGTGTTTAGCAGCATCCAAAACATCTACACACTAGATACTGTAGTGTTTCCTAAGTTGCTTCTGGTTGTCAATCACTGACCAAAAACAGTGGTTTTCAATCAAAATGGTACATCAACATTACCTTTGGAATTTTTAAAGTGTAAAAAAAAATAAAAATACCTAGTCCCTATTATTCAGATTCTGGCACAGTATATTAATTACTTCTGTCATTGCTGTACTCAAATATCTGAACAGAAGTAAGCTAAAGGAGAGAATTTACTTTGGCTTACAGTTCAGAGAAAGGGAGTCTATCATGGTGGGGAAGACACAGTGGCAGCAGTAGCTCGATCTGTAGTGCTGACTGGGAAGCAGAGACAAGGGAACGTAAGGGGTCAGCTGGCTTTCTCCTTTTCCTCTCTTTATTTAGGCCAGGCCCCAACTTATGAGATGGTGCTATCTGCATTTGAGGTTAAGTCTTTCCTCAGTTAAACTTCTCTGGAAACTCCCACACAAATATGTGTAGAGGTGTATCTCCTAGGTGATTCAAAATCGTGTTGACAATGAAGATTAACCAGTAGATCTGTGGTGCTTAGAATTTGTATTTGTATCAAATCTTCAGGATGTAGGGCTTGGGCATATGATTTTTAAAAAAATGTCAGAATTACTTTTTAATACCTAACTAACAACCACAGTATATACTTCCTAAAAGCAATAAACTGAAATGACTGGGATTTGAAAATAATTCACTGAGTTCCCTCTAGTTTTATCATATAAACAATATAGATTTGAGTCATGTAAATCAGATTCATACTCACTTGCTAGAAGCAGACAGGAAAGTGCAACTAAATGCAGCTGCTGAATAGAGATGTCATAACGATCCATGAACAGGTCCAGCAAATAGACAGCAAGATGTCGGGCGGAAGGGCAGAGAGTGAAGCGATTGCTCACGATGGCAATCAAATCAGCAAAATATCGCCTGAGACTCAGCTGAGGGGACTGGCCCTTGTAAGAAGGCAACTTCAGCTCCTAAATGAAGAGGAAGAATATTTAATCTATAGAAATATCCTCGTAATGCAGACTTAACATTGTTTTTCTAACATACTGTGTTGGAAGAGTTTAAAGACACCATTTGCTTGAAAGGAATGTAGAAATAAAGTTGAGTGGGAAGAGGGTATACGGCTTTAAGAAAAACAAAACGCAAAGCCAACCACACTCCAAACCCTTCCTCCAAGGTGCAGACCAGTGAGTATACTCCTGGAACTGTGCAGGCAATACTTCATACAGAGACCAGGACTTACCCATCAGTATCTTTTAACCTTACTTCCCTTCTATCAGTTAGGATCTTTACTTTGCCACCTTTCATATACATAACATTTTTTTTTTTTTTTTTTTTTTTTTTTGGTTTTTCGAGACAGGGTTTCTCTGTGTAGCTTTGCGCCTCTCCTGGAACTCACTTGGTAGCCCAGGCTGGCCTCGAACTCACAGAGATCCGCCTGGCTCTGCCTCCCGAGTGCTGGGATTAAAGGCGTGCGCCACCACCGCCCGGCTACATAACATTTTTTTAAAATCATCAATCAGTATTCACTCTCAGGACAATATTATACAATTTGTTTTTAAACTCTCTATTAAGAGATTCTGGGGTTGGGAATGTAGCTTAGTTGTAGAGTATATTCTTATCATGTGCTATGCCCTGGGCTCAGGTCTCAGCAACATGTAACACCACACACACACACACACACACACACACACACACACACACACACACACACACACGGGGTGGGGGTGGAGTCCAACTGTGAATCAATATGGAAAGCTTTCAAATTTATTTTGTAAGATGAGTGTATCACCAAGAATAAACCTGACAGCTAATAACAACAAAAGAAACACAAACACCAAAGCACACAGAAATAAAACAAAAACAAAAAAGGGGGAAGCACACTGGACCTCCTAAGTAAATTGTATCTTGAAGGATACCATCAGAGTGAAAAAGGCGGCCCACAGAATGGAGAGAACGTTTAAAATCATACATCCGATAAGAGGTTAGTAGCAAATTACTTTTTAAGCTTCCTCAAGACACACTGTTACTTAGCTACATCCCCAATCCTTCCCAAATTACATAAAGAATTCCTACAACTCAAAAGCAATAAAACAACTCAAATTTAAAGTGGGAAAATAAACAGACATTTTCCCTGAGCAAACAGACAAACAGGGGCTCGAGAGATGGCTGAAAGGGTAGGAGAGCTTTCTGTGAAATCCCCAGCACTTACACACAAAGCTGGGTACGGCTGCATATGCCTCTAACTCCAGCATGGGAAAGGCAGAGGCAGGCCGACTCCCAGAGCTTGGTGGCTAGCCAATCTAGCCAAAACAAGTTCCATCTTCGTGGGAGATTCTTTCTCAGGGGAATATGATGGAAGAGTGATAGAGAAAGATATCCAATCGTACATGTACCATACATACAAAAGTACAAAGTAACACAGAGAAAAACCATAAAGTAACCAACAAGCAGAGATGCTCAACATCATTAATCATTAAGAAAATGCAAACCAAAACCACAAGCTACCACTTCATACCCATCTAGATTGCTATTATCAAAACAACCCCGCCCCCAAAAATGCCCCAAAGAGAAAATAACAAGCATAGACAAGGCTATGGAGGAACTAGAATCCTTACCCATTACTAATGGTAACACAAAATGATGCAACTGCTGCAGGTAACAGTGTGACAGTTTTCAAAACTTAAATATAGAATCATCCCATGATTCTACATTTCCACTTTTATTATACATCCCAAATATCTGAAAGTAGAAAGGTAGGTATTTGTACACCCATGTACATAATTACCCACAATGAGCAAAATGTGGAAACAACCCAAATGCTTATGGGATGGATGCACACACACACACACACACACACACACACACACACACACACACACACTTCAGCTTTAAAAAGGGAATTGCGACATACACTGCATGGATGAACCTTAAAGACAATATGCTAGTCACATAAATGGACACTTCTTATATTAATATGATTCCATTTACACCAAGTATTTGGTCAAAGTCACAGAGGCAGAGTAGAAATGTGGTTATCAGGGTCAGGTGACAGACGAACTGGAAAGAGTACAGAGTTTTAGTTTAGCAAGATGAAAACTTATGATTAGCCCCAGGTATAAACAGTGGAAATTGTCTCAAGTCTCTTTCTAGCAGGTGAATTAAAATGCAGAGATCATTACAATACACTGTTGACACCACAGGGCATTGAGAACACCAAAGAAGACCTCGCTTGGCCCATGGGATAAGGAGTTATAGAAAAACTGAGGCCTGAATATTACATTAAAAGACTAGGAATCACACCTGGAAAATATTGGTGGACTTTATTTTTAACTATGTTAATTTTACCAACATTAGTAAAAACACCCCAGGGCCATCAATATGAGATTTTATTTGTATTCACTGTTATTAGTGTGTGAGCACCTGGTATTTGTGGGTAGGCACACATGCCATGCTGTACATATGGAGAGCACAGCTTTGTCGAGTTGGTTCTCTCCTTCTACCTTTACGTACACTCTAGGGATAAACCTCAATCACAAGTACTCGCTGAACTATCCCATAATATCTCACATAACCTGTTGAGCTACCTCACCAGCCCCAGAGGTTTTAAATAATATATCTAATGAACTTCATTTGTCTTTTTCAGTGGGAAAGTACAAGTGCTGACCGGTGACTGTCCGAGCCGGCTCTCCCTGAACAGGTACGCAGGCACAGAAAAGAGCCTACACTTTCCTCAGCCACAAGTTTCTTCTGCTGGCTTTTCTCAGTCCCTTAGAATGGCACACTCTTCTTCTGACTGGCTTCTCAGGAATCCAAAGGAAAAAAGCACAGGGAAGTCATCGTAAGTCTAAGTCCTCACCAGCGAACCACTTCAAATGCCATCCCCTACCCAGACTGGGTTAACTCTCTAGCCAGGATGGAAATAAAGACCTACAGGAAGTGTTTCTCCCAAGAATACAATTGTTTCCGTTTGCCTTTACAGCTCCTCAGCTTCCTTCCACAGAGTTACAGTCCTGGAGCAGAATGACAGAAGACAAGCACCTAAGGGACAGGTGCCTGGGAAGTCTTTGTGAGTGGGAAACTCCATTTACAAAAGTGGTACAGTTGGCGTTCACTTATTTCACTCTTCCCCAGTAAACACAATGCTGGTCACATCAACTATTTCTTTAAAAACTGGAGGTCTAAACATGGACCATCTTTCACAGCAAATGAATGTCAACTGCCCCAGGGAAGAGCTACATTCAGATGCCCTTGACTTCTAAAGCAGATTGCTGGAGTTCATGCAGGCAAGGACCCGTGGCACTAAGCCACCGCTCTAACACCTTGCACATACTACGTACTGAACATGTTGCATAAACAAATGACGACATCACTGACAGCTGACATTAGCATTTTTAATGAGAAAAGTTTAACTTCTTGACTCCAGTGCACTACAAATAGAGATCTCTCCAGTTGTAAAGTTCAAGCCCTATTAATTAATGCACATCCTTTATGTTACCATTACCTGAAATCAGGACTACAGTCTACACTGAGCTTAAAGACAACATAAAGGCAACCCTGAGTAGTCTGCAACAGGTGGCCTGAGACAGGCTTCAGAAGAAAGCCTTCACATCCACCTGACTACAGATCTGTCTTGCTCCATGGCCCCTTCAGAGACTGCACAAAAGCATGCAACAAATCCTAATTAAAAAAAGGAAAATTCTACTTCTAAGATGACCTGCAAAACTAATTCAGACAATTACTCAGGATTAAAACTACCTACACATAAAATATTAGAACTAAAAATCATGAGGATCACCATGGAAAAAAAGTCTTTAAACTTTCCCATCCACCAAAAAAAAAGTACCATTTATACCAACTAACTAGTTTGCTACTAGAGAGAGAAAAAGACTGACACTTAGAAAATCCATTTATCTCACCCCAAAATCAAAAGTGAATTGGGACAACTTCTCCCCCTCACATTCCTAAGAATCATTCCATAGTTGGAACATTTATGTAGAGCAGTATCATACGGGTCTGGGGTGTATTCAGGGGAAGAGACTGAATGTCAGGATTAGTAAAGAACATTTAGAAATTTCAAGCTTTAGAGAAAAGGGTGCACATTTAACAAACGAAGCCAGAACTCAAGGTCCCAAGGTACTTAATATGGTCAGATACACAAGATACAAATCTATTATCCTGGAACCCTTAAGCCTCAAGCTACATGAGTGTCTCATTGAAGAGTCAGCTGTTTTGATTCTTAGTTTTCTTCTACACTTAAGGTGGTTCTTTTAGGGTCAAGGTGAAACTGAGTTAAATTAGAGATCTTTCCAGAGCTCTCCTTTGGATGTCAGAGAAGCAGGGCTATCCCATAAATCCGACTTAGGACACTCAAAGTAAAATCGTTACTTAAGAAGCAACAATACAAGCCGGGCGGTGGTGGCGCATGCCTTTAATCCCAGCACTCGGGAGGCAGAGCCAGGCGGATCTCTGTGAGTTCGAGGCCAGCCTGGGCTACCAAGTGAGTTCCAGGAAAGGCGCAAAGCTACACAGAGAAACCCTGTCTCGAAAAACCAAAAAAAAAAAAAAAAAAGAAGCAACAATACATAGACTTTGGTCCAAAAAGAGTGTATTTTTTTCAGTGTTTATTAAGTATCCCGCATCTACTTTCTGCACATGATAGTACCAAAGAGCAGTTCCTTCCTTCCACCCTAAGGCTTTTCAAACAGCCTCAAACCAAGTAACAGTGAGTTAACACACAGCTCTTACTATAAGCTGGGCACTATTCTAAGTCTGCGTACAGCACGGACATCAGATTTCACAATCAGCCCATAAGAAACGCTCCAGCTTATTTATTTCTCCTCTTAAAGACGAGGAAATGGAGAAACTGAGAATTAAGTAGTCTGAAGTCTCACAGCAAGTTTGGGAACTGAGTTATGTATTAACTGTGGCTTACAACAGCTGCACGCAGCATCAAGTAGAAGCAAGAACGGCTGTTCATTCGATACAAATTCAGCATTACACACACACACACACACACACACACACACACACACACACACCCCAAGATCAAATCCATGATCCACCTGGCAACATTGGAACATTGGAACATCGCTTTCCACCTTCCTTCTCCCAACTACCACGCCCCACTCCTCTCCACATTTTCAGGTTCTTCTGATGCAGCCCAAGGAAGGAAGAAGTTAATTAACCTTGACAAATAAGCAGACTCGCCTTCTCTGCCCTGGAAAGTGGAGCGCAAAAAAAACCTAACTGGCCTCTCCAGGAAGCACAAGAGCCGCGATGGGAAGGAAGGTCGGGCCTCGGGGTTACCTTGTACCGAAGCGCCTGGTGAATATCCGCAGCCAGCTGTCCTCGCCACCACTGCCCCTCCAGCTCCATGGAAGCCGGCGACGCGCCCCGCCAGACGCCTCAACTTCAGTCTGGAAGACACGCCCCAGACGCGGTCACCGCCAGCAACTTCCCCTCCACGACCCTCCGCGCCCCCCGTCACCAGGGCTGTGACCTCGGGTCACCGCGCTCGGCTGCTCATCTTCACCTGACCCGACCCCAAGCCATCCTCCAACGCCAGCGAGGCCCGATCTACCCAGTCGAGAGGCGCGGGCTTAAGTCTGCAATCGCCAGCTGGAGGAGCTGCAGGAAGGTGCAAGCTTGGGTACCTCGGGGCGGGACGGCCGGGCTTCGGCTCATCGAGTCCCGGGTTCGAACTCGGCGGCCCGCGCCGGGAGCCCTGACACCGTCCGGACGCCGCCGGAACGGAGGGTGAGCAGCGCTAGGCCAGGTCCGCGCGGACAGCCGGGCGCGCTCTACCGCCCCGGGGGTCGGAGGTACGCTGGCCGCGGCGCGTCCCCCCTCCGAGCGGCGAACAAAAGGCCGGCCGGCCGTGCTCCGCGCCTCGCCTCCCCTCGCGGTGCTCGCCGCCCTCCCCGGCCAAGCCGGCCCGGCCCGCGCAAGGCTCTTACCCGGAACCGCGGCCCTCACAGCCCCAGCCCGGCCGCGGTGCGCGGGGCGCCGGCAGCGCTCATGCCGCGGACGGTCGGCCCGCCAAGCCCCCGCCTCAGCTCGGGCCCAGCACCGGGCCGCTCGCGCCGCCCATTGTTAAAGGACCGGCGGGCGGCTCGCCGTACAAAGCCAGCGCGGGGGCACGGGCCGCCCCGCGCTGCCAATCTCGTCTCGCGATACAGCGGGGTCGCGCCGCGCCGTCCAATCGGCGGCCGGGCCGAGCCAGGTGCCACTCCGGCTCTGCGGGCCCCCGCCCGGCGCGGCGAGCCCGGCTGTCTGGCTCTGCAGCCCCTGGCGTCTGTCCGGTGCCCGCGGGCCACTCACCTGCAGAAGAACCTTCCTCGATGGGTCCTGGGTGCCGGCAAAGAAAGTTTGCGACGCCCCCGCCCAGCGATAAACCGTGGCAGCGCGGATCTGGCCCGCTGTCTCTCACTTGGAGGGGCAGCTCTCCCGGGTCTCCCCGGCCTCCCAAATAGGCTTTAGCTGTTCCCACAGTCCCTAAGCCGCTTGGCTTGTTTAATTCTGCTCCAGTTCCACCTCTAAACCCAGGATTCTTTGAGCAGTCTAATTCAGTTCTTCTTGTGGCTTTTGCTTCGGGCGATTCTCAGGAGTTGTGAATGGAATTGACATCTTTAGTAACGTGGCTTGTCGAATCCATAATGAATGTAATTGACCATCTGCGGTGGTCAGGGAAGAAACCCCAAACTGTGGAAACACTCCAGCGTCGATTAAGGTGATGTTGGAGCTGGAATGTGAGTAACAGAAGCCCTATCAATTGTACTTGAAAGTGTTTGGTGGACCACCACAGAAGTAGGTAGTCAGCTGGGACAGTGGTCCCCCAATTTTCCAGAGTGTATACAGCGACTTCAATTTATTTTTAAACATAAATCATGAGACCGCACCCCTTACTTTGAATATTTTGTTTAGAAAGAGGAAGGGTGACAAAGGACTACTACAGAATGATGAGTGCACATTGCGGGATCCGGGCTTATCGCGCTGACTGGCATTTGCATACATCCTGGAAGAACCGCTGCTGACCTGTGTGTGACAGTGCTAATGCCCGGGGAAAGTAGGGATTCAGGAACTGATAGCAAGAAAAGAGAAGCATCCAAATGAAAGTTGGCAGGGCCCAGCCTAGCCCAGTGCAGTTCAGGAAGAGGCTGCTAGCAGAGGAGAAGGGGACATCAGGCTTTAAAATTTCCATGTCATTTATGGTATTTAAATAGTACCCAGGTCGTCCATTTCCAGTTTATGACTACTAAGCAGGTTTATGGCGATAATTTGGCTTCCAAATGATTAAGAGTCCAGGCCTTTCTTGACCTTTTCAGAAAAGTGGGCCACACACTGTAATCGTCTGTGTGATCCTGTAATAAGCGGGTTGTCCTATAGTCTCTACTTTGAAGACCTTGTTTACAGGGAGATATTTGTTCAGAAATCATGTATTATTTTCTAGACTTAGATGGCTCATTATAAGATGGCAGTATTCATTCTTGTTAATGCCTGTGTATGTCTCTGGTGGTCTTAAGATTATACATTCCTAAGAGGCAAGTTTCAGTTTTACTATTTCTTTATTCCTTTAGAGTGAGCTGGGCACAAAGCAGTTACTTATCTGAACTTGTTTTCTCGCAGTTTATGTTCTACTGGAAAGAGAGAATCATAATAAATGAAAGATAAATCCATACCACATGGTAACAAGTGGTGTGAGGGAAACAAGGTAAGAGGGTGGAGAGGTGGACATTGTTCTATGACGTGGGGAGCCATGCAAAGGCCTGAGGGGAAGTAAGTGGCCGGTATCTAGCTGGGAGACGGGTGTGCCAGACAGAGGCAGACAACAAATGTGGAAGGGCTCTCGGGAGAAAACACATCTGGAAGAAAATGGAGGATTTATGTCTTGGGTAAAGATACTCCAAACCTCGCAAGTGACCAGAAAAGGTCGGAAAGTGAACGGGCAAGGCACCCACCCCGCAGAGAATGGGAACTAGAGTTGGGTTGCGGCCTGAGGCACAAGAAGTTTGGCAAGAGATGAGGATGAGACCAGGTTCTCTGCAAAGCTTTTGTAACTTTGGGAACTTCGGGCAGTAGGAAGCCGCCATACTCTGGCAGTATAGACACTAACGTCAGAACACACAGAGGAGATTATTCATGAAGCTTTCTATACTTGATGTGTGTCCATGAAATGCTGTATGCTGAGTACTAGGGGAGAGAGTCAGCAGTCCAGTGCTTGCCCAGCATACCTGAGGCCTTGGGTGGCTTTGTGCAGTACCACACAAACACACCATTGTAAACCAAATACGTAATATGCATTCAAACGTTAAAAAATATATTTAATTGAAAAATTAAGTTGCTTTTAATTAAAATGAAACACTTTTAAGTAAATGCATGCAAAAGACAAAACATTCAACCACTATAAAATAAAGCATAATAACCAGCAGATTCCTTTCTCCACTGACCCCACTTCCTCCCAGAGGCACCACGACTACTGTGTCTTTTGTTGTACCTTCCCAGAAATACACAGATCTTCATGTCAACACATGAATGCAACCCCCTTGCCTCATTTTGGGTGTAAAATGGTACCTCATTCCATAGTATATTGTGCACCTTGTCTGTGTCCTGCAGTCTAGTATAGTGAACATTCAGGATCTTCTCGGGCTCCATCCAATTCTTGTGGATACAAAACACTAGGAGCCAGAAGCCCTGGGCCCTGTTCCTGATTTGTTTCCTTGGTACAAATTTACACCTGTGTACTATTTAAGTCCCACCCAGTATCTCTGCCTACAATACCATCGTCTCCCACTTAGATTTGGATAAGCTCATTTACTGGTCTTAATGCATTGACACCTGTCAACCTTCTCGAAAATATTTGACAATTGGCAGTTGGAGAGGCTGAGGGAAGGTAGGTCACACCTGTAATTGAACTTGATATGGAAGATCCTAATGATGTTTCCAAGCCACTATGGTGCAGAATGTTAAGGACAGACTTTATGCTATTCTCAAATATAGGGGCCAAAATTTGCATATATTTAGAATATGTAATTTGCCAGTGAGTACTCCAAAATTAAAAATTTACATACATTTTTACTTCTGGTTAAAATGGACATAGACTGTTACTATCTACCTGACTGGGCCACAGGATACCCACTGATGAAGCATCCCAGATATACATGTGAAGGCAGTGGTTTGGAGAATACATGACTTGGTAAGCTGAGTAAAGCAGATTGCCCTTCTGAATGTGGGTAGTCCTCATCCAGTCAGATGGAAGTTTGAGTAGACTTAAAAGACTGCCCTTCCTCAATCGAGTAAGTGGGATTTCCTCTTGCTTAATTTCTTTAAGCTGGGACATAGGTCTTTTCTGGCTCTTTGACTCAAACTGAAACAGGCTTTTCTTACACCTGGAGCTTACTGGCTGTCAGACTAGAACATGACTTCAGGGTTCCCTCTGAGGAATTTTTACCTGGAATTGTACTAGAAGGAGCATCAAATGTACCCATGTCTCATTAGTGCTGACAACATCCTGCAAAGTCAGGCTCTCACTCAACAGGGGATCACAGTTGCCTGGGAGCTTGTTGAAAACAAGGCTGCTCTCCTCTCAGTGTTCAGATTCAGGAAGTCTTGAGTAGATCTTGGACTCTTCACTCTTACTAAGACTCTCAGGATAGCTCGGATGGAGGTGGCATGACTTCCATGATTGACCTTAGGGAGCAGGCCAGAATTGATTCTTTTCCAGGATGAGCTCTAATGTGAAATCAAAGCAGCCAGGCTACCCGAGGGTCTCCCAGAAGAGGTGTGTTGGTAAGGAGGTATCCAGACTCATCCTCAAAGCCTGAGAAAGGGGTGCTGATGTGATCTCCATAGTTCCCAACTCTATTCAGGATCCCAAATTATGCCTAGCATTGGTGAACTCAAAAATAAGCAGTAAAAATCTCCAGGTGACAGGAAAGCATGGATCTAGGAGACCATAGTACTTTTTGCCTTTTCCCTTCTTCCCTTTCACTGATATCGGGCTAAAGAAGCCAAATAGACCCACACAGATAGTATGTTGTTTGGGTATGGATGAATGTATACAGCTAAAGCAAATTCCATCTGCGGAAATTCAGAAGAGTGAATTCCAGTCTGGTACACGGCATCAATGACTGATTGGACATCTGTGTAGGGCATCTGGATGGGAAATCCTGTGACCTGGATAAGGTTAGAACAACACAATGTCACATTACAGTCTAGAAGAAGTTTGGAATTACCATATGCAGAAAGATCACAGAAGCCTTCGTGATGTGGCAGTATTAACAACAACTGGCGTTTGTGAGGGACTGTGATATTCCAGATAGTGTTACATAAGCCACAGAAAACCATATGAGGTAAGTTCTGTTATCAACCCCACTCTACAGACTGGCTAGAGAACAACCAGGGCTGTTTGACGCAAAAATCTGTACAGTTGATAGATAACAAACTTGGACCCTTGCTATGGGATGCTTTCCTATACGCTGTGAATATGTGTTGCTCTCATTGGTTGATAAATAAAGCTGTTTGGCCAATGTAAGGTTAGGCGGGACATTCAAACGAAAGATGGAGATGAAGAAGAGTGAAGTCAGGAGAGATGCCAGCCAGCTGCCCAAGGAACAAGATGTCAGCAGACCGGTAACACGGCCATGTGTCAACATATCGATTAGTAGAAATGGATTAATTTAAGATGAAGGAGCTAGCTAGTAAGAAGCCTGAGCCATAGGCCATACAGTTTGTAATTAATATAAGCCTCTGTGTGTTTACTTGGGACTAAGCAGCTGTGAGACTAGGCAGGACACAGGAAAACTTCTGACTACAGACCCTCTAGATAGCAAACTGCCAAAAAGGAAATGTTGGGGGTCCTACATAGGAGGACTGTAAATAGAATTTTTGAGGTGTTTATTCAGCAATAATTATGTTTATATTAAGTCAGTACTGTGTGATAGTACTGAAGGAATGTGGGTCTAAGAAATGTTACATAATAGTACACAGATGACAATCATGAACCCTTTATACAGCCTTCTATTGCTTCCCTTGGGAAGATTTTTCTCATCCTTAAATCTGCTAACATGTTTTTTCTGTGTGCACTGTCCTCTCTCTAGCTCACCTAACAAGATTTCATCATTAGTGTTTTCTGATCTGCCTCTGGTCCGTGACCTCTGTGAATGCACTCAATTGTGTCTCTATTGTTTACTGCCATAATTCCAATGTTTAGCCTAGGTCCTGGCACAGAACAGAAACAATGTTTAGCATTTACTAAGCACGAGATGTTGAGTGCAGTACTAAGTATAAAACTCACTTAATCCTCACCACAATCACAAAACAGACAACTATTTTACCCCCGTTATCCAATGGGACAAAAGGTATAGATGGGTTAGATGACTTCACCTAGGCTGAAACCAGTGAATGGTCAAAATAGGAGCTGACTACAGGCTGCAGGGCTCAACCTTGACCCAATTATTGTCTACTATGCATTATTAGTCTGATATTTTTACATAGAAACTCCAAGCTTTAAACCTTGGCGTGTATTTAACTAATTAACTATTTGTGTATCTCTTTAATCCCAACTTCTATTAAAAACAAAGAAAAATAAGAACAGCTTCCTTCTTATTCTTGAATGGATGGTACCTGCAGACCCCTCTCTGACTGCTGAGGTACTCAGCTCCTAGCAGATCTTTCTCTTAGGGAGTCCTCCTGGGAGACATCTAGCTTCCTGGGTGGTAGAAGGGGGAGAGTCTCACTCTTAGAAAACTGGGGTTTCTAAGAGCCCGATGGACCAGTTACTAGAGAACAGGTGGGGTATGCGAAGGAATGCTGGTGCTAGACTAAGAAAAGAGAAGACTGACAGATGTCCACCTCATGTGTTTATGGACTTGCTGGACTTGAGGTGCCTTTTTACTACCCAGGGAGACATCAATGCACTGATGATGGTGAAAGGTGAGGTTGGGTGTCAAGGTCCAGGCTGGACATGAAGTTGGCAGTAATTTGCATACAGAGATAACTGAATTTTCCTGGACTTCTCCTGCCCAGAAGCAATGACACAATCCAATAGGTTATTAGAAATCATTTCCCAATTTCCTAGTTTCAGAGTGGACGTCTCTTTTCAAAGTTCACCATTTATGTGTCAGAAAACATACAGTTGGTTCTAAGAAAATGCCATGCATGTAATGTTGATTACATCACAACTTTTTGGTCTATATGTAAATAGAATCCAGGCTGAAGGGCTCAATCTTGACTTAATTATTGTCTACTATCCATTATTAGTCTGATATTTTTTACATAGAAACTCTAAGCTTTAAACCTTGGCTTATATTTAACTATATTTTATTTATCTCTTTAATCCCAAATTTTATTAAAACAAAGAAAAATAAGAAAAAACTTCCTCCTTATTCCTGAATGGATGGTACCTGCAGACCTCTCCCTGACTGCTGAGGTTCTCAGGTCCTAACAGATCTCTCTTTCTATCAGAGAGATCTCCTAGGAGACATGTAGCCCCCTGGATGGTGGAGCAAGAGATTCTCACTCTTAGGATTTCCAACTCATCTGTCTGGTGACCAAGAAAAGAGGCATTTCAGAGATAGTTCAGATTTGCTGTTATTTTAACAACAGGTTAAAACCAAATGTCATTTGCACATTAAATCATATACAAACCCTGTAAAACTGTAGCAGCCTTTCTAACTCACTGTCTTCAAATGAAGCAAAACTTCCCGTGTAAAACTCCAGCTTAGGAAGGATTTGCCGCAGAACAGAAGTGCACTGTCGATTCCAGCGTGTTGGGTGCTTAGGTCGCCATTCCATCATCTTACATTTCAGTGTCCTTTCCAGCCTACAGTGAGAATGCAGAGACTCCATGACAAATTGTGACTCACTTAGTGAATGTCACAAGCACTATGTCACTTCAGGAATGAGAAAGAAACTTGGGAGATTTAGGAGGGAAGCAGGCATTGACAGTGAGGGTGGGTCTCAATGGGAGCTGACATCAGAATGCTTCACCTTCTGATAATGATGCAAGTGGAGTCTGGGCCCCTAGAGCCTGTAGTCTAAGTAGTTCTAGAAGCAATTCTAATGCAAATTAGTTGGGAACCCTTTCCCTACTGCATTTATTCCTTGTTAAGAACAGGGAAATGGGGGCTGGAGAGAGAAGTCTCAACAGTTAAGAGCACTGGCTGCTCTTCTAGAGGACCCAGGTTCAATTCCTAACTCCTGTGTGGTGGCTCACAACCATCTGTAACTGCAGTTTCAGGGGAGCTGAAGTCCTCTTTTGGCCTTTGTGGGCACCAGACATGCATGTGGTAAACACCCACACACATATGCAGGTAAATACATACATATATATATATATATATATATATATATATATATATATATATATAATGTAAATGTTAATAGTTCTCTTTCTAATCTCAAAAAGGGGGTAGTAATGGTGGCTGGGGATGGAGTAAGCTGGTATGCTATCAAGAAAAGGAAGTAACAAAATGAATTTGGTCTCATTGTTTTGACTGACTGACAGTGGGTTACATTCCAGCCTGCTGTGTGAGTGTAAGCCCCTGCAGGAAGTCAGATTCAGAAGCTGCTGACACACGTGGAGTACAAGTGAAGCCTACTATTTAGTCTATGGCCCATTTGGGACTTGATTGAGGCTCTCCATTAGGCAGTGAATGTATATGTTTGGGAGATATCCAGGATTGACAGTGAGGTTTGGATAGTTTGTACTATCCAACTGAGATATTTCACCACAACCAGGGTCATGGCCATTAACCTTCCTATCCTTCTAGAAGGATTATTACCATAGGCTTACCAACTATCTACACTGAATGTTTCAACCATGGCCTATGATGTCCGGAGTTAACTTACACTGTCCTTTCAAGGGGTTCTTTACTTGGTGGAGAGACCATTTATCAATGCTAACACCAAGAGAGTGTAGTTCAGTAGGACTAGCTGGTGTAATCTCCCCTTACATGCTTCTGTTGCTAAGTCTAAGGAGCACTTTGAAAGGCTGGGTAAAGACTAGAGGGTGGGACAAGAGATGGGCTCGAGGACACAGTACCTGCTCTTCAGATCTTCTACCATGCTTTTGTTAGTATCGGAATAAACTATTTCTTCAGGCTGAAATGCAGACAGCTGAAAGTTAGGAACATTCTAGAGACCACCTTTAGATCCCAGTCACCCCTTAAGTCCTGGGGCTGGGAAGGCTGGACCCAAAATAGTCTCTCATGGTAAAAGCAATCTCAAATTCACACAAAGACCACACATTTACTTTGATTTCCACACTACTTAACTCAGCATGGGGGCAGGGTTATAAAAGAGATACTTTTCATGGCTAAGACACATTTGCTATTCTCATTTCTTTTTTTAGCCAAGTATCTGGCATGCTTATTGGTATCGCCAAATGGTCTCACAACACTGGTCTCTTATACCTATGGTGACTTTGGCAAAGTTACATAATATAATTTCTGATTCTCAGTTACTTTGATCATTAGAACAGGAACAATAGTTGTGCCTTACTGCCTTTAAGTCTTAGAACTATTTTAAAATAAAGCAATACATGTAAAGCCTGGCATTTATGGAATGCTCAATAAACATCAGATAATACTGTTACTCTTCTGACATGGTTTATAACCATCCTTTTCTGGGTCTATATTTCTTGTAGCTGGCAGGAACCAATTCCTTGTGTCTGTGTGTACCTGCATATGTGTGTGTACTTAAATACACAGAGAATCCATTTCACACTCTCATCTCCAAACCTTTGCTCAGTTTCACACCTCTAGCCAACAGTAGGGAGCAGTATTCTTCATGTTGCTCACTTACTGTTCTGCGTGGGGTTTACAACTGAAGTTCCTGCCTAACCCAGCTCTACCTTCCTTGTGAGATTCACGAGGGCTGTTCTGAGGGGTTGGGTTCTGACAGCTACTACTTGGGGTATTCTGAACTGGGAAATAGAGGCAGCTGGAGGGATAGGGACAAGTGATCTCCAGAGTGGAATGAAAGTTGTGCAAAAAGGAAACAACACTTGATAAGCCTTTAGTTCCCGAACCGTGGCCCCAGAACCAACCCTGGACATACGAACTTGTGAAAAATGCCAATCCTCAGCTCTGCTTTCATGCCCACCGAATCCGAAACTAGTTTGCTTTAACAAGTCTCCACGATGGTTCTGATCCCTGCTGTGGCTAGACAGCTACTATTGTAAAGAGCAGGCTCAGGCCCACTGAACACAGCAGCACAGGTTCGAGTCTGAACTCCAGAGACACCTTGAGGGGGCTGCAGCTACTCTAGACAGAGCACTGAGACTGATTCCCTGACCTGGCGGCCATTCTCTGCCCGTGAGGAATTCCAGTGGATTAGTGAGCCCCTTCTGGCCTGAGTATGTTGACTTGGCAAATCCTTTGATAGGGGTTTTGTGAGCTTTCCAGTTTTGCCGACGATACCTTTCTTTGCAAGAACTTGCAAAACTTCCTCAAAACTACAAAAAGGTTGCCTGTCGATCTTGGCTCTGGGTGTCTGGATGAGCCTGTATTACACAATGAAAGGTGTGTTCTTGATCATGTCAAATAGCGGTCAGTGAGTGGCTTGTTTTGGGATGGGTGTGGGAAGGCAGGAGACTGACTGGAGAGAGCTCCAGCTCAATGGTTGCTTGCCTTGCGTGCACAAAGCCATGGGTTCAGCTCCAAGCACCACAAAAAGTCAACAGATAGTCAAGTCCAACAGCACAGAAGCTTTTGAAAAACTACATTTGATTATGGCCTCCTGTATGACGTTGGCTTCTGACTTCCCTGTCGATTAAAGCTCAAGTCTCTACCAGCACTTGCTCATCCCTCGACCCAGCTCTGCTCATGCAGCAACCAAAATGTTCTGGAAGCTCTGGAAAGACATTTCCTGGCCACTGCAGGTCGTGCTGCTAGCTGTCCCTTGGAGGCCATTCTTTTCCCTGAATTCCAAGGAGACAAGTTCCGCTCACTTAGCTTGTCACTCACTTTCCTGAAGCCCCTGAACTCTCCTCCCTCCTCCTCCCAGAGCTCCCCCAAAACAACAAACAAACAAACAAAACCACCCCCACACATTCATGACTTCTGCAGCAGCACTCATCATCCCCCATTCCCCTACCCCCCACCCCACCCTCAGGGCTAGTGCTTGGGGTTCAGTTATTTGCTTTTCCTCCTTGAAAACATACACCAAAAATTAGGAATGTGTATTTTACCTTGTGGCAGCTATATCCAACTAAACACCACCTGACTAGACAAGAAATGACTAAACAGGCAAAACCCAAACAAACAAAACACAAACCTCAGAATAGATTATTCTCTCTAGGAGGCAGCCGTGCTGTGGCCCAGGCTAGAGGGTGGTAGAGGAAGCATGGACGCAGACTGTACATGTGGTTTGCTCAAGAAAGATAAGCACATTTCCCTTTTTTAAAAATGGCACTTCAAACAGGAAATACAAAAATACATACATATGCTTGATCTGTGTGGAGAATGTTTAGAAGAATGCACAAGGAACTGGTGGACAGTAGTTATTTCTTAGGAGATGGGGAAAAAGACTTTGAAGGTGGGGAAAATTCTATATTCCTTGGTATTCTTAACTTTCCCCCCTGGGGTTATGTATTCCTTTTAATACTATGAGTTGTCTTGAATTCACAGACAATCATGGAGAAAGACATAATACCCAACATATGGCCACTTGGATATATATACTCATTGCCTTCCTCTATATTTGTTTAGATTTTTATTCATTAGTTTTTATTTTACTTATCTATTTATTTTGCAGTACTGAGAATCACACCAAGTGCCTCGTGCATGATAGGAAAATGCTCTACCACTGAGCTACATCCCTGGTCCTTACTTTAGATTTTTAAAAAAAGAACAAAGACAAGATAGTTCTTTATGTATATGTAGTTCTCAGCTATTGCTCCAGTGTCTGCTTGAATGCTGTAATACTCTGTCATGATGATAATGGACTAAACCTCTGAAACTGTAAGCAAGCCTCCAATTAAATGCATTATCTTATAATAGTTGCCTTGGTCATGGTGTCTCTTCAAAGCAATAGAACAGTGACTAAGACAGAAACTGGTACCAGTATAGTAAGCTATTGCTGTGACAGACCTGACCAGGTTGTTTTGGGAAGAACTGTGAAAGGACTTTGGAACTTTGGGCTAGAAAAGCCACTGAGTATTGAGAGCTCAGTGGGCTGTTCTGTAGGAGCTTAGAAGAGAAGAGTGTTGAAAACAACGCAGATGAGAAAGCCTTGGCTTGAGAAGCTTCAGAGGGAAGCAAAGAGTGCCAGGCCATTTGTGGGAAGAAGCTATGGTGTCCGATGAGCTGGAGCTGAAGAATCAGCTGTGATTGACAAGAGACCAGAACCACTAAAGTAAAACCTTTCCTTTGCTGGGACAATGGACTCTGGTCAGCTGGGCTGAAGAACCAGCTGTGATTAAGAAGAGGCCAGCGTCATTGAGGTGAAATCTTTTGGGAAGTGTTTCCTCAGAGTCAGCACATGTGTATACTATTAACAATTCGTGCTACACTAAGCTCTCTCTATATCCTTCTATGTATACTACTCTCTGATATTGCTCTAAACCCCTCCAGTCTAAAGGTAATTTCTAACCTGAAGTTGGTATTTAGCATTCCTATAAATGCCTTTCCAACTCTATTGTATATAAAAGTGTGTATATATGTATAATACATATAAACACAATGTGTTTTCAAACTTAAGTGGTTTTATACTTTGTACATTATTTACATTACACTTTTTATATTCATTCTTGTTGATATGCATAGCTCTAGGCCAGCACTTCTCAACCTTGGCTAGAAATTGAAATTGGAATTGGGGAGCTTGAAAAACTACTGATAGGCAGATTCACCCATATAGTCTACGATAATCCATGCACAGATTGAGAACTTCTGCAAACTGGTTCAAACATTTTCCAGGGCTGTGGAAGAATTCACTGTATGAGTATTTCACATCTCACAGACCATTTTTCTAATTGTGAACTGTTTCTAATTCCTCACTAGTTCATTCTGTTCATCCATGCCATTTGGTTCTCTGCTGGCCACTGTGGTCTTCTCCCGGTGCATGTTTTCTAGGGCACACAGCTAGAGGGTATAATTGGTGATCACAAGTTGAGCGTGTTCAGCTTTATCACATTATCAGGCAGTTTACACCTGCCCCATTTCTCTGCTTTTTGTTAACACTTGGTTGATCACACATCTTTTCCTCAAGTTGTATTTCCCCCATTATAAGTGAGGCTGTGCATTTGAATTTCTGCTTCTATGAATTGTCTTTTGCCTGTTAGTCTATTCTTTTCCTCCTCTTTCCTCCTCACTGTCCCCCTCCCTTTCTTTTGGCCCACAGCTCCTAATTTGTGGACTTTGTAATTGCCTTCACTCTGTCTCTCCATTGCCCTCCATCCAGAAAGTACAAACTGATCACAGCACAGATCTGCTGGCCATAACATTTAGATCCTGGGTCAGTTCTGGTCTCCTGCCTCCTGAACACCTTTTTCTTCCCATCTTATTTGAAAATAGGAGAAAGAGAGCTCCATCATAGTCCCTGGCTTCAGAAGGGCTGCCTGCTCTAGCTCCCTCTCTTGCTGAAGTGGTTTTAGACCTCGTTGCCATCCTTGCTTCAGCCCCACCCACTGTACTCTTTCTGTCCTGTTTTCATTCTACAAGACAACTACTATGGTTTGTGATTCAGAGAAGCACTCTTATTTATCGTTTTTATACTTGATCATCACCGATGTAAAAACCTACTACGCCATGTTGAACATTACATGCTGTATTTCTGATGGGGAAAAGGTTATAAGATCTAAAGAACACTCAACATTACATTTTTCCCTCAAATTCTTTTTTTCTGCAGATCCAGGAACGGGGTCAAATTAGTCCAAATGTAATTTGCATGGCAGAGAAGATTCATTTTCGGTGAACAATGCCGAGCAATTCAACAACCAGGGCCTGCCACAACTAACAAAGATGAGAAGCAATACTAACACTTATGCAGACACACTTGAAAGAGTATTTATTTACCTGTACACTCTGGGCTTTTGTCCCCTGAAAGTCTTTTGGCAGCAACTGTTTCCAGAAGCTTTCTTTTGAATAGTCAAAATGTACAGCCATTGGTGTGTTATTTTGTTGAATATTAAACCAGACCTATAAAGACATTAACAAAAAGTCAGTGTAAGCCCACGGAAACACAAGACCCATGGTGGGTAAGAGTGGTGCAAAATATTACAGCCTGGTACTCAACCAAGTGGCCGAAGCCAAGGGAGGCCTGAAGGAGGAGCCGATTCTACGGTGCTGCAAGGGCAGCATTAGCTTGGTAGTGCCACTGTTGGAAGTTCTACCAACTGGCTTTAAGGATAAAAGATGGCCTGATCCCTGACACCACAGACTTCTGAGTACCACCACTTCAAAGTTCCTGGGTGATTCTAATGTGTGCTCAGGATGACGTGAATAAATAACTCAAAATATTTCCTTCATATACTTACGTTTCTATCATTGAACAAACAGTCCACACTTTGCAAGGGGCAAAATGGGTCAAACTGCTTATGACACTGCCCTGTTGATGGATTCCAAAGCAAAGACTCTCCAGTTTCTTGGGTTAATACATAAGCCACGTGCCCCTGCATAGGGAAAAGGATTCAGTCATTATTCTGAGCTTTGAAAGTTTTCTTTGGGGGTTTAAAAAATTTTGCTTCCTTTTTCTTTTAAAGGAAAAACAACTTAGCAGCAAAACAAAATAAAACCAAAAAACTCTGAAAACAACAACAATAACAACAAAAATCTAGAAAGTTCCAGAAATCCTGAGACCCAGGTAGTATGAGGATTTAGAACAAGAGACCCTGTGACCCAGTGCCACCATTGGAGGTTCTGTAGGGTACACTGATGGCAATCAAATATGTTACTCTGACAAAATCAATATGCTCTGATGACTCTCCAACAGTTCTAAAGCATTTTGTGACAGGGTCACTTTGGTCTATTCACACAAAAAAGCTGTGGGGACTCACTTGGTTAGAATATACTTGGAGACTGAACACCCGGCAGAGTAGGGGAGAGAGACTGGTCTATGGCTAAGAGGGAATCATTAAAGGAGTTTAAAAATCCACTAAATTAAAATCGAGAGCAGGACTTGGAATTAGAAGCTGACGGATACAGGAAGGCATTCTGATGACTAGGAAGCCGGGGCTGGGGAGCTGGCTCTGTGGGTAGACACTTGCCATGCAAGGCTAGCGACCTGATCCTGGGGACTCACGTAAAATTACAAGGACAGCCCCACAGAGTTCTCTTCTCACCTCCACACGTGCACCTCGGCATGCTGCCCCCCTTACATGCTAATAACAATAAATACTTACTTAGAAAAGATACTAAGAATTGGTTATGGGACCAGTGAGGTGGCTGAGCAGGTAAAAGCCTGCTGGCCTGACCCCAGGACCCTGTGTGAAGGTGGGAGAGAAGGCACTCTAAAGTTTTCCTATGACCATCACAAGTGTGCTGTGCCATGTGCCTCCTCAATAATAAACACAATTGTAAAGTTTTTCAAAAATAATTATTTTGCTCTACACGTTTCTTTTTAGTGTTGACACTTTCTTAGTGAAAAAGAAATAATTCAAGTAACGATAAATTTAACATTTATTGTTTAGGCTAAGACTCACACTGATTTTCTTTTCAATTCACTCTCAATTCTGTGAGGTGGGAACATTTATTTTGCCCCTCTTTAATGAGAAATCAGAATTTAAGGGACCACAGTGACCATGAGAGGCAGGATTGCACTTCTGGGCAGAGGTTAGGATCTGAGAGGTAAATAAAGCTGAGCTCAGACCCAAATGCAGCTGCTGGGAATTAACCCTTGTCCCCAACCCAGCCAGTCTCAGCCCTGCTCTGTGTACCCTGACATCCCTAGTCTCCGGCCCAGAGCTCTTGTTCTTCACTATGCTTCTCCATAGTGAAGAAGGGGCTTCACCCCAACCACAGAATTGAGGTGAAACCGGCCTCCTATGGCGTTCCTTGGTGGATACAAATTAATGTATTTATTGAGACCTAGTTGTGTGTTTACTGCCACCTAGTGGCGTTCACTACAGCGGGGATCAAATGGGGCATTAACAAATTTGACAAGTATTAAGCAATGTCAAGGGATACTGGGAAATAAGACATAATAACAAAACAACAACAAAAAGACCTAAGACTGGAAATGCTGACATGTGGACAGCTATCCATGCAGGGCTCGAAGCAGCTACAAAGGACAGCTTCTGGAGGGATATATTCACAAGTATATAAATTGAGTTGTAAAATGTTTCCCATCAGTAAAGATATATTTCTCATCCGTTCTTGTAAGGTTAAATCCTGGAAGACACTATTGTTGTGTTTGTTCAAGGACTTCCAATGTATCTGAAACCCAGAATGATGGTGGTGGATGAGGACAGCTCCACGCACTGATGCTGCATAACCCCGATCCCATTCATTGCACACGTGCCATAAACAGCTGCTGCTGAATGATGTAATTTAATAGCCCCAGTGGCCTTTAAAGCAGCACTGTTTTACAAGGGAAAAAGAAGCTATTCTTTGCACTGCAGAAATTTTGGTGAATTACCATTATCCTCAAGTCACAAATGTTTGCCCCTGAGACTCTCTAGGTCGCTGAAAGTCTATCAAATATGCAGCTCAAATATGGTTTAGTTTTGTTCACATTTTCCCAGCACTTACCTCTAGGACTGAAGTCCCCAGGAGCACCAATGCCTTCTTTCCAAAATACAGGAAGAAATTACAGAGAAGTATGGCGTGCTCTTCCTTATTTCCAATAGCCAAACTAATGCAGCACTGGGCAAAAGAGGAGGAACAAGAATAATACAATATAGTTAAAAGGTGGAGAAGAAGGAAGAAGAGGAGGAGAAAGGAAAGAGAAAGTCCAGTAGAGTAAGCAACACGTTTTGGGCCCTACACTTCTCTTCAGTCTTAGTGTTCTGACTTTACCAGCTGCTACTATGAAAACACAACCTAACACTCTGGCTTCGGTGAGGCAGAAGAAGAGGAGAACAATAACTTGGAGCACCAGGCCACTCTGACGATGGGACAGTTAATATGAATATTACACAGAGTGGCCAGACAATTTATATCCAAAGCGAGGCACTTTTGTTCAGGACAAGTAGTATACTGCCCTGAGCTTCCAAGGAAGTGCATCTGATAAGGAATCACACACATCTGGGGAAAAGCAATATTTGGGGCTCCGAAGCTACAGTCTGTCCTTTATCAATATAGTATTTGACTCAAAGAAAGGAAGAAATATGAGTTAGATGATGCCCAATCAGAAAGCATAGTAGAAACTTCTGTACCCTAAAGAGCTGAATGCTGAGCTACAGGTAAGAGATCAAATACAAATTGCCAAGTAAGACTGTATAGCAAGAAGGAGTGGCTGAAGACTCATCATCATAAGGAGGTTTGGTCCCTACAGTTTGTTTTATTTTTTGAGACAGGCTTTCTCTGGGTAGCCCTGGCCATCCTGGAACTTGCTACGTGGACCAGGATGGCCTTGAACTCACAGAGATCTGCCTCTTTCTGCCTCCAGAGTGCTAGGATTAAAGGCATGTGCCACCATGCCTGGGCTTAGTCCCTATAATGTTTTTAAAAGCAAAATTTTGTGTAAAACTTTGAATTTCTGGCTTTTGTTGAAAAAAATCTAAAGATGTGGCTTAAATGTTCAAATGATAGCCATCTGTTAGGTCTCTCGGGCTGTCCAACTATCCAGAGATGAGCTCAAACTGGACTAGAGGAGGATTCTTGGTGCGTAGATAAAAGCCCACATTCTTCGGGCACTTGTGAGATCTGTTCCCATTTGCCAAAAAAAGCCATTTCTCTTACCTCTGGCAAGAGGGACCTATGGCTACCCGTGGCACCTACCACACGTCATCAGAGCACATGCTGGCCCCCAGGTTCCCCAGTATCACAAGTACCTGTCACACATTACAAAGTCCACACTAGCATCCTAGCCCTTTTCACCTCTTCCTCACCCTAAACTCCCTCCAGCTCTCAGGCTTCCCTCCCCTTGGCTATTCATCTTCTTCTAACCTGCTCTTCCCACTATTCTCTCTCTTATGTACTTATTCTCTATCTCTTGCTATCTTCTTTCTCTCTCGTACTCTCACTAACTCTCTCTTATTTTCACTGTTCTCTCTCTTACTCTCTATGTCCTGCTATTCTCCCCTCTCTTGCAGACAGCCCTGGCCATGTCCAGTCTGCTGGCAATGTTCAGTTTACTTCCTTTTCTCTCTGTCCTGAACTCCTTCAGATGGCTCTGGCTGTTCTCTCTCTCATATCTACAATAAAAACCTTAACTATATCATGGGGTGGTCATGAAGGCAGTTTCTTTACTCTGCACCCTCAGACCCAGTAGCAATCTTTTGTTGAGTAGCAGTGATAACATGCAGGTGACACACATACTATCCAGATCATTACAGCCCCAGAGAGGGCCAGGCAGATGGGGTGGGATGAGGATGCTGGCAGGCTTCTGGCATCAACTGTTTACTCAACAGCATGGAAACATCTTACAGAAGCATAACAAGAGATACAACCACACCAATGTGTACTGGCTGCATCTGACACTAGATGACAGGGTTAGGAGAGACAGTAAGGAGAAACATTGGCCAAGAGGAATCTCAAGCATGTAGTAACACCTTATATTCACGGTTGGGGCCGGGGAGATGGTGCTCAGGGTATGACTGAATGCTTGTTTTCAGCTCAGCTTCTTTAATGCTTAACAGGACCATAATACCCTTGAACATGTTTTGATTAGATAGTCTCAAAAGAATCTAGACTAAATAACAGCATTCTGATTTCTGCCAGGTTCCAATTGTTTGGCTGGAACCTCCAGCTCACTTCTGCTTGATCTGGAAAGCCCCATTTCTCTCTCTCCAAGCCCCACCCTCTCAGAGGCTGAAAAGGCTCCAAAAGCCCAGTTCTGCCTTCTTGGTGGCCACCCATAACTCCTCCCTTGAAGTTGCCAGTGGCCCAAGACCTCGCCTAAAAGCCATACTTGGCACAAGTCCAGCTTACAGAGGACACATCATCACCCCTTGCCTACAGGGTATTTAAGCTCCCTCCTTTAGTTTGGGCATGTGATTTCTCCTGCCCCCTCTCCCATCTCGATCTCTGGGGGCTGGAGGACTCACCTAGGAGTTGCTTTGCTCAAAATAAACCTGTTCTTTCACTTTTTCAATTTGGCTTGTTCAGGCTTACTGTATCAGCGGAGAAACCTGCCATTGAGGTACAGAAAACCTACTACCAATCATTGGATCCTGGAGCAAAACCACCTGCATATGTCCACTTTAGTCTCACTTAGTGGAAGGCAGGGAAGCCAAGTATTAAGTTAGTTCTGTACGTCCTGGTCTGCTTTAGCCCAAATCCAGCCCCTTCAAGAAATGTAGGTAAGTGCCAGCAGAACTGTCAGCTTCAGATCAAAGTGTCCTTCTCTCCCTTTTTTAAATAAATAAATAATTAATTAATTAAATTATTTATTTTGTTAGAGTCTTACTACATTTCCATGGCTGTCTTGGAACTCACTATGTAGACCAGGCTGGCCTCTGCCTCCTCAGTGCTGGGATTAAAGCAAATAACACCATACCCAACTCTCTCTTATGATCTTTTTTATGTTTGTATTATCCAATTGAAAATATGTATTGGATGTTTGCTAAATTTAAATATGAGAAGAAATAAAAACCAAGTGTCCTTCTGCTTCGAAGAGATCATCACTGAGGTAGATGTTTATACAGTTTGAGTGTGGGGTCAATTTGAAAGCAACTCAATAAAAGCTAAGGTAGGATCGAAGAAATACTAAAATTAGGGTTTCCAAGTTTGGAAAAAATTACAGAATCCCAGTTAAATGTAAATTCCAGATAATATTAAGTGTGTGACAAATACTGCATGCGTCCTGTACTCCACTTGGCAATCTGTCTGCAAAGAACCAGAAATGGATGCTAAGGAAGTGCACAGTTACAGGAGCTCTCCATCCAGAGAAGGGGACCGGCAACACTTTTGGGAAATGACATGCTTGCTGTAGATATCAGTCTGGCCATTTCCACAGAGACAATCCACTGCTCTCTGGAGGATGTCAGAATACTCACTGCTAAAATTCCCATGGAATAAAAATATTCATGAGGAATTACTTTGAATTTTGAAAACAAATCATCTTAATGATTTATTTCCATAAATTATTAGGGAGCTGGAAAGTATACACGAGTTATCAAATACTTTCACAGTTCACAAGGCAGAACACTGGATAAGAAGTGCTACTTTAGCCGGGCGGTGGTGGCGCACGCCTTTAATACCAGCACTTGGGAGGCAGAGCCAGGAGGATCTCTGTGAGTTCGAGGCCAGCCTGGACTACCAAGTGAGTTCCAGGAAAGGCGCAAAGCTACACAGAGAAACCCTGTCTCGAAAAACCAAAAAAAAAAAAAAAAAAAGAAGTGCTACTTTAAGAGGAAAGACAAGTGAGAAATATTACACATTTAAAATGACTATAAAGTGTCATCTGTTACCTCTGATGTCATCCATATGTCAAAACCATCATTTTCATCCAATGTTTCTGTCGTAAAAGGAATCAAAGATACAAATCGAGCAATGCGGTCCTGGAATAACAGTAACTGACAGTCACTGAGTATGTCCGTTGTCCAGCATAGTGCTTTTCGAGCATTCTCTCAGAGCACACTACAGGCCTCTCAGGGGACCGAGGAACAAGCTCAGAGTGATGAAATAACTTGTTCAGACTCACCAAGATATGCTACCTGAGTCTCCGGCGATCGGGCCCAAATGGCCTGACCCAGAGAGCACTTGCTAGGTGCTATGTTTTATTGTAATAAATTGTTAGAATTTAAAATACTATAACACTGCATCAACAGGTCGACATTTTTAAAAGGTGTGAAGCAGTGGAGGCTTGAGTTGCTTTTGCTTCAAACTCTTTCTGAATTCCTTTTCTTAAAAACTTTATTAAGCTGCTGTGGCAGGAGACAGTTGTGGCCTGCTTCCTCCACAACAGAAGTCACACTGGGGATCCCCCTCCCCACTAGAATGTGGCAGACTAAGACTCAAAGGTAAGAAAGGAGGAAGGATGACAACACAGAAAATTGTTTAACATTGGAAGTGATGTGTGACAGGTGCTGTTCACGCCCAGCTGTGACTTTTTGCACTGATGTCTTCATGTGGCTAAGTCACATACCCCACAATACTCCACAAGCACACAAGAATACTGTTCTCTCCAGGGCAGTGGGTGTTAGACCAAGCAGCATGAAGAAACCACAACAGAAAAGCAGAGTACAGCTGTAGGTGGACTTTTCTTTCTCACCTGCCAGTTCCCAAATAACCGACACAGAGACTTAATATTAATTATAAATGCTCAGCCAATAGCTCAGGCTTGTTACTAGCTAACTCTTACATTTTCAATTAACTCGTGTTTTAATCTGTGCTTTGCCATGTGGCTTGGTACCTTTTCTCAGTACAGCATGCCTATCTTGCCTCTCTCTATGTCTGCTTGTGACTCCAGAGACTCTGCCCTCCTTCTTCCCAGCATCCTTGTCTGGTTCTCCCTCCTTACCTTATCCTGTCTAGCTGTCAGCCAGTCAGCTTCTTTATTAAACCAATCACAGACATATATTCACACAGTGTAAAGGAATATTCCACATACAGTAAAAAGCAACCTAAATCCAGACTTTGATTTTTAGCTCCTGTTAAGAGAGCTTTGTAACTCACAAATAACATAAATTGTCTGAAGAGAACAAATCACCTAGATTGATCCCCAAATAAAAGATACACCTGATTCTTCACACATGCTCCATGATCTTGATGAAGCTGCTAAAAACAATAACTGAAAGAAAAAAAATGTCACTCACAAGGGTTGCATTCGAGTCATGAAGAAATATATCCAGAAGTTGCTGTGGTGGATTTAACGCCTTGATGTATCTTGTGACAAAGACCTGTATCCCTTCACCATTAAAAACAGTGGTCACAACTCTTCGGTTGGGAAACATGGCCTTACAGTTCTTAGTAAAAGTCTGTGCTCTCTGCAAAATGTCTGTTTGATCTGAAAACTAGAATCAGATTTAAAATAGTTCAACACTGTGCTGCTCCCTTCCTCCTTAGAAGATAAGAGAAAAACCAGTGTTTTACTTCTGATAACTTTGAAATTACTACTGGTTTTTAAAAAACAGTTTACACTTTTTTGATGATTTGTCTCAGAATAATTCAGTGTGAAACCTACCTCATCTAGTTTCGGATTGAACGTGATATATGATAGCTGAGGTTCAATTGTAGCAAAAATATTCAGGAAGGTGCATTCTTTTGGGTTCTGCCCACTGCAGTCTTCTCTAGGAGGGACATAAGTGTTACTCCAGGTGTACCCAAGCAAAGAAGGTGGAATGTTCACCTGAAATGTCCCGCTAATCTGAAAGAACACGTGATTAGAATCAACATCAGCCAAACCTGTATCCCAGATCAGTCTTCTCCCCAGGACTGGTTTACAGGGACATGGGCTCCTGCTGGGGAATGATCAGGCTCTCTGGGGTGATCAATGGGCACCCTTGACACCTTGGATCTCTGACCAATATGTATTATGCAAAGAGAGAAAAAGTAACAAAAGGATGAACCAAAGGAGCAGGTTACCACACCACAGTGATAAAAACTCTTAGAAAATCTAATTTAAGGGGCTGGAGTGATGGCTCAGTAGTTAAGAGTATGTGCTGCTCTTCCAAAGGACTCTAGTGGGGTTCCCAGTGTTTATGTCAGGGGGCTCACAACAGCCTGTAACTCCAGCTCCAGGGGGTTTGATGCCCTCATCTGGACTCACGAGCACATACATACCCACACACATATACAGAATCAAACCTTAAAACAAGAAAATCTAATTTAGGCTCAAAGAAGATGCTGAAAGATCATGTTACATTCTGCATTTGAGTCTGGAGTGTGTGTGTGTGTGTGTGTGTGTGTGTGTGTGTGTGTGTGTGTAGGGGGGGAAGTAACTGCAGGAAAAACAGCCCTGAATAAGGCTTATGGAAACAGGGATCAGGAATGTAAGTGAGAAAGTTGGAGGAGGGAGCCATGAATCATGGTGGCAGCAGCAGCTGATGCTTACTGAGCCCTTACTATGTGCAAGGCCTGTACCACGTGCTGGTGAAGGTTGTTCTATTCAGTGAGGCAGCTGCCACCCCTACCTTTACTTAAAGTATTAAATTTGAGGTTCCGAGAGTTGTTGTAATTTGTGAAAGATCACAGAACTAGTGAATATAGTAGAGCCAGGATTATAATCCAGACTTGCTCATCTTTGAAACCCACACTTCTTAACTACCGGTCCATCATACAGCCTAGTCCGAGGCTGAGAGATATCTAAAGAAACTCACAAGTATAGGAAGCCCTGTGCCTCTGACCTCTGGGATCTCTATCAGTAATATGTTCCATCATGGCTTCATGTGATGGCCCATAACATCTTTCTATCTTTCAGCTATTATCTGTGATCTCTTTCTTTAAAAAAAATTCAACGGTTTCTGTTGGTACCGTAACAGAAGGGCTGTGGTCACATAAATAAAATGCAAGCAGAAGTCTGGATGGCTGGGGAACTCCTTCCCTGACACAGGGAGTGGCTGTCTCTTTCTCCCTGCCTCGGGTCATAACGCAGCTATGAAGCTGGAGTTGTAGTGAACAGTTTGCCACTCTGAGGATAAAGAACACATAATGAGGGCAGTGGAGCAGAAGGATAAAGATAGCTTGGGTTCTTGACAATATCCCTGAGCAGCTGCCCCTGGCGTCTGGACTTCTTTACTGGGGAGGTGAGTAGACCCCTGACTTACATCAGCCATGGTTGGTTTTCTGCTGTACCTGGCCTAATCAAGTCCTAAGTAATGTACACGTGATTCATTTTCACTCAAATGCCCTAAAGTGCTTGTGGAATTCATTGAAATATTTACTTCAGCAAGTCAAACAAGAAAGAAAAAAATGTAATCAGACCTTTCCTTGGGCTGCCAGCTCACAAATAATGACATAGAGACTTATTATTCTTTATGAAAGCTCGGCCTTAGCTTAGGCTTGTTCCACTAGCTCTTATAACAAATTAACCTGCTTTTATTAATCTACGTTTTACCATGTAGCTTTTCACCTTTCTTTCGTTCTGTATGTCCAGCCTCCTCCATGTCTCATTAGTGTCTCCTCTGCACCTCGACTTCCTCTCTCTGCCTGGAAGTCCTGTCTATACCTCCTGCCTAGCTATTGGCCATTCAGCTTTTTATTAAACCAATCACAGCAATATATCTTCACACAGTGTACAAATACCCCACAACAAAACCAAACAAATTACTGAAACATTCTTCTCCTCTGATCCTACACCTCCACTGCCCCAGTGGCCCAGGCAGAGGGAGGTCCTGTTACTCTTTACACTCTCAAGACCCATCCCATATACCACTGAAACACTACAGCATACCACCACACCAAAATGTTAATCCTCCATCGCATACCACCACAGAAACACTACAGCATACCACACTGCACCACATGTTAATCCCCTCCCACCCCAGACAATGAACTTAAGGCAGGAAATTCACTTCTGACTCTTCAAATCCTTGGTGTCTGGCATAGCTTCCGGGATATCAGGTACCAGGCTTAAGCTCTTTCAGTAAGGAAGTAACTGAGCCTAAAGGGGAGCCTAGACTGGAGTTTCACACTAGCTGGTCATGAAGGCTCACTGCTGCTACTGAACCGAAACAGTGGAGCCTCCGAGGGTCTTGCAGAGGTCAGAGCTCATCATCATGGTATAACTGATAAACAAGACTAGGAGACAAAATTCTTGGCACCTGGGTCTGGCCTTAGAAAGGTCTTTATGCAAATACGAATTTTGCTTTCTGTCTTCGGACTAGCTTTTTTTTTTCTGTCTTATTAAACATTTTAAAAATGCAAGAAGTTTACAGGTTTCTCCTTGAGACAGTCGCACTCTGTAAGTACTATAAACCCCACAACTTGGTAATATAGGGTCATTTTAATAACCTTGTAACCTGTCAGTCACACACTGTGACTCAAAAACATCAGAAAGTGCTTTTATTAGGCAGAAACAAATCTTGGAATAATTAGCAAAGAACTTTTCTGTTACCTCAGACTGCTGCAGAAGGGCTGAGAAAGGGAAGCTGATGGAGCCCAGCCAGTTCTTCTGTATGTAAGAGTGAGCACTGCAGCTCTTGAGACAATGGTCCTGTTAAAGCACATTTAAGTTAAACTCACAAAAACGGTTCCGATAAGATGGATACTTTTACAAACTCATAGGAAGCTTTAACAAACTATTCTTTTTTTGCTCCCCTGTTTCCCGTGTGTGTGTGTGTGTGTGTGTGTGTGTGTGTGTGTGTGTGTGTGTGTGTGTGTGTGGTGTGTGTGTGTGTGTGCACGTGTGTGTATTTGGGTGCAGTTTGCATGCCTATTTCATTGGGTGTTCTTCTCTTTCACTTTGCCTTATTTCTTTGAGGCAAGATCTCTCCATGAACCCAGGTATGTAGTTGAGACTGACCTTGAACTTCACATCTTTACCTCCCATGTGCTAGGAGTACAGCCCTGAACCACTACACCCAGCTAAGAATTTGATTTTTTTTTTTTTTTTTTTTTTTTTTTTTTTTTTGGTTTTTCGAGACAGGGTTTCTCTGTGTAGCTTTGCGCCTTTCCTGGAACTCACTTGGTAGCCCAGGCTGGCCTCGAACTCACAGAGATCCGCCTGGCTCTGCCTCCCGAGTGCTGGGATTAAAGGCGTGTGCCACCACTGCCCGGCAAGAATTTGATTTTTAAGATGACCGGTTTAGGAGTCTGTTGTGTCTGGTAGGGTGGGTCAGGAGGAGGCAGATTCTCAAAGAGGCAGTTGAATACTTTCAAATGCTAACATTTCAGCACACAATCCTTGCAAAATAACCCTTTTCTTTTTGTCTTAGGATGTGGTTTCTTTGTAACCTAGCTTGCCCAGTGGGAGCCTTCTCTTTTTATTAGGGTGTGTTAAAGGGCCACCACAGATCAGGACCAGTGGCTCCACAAAACTGGAAACAAGGAAGTAAATGACATGATTGCTCACACAACTCAATGATGCAATTAAAATTTAAAACTGAAAGTTTACACTGAAACCTCTCAAACATTTGAAAATGTAAAAACATAATATACAAAAATTGCAGACGAAGGAAGAATACATAATAAAAAATACACAGAAAATAATGCAAATTAAAAATAGTAGGTCAATCAGGTAGAAAATATGCAGTCCAAGACAGTTGAAGATGAGGGCATAGTTTTAGAATGGTTCTATTACTTAGGATTGAGTCAGAGATCAAACAAGCAAGTAAACAGATATTGAACACATTTGCCCAAATAAATTCAGAAGTCATGGTCAGAAGGACATTAGAAGAATGTAATAAAATTCCAAGCAGAAATAAATGAAACAGAAAATACAGAATAAGTATAAACTTCAAATAATTTTTTCAAAAAGATTGAGAAATCTGGTAGAAGTTCTGTGAAGTTCTAAATTTTAGCCCAAGGGTCAGAGGAGGAGGAAAAACAGGGATGTTCATCAGTTAACAAGACACAGGCTGAACAGAACCAAGGCCTGAGTTATGGCTCTATCCTATCAACACCACATGCTGCACATCCTGCTGACAAGGGCCACCCGAGCAGAAGCAAGTCTCTCTCGTTAGGGACTATCCTCCTGTCTTGGCTTTTTCCACCCTTGTCTACAGCCACTGTAAGTTCATTGTGAATGACTTATGCTCTCCTAGCCCACATTTTCATTATAAAAATGTCCTGGCTTTTAGGTCCTTTTGACATATTTGCAACTGCTGTCAGGCTTTGCTGCAGGACCTTGCCCAAGGTCCCTTTGTGACTAGAAGCCGCTATAGCTAAATAAGCCCGACCCCTTTATTTCATAGCTCCTTGATCTCAAAAAATTTGAGTGTGCTGGTGCATACCTGTTCTCCCCCCTTTGGGGAACTAAGGAAGAAGAATCGTGAGTTTTAGGACAGTCTGAACAACATTTTAAGATCTTGTCTTAAAAAACAGATATAAGGGGCTAGTGAGATAAGATGGCTCAGTAGTCAAAAGCACTTGCTGCTCTTCCAGGGGACCTGAGTTCAATTCCCAGCACCCACATCAGGCTGCTTACAACCACCAGTAACTATCTCCAGCTCCAGGGGATCTGACATCTCTCTGGCCTCTGCATACACATGCACATAAATGCACATCGACACATAAATAAATAGTAACATAAATCTTTTTAAAAACAGATACAAATAATAAAATCAGAAGAAAAAATAGAAGCACTTGGATAAAGTCAAGAATGATACGTGGCTAACAGTATAATATTAAAGATTAGAAGACTACTGATAATGATATACTAATGATGTGAAATCTTTCAAAAGAATCCTTTCTTCTCATCCTTCAATCCTTCTCCTCTCCCCTGTACTCTCTCCACACCCCCACCCACACCCCAATTTCCTTTCCTAAGTATTTAGACCATCATCTGAACACTGGATTCATTTAAGTTCTTTCTGTGGCTATCATGTTTATGTTATAGTTTTAGTTAACCCAAGCTCTGAGCCTGGAGTTCCCAGCCCAGCTCCAAATGCAGTTCACGACAGCTCCGCCATCTCTAGGGTTGAGAATCTGGGATGTGTCTGTGAGACGTAAAACAAAGGGGAGAGCCATGGGGAGTAAGAAAGATTTGATAATAGAAAGAAAAAACATAGGAGAAAAGAGGAAAAGTGGCATTTGTGAACAGAGTAGTGATCAATAATAAACCGAAACTGTCTTTCAAATAGATGCTTGTCGTTCATTCTAATCTTTTATGGGAAAATGGAATGTTTCATCTACAGTTACCTACAATGCAGTCCATGAGGAAAGGCCAATATGGACAGTTTCCTCTTCTAACTAGAGTGCCAACATTGTCCCAAGCACATCTTAATACACGACACATGTAGATTGAACCCATAACAAGGCAAAGTGCTTACAAGAGTTCAATGTCAATCAACTTATTCCCATTTGTTAAACCAGTCCCTGAGATAGAATCAGAAAAGTACTCAGTGTAAATCCTTGGATGTAAGCCATCAACAAATGGCCATTTAAGACCTTACCCTCAGCCTTTATTAAGAATTCATTTAAAGTCCCCCCCCCCCCCCCCCCGAGACAGGGTTTCTCTATGTAGCTTTGCGCCTTTCCTGGATCTCGCTCTGTAGACCAGGCTGGCCTCGAACTCACAAAGATCCGCTTGCCTCTGCCTCCCGAGTGCTGGGATTAAAGGCATGTGCTACCACCACCCGGCTAAAGTTTTAATACAAATGTTTGTTCACTCTTGGAAAGCTGGCTTAAAGACATTGTTGCTAAGATTTTTTTCTGATGATCCAATCCTGAGCTCCACACTGCAAGGTCTCATCCATCCTCTCTGACCTAGAGCCTCCATTCCCCCAGACAAAATCATCTATCCTTCCAACAGACTGTGGTGACAGGGCCAGTTCTTCAGGGTGTTGTCCGCAGCAGAGTGCTTCTATGTATCCTTTCCTTCCTGATAAAGCCCTCTGCATACCTGAGTGCCTCAAGAATGAACTCTGAGGTGAGAAAGGCTCTTGAGTAATCCTGATTCCTTTCTACCATCTCCCATCTACCGAATACTGGCTCTCAGGCAGTGAGCAGGGTGGACCTTACCCCTAGTAACTGTTCCAATGATTTTAAAGCCATTTATACGAAAGCACTTAACCTGCCTACCCAGAGATGGCAGCTATGGTAGACACACATCTTACATTTTTCATGTCAAGCTAAGAGGAAGGAAACTAACACTTACTACAGAGCTTGTTGTGGTGCTAGGCTTTGGGTTAAGACTTTTCACTAATGTATATTTAGAGTGGTTTGTCATGTGTCTAACCTTATTGCACACTGACTCAAACCCTTTTAAGAAAATATTACATATATCACATTAAAAGCAAATTACACATGGTGGCATATACTCATAATAGCACTGCTACAAGTTCAAGACCAGCCAGGGACACACAGTGACTTCAGACCAGCCTAGGCTGCACAATGAGCTCTTGTCCCAGAAACAGACAACAAAATAAGTTCACAAACATGTTCCAAGATCTCATTCAGTTTGACTTAATAATTATTTCAACATTAACCAGACATTTTCCTATATTACCTCATGTTTTTCAATGACCACTTCATCAAAAACATTGATATGAATATTATCTTTTATTTTTGATAAACTAGAGAAGCTGTAATCATGTCCTGGTGATCTGAAAACAAGAAAAGCACATTTTAATGTTTAAGGCTTTTTTTCAAAATCCACTTATTTTCTAAGCATGTAACTGATAAAGTATAATAAATTGACTATGATCTTTTCCTTTGTAAAGTTTAAACTTGGAAAAAGCTATATGCCTTAAAGCCTGGCTTCTACTATTCATTAGAACTAATGTGTATATTATAATCTACCTTACATTTCTTTTAGATGAAAATAAAAATAGACAGCAGCATGGGTCCAGCTGGAGATCATGTTAAGGGAAATGAGCCAGGCAGAGAAAGACAATGCTTGGCACTGTGAATCCTAAAGAGAAGACTCATCGAAATGACCAAGACTCCAGACAGTCCATCTTTGGAGTTAACAATTCCCAGATCAGCTAGTGATCACCACATTACACCAGAGTGTGTACCACCCTTCTTTAGTCTAGTTCTGTGCGACAACTAATACAAAACATGGGCATTGCTGTGGGATTTAACTTGTAGAAAGGTAGTATGCCTCACTGAAGAAATTCAGGAATTAGTTCCAAGAGGTCCAGGTCAACTGAGATGTCCTGGCAGCAGATAAAAAGGAAATGCTTGCCCTGGTTGATGATGGCTCTGCCCAGCATGTAGCCTTCCTGTTCCTGGTCTCACTGTACTCCTTTCCCCACCTTTAAGAGCCCTTTGTACCTCTGTCCCCAAGATAGAGCTTTGAGGATGACAGCTCTCCCATCCCAGGATGCCCACAACCCTGAGGTTCCAACTATTGTCTTCTGAGTGGCAAGCAGTCCAGCCCTTGCCTGGTAATATTTTTATTTTTTACCATACAACTGCCACTGCTACTGACGTTATTAAAGCTTTCTTTTTTTTTTTTAAATGAAGGAAGTACTACTTCAACGAATCTCCAATAATGCCCATACTTTTCTGATAATAGGTGTAGCAGTGACCACCGAAAAACACTGGCTGAGTTCCTTGATAATTTTAAATTGAATACTCCTTATATTTCCAAGAAATAAAATAAACTAATTCTCCTACTTTGTTCCTCTAGGGTTTCATTTCATGGTAAGAATGCCTAGGCCAAGGCAGGGGAGGCTATGTATCTTTACAGCACTCTACTAGCACAATTAAGGACAAGAATATCTTCGAAACACTTTTCAATTTGTCCATTTGGTACACCTTAAATTACCAAGTCCTTTGCACTACCTTACGTTATATAGTATATTCAAATTCACCTCAAATTTTGCTGCAATTCCTCCTCCAAAGTAGAGCTCACTAATTATTCTTTATGTGCTGGCACTATATGTTACACTTGCATGTAGGTTTTTTTTTTCCTTTCAAATACTAGGAATTGAACCCAGAGCCTCATGTAGACTGCAAATACTGAAGCACTCTATGGTCCTGCATATAGTTTTTAATCACTAGAATGTCACAGGGAACAAGGAGTTGGGTCAGAATTTTCTATCACAGATAACAAAAAGTAATAGTTGGATCCTTAGCTGACTGTCTGGTTCCCACTGCGTTTTTGGCTTATCTCACCGTCAGAACCAGCATCTGTGGTCTCCCCTTTAGTTTACTGACAAATTTATCTTCCTTACTGATCCTTTTATGTTCTGCTAATCAAATTACTTTAATGTAGTGTATCCGTCTGGGAACACTGGCACATGACTATAATCCAAGCACTTGGAATGCTCAAGCAGAAGGAATAAAAGTTCAAGGCCAGCCTCATCTATATAGTGAAATCTAGGGCAGTCTGGGCTACCTGGCAAGAAACTGTCTTAACAAACCAACAAATAAATTAATAATCCAAGTATTTTCCGGCACACATGATCATCTACCTTCCTTTACAAACTTTTCCAGCAAATACATTTTCTTTTCATTGTTTCCCACCCATCCTGCTCCTTCTCCCTCCTTCTCCCTGTTTCTCTCACACATCCTGGTCAGTGTCTGGTAGCTTTCACTTTGAGAGAGGAATCTTGGGTAAGAAAGCCCACAAAGCATGCACAATGTTACCATAGAGAGCATGTACAGAGTTATGTCAGTTCTTCTGCGTTTCCTTAGCATTTGTTGGAAGAGGCTATATGTTAACATGGGAACCAGATAAAACATATAAATAATATCAAATCATATAAATAATCATATACAATGATTATCATGTCATATGGACTATGAAATTATATAAAAGATTCATAGAAAATGATCTTACATTTAGGAATAGAAATTCAATTTTCCCAAAATTGAATAAAATATTATTATTTGAAATAAAATTATGTTATTTGAAAAATGTTTAGGTATTTAGCAGTTATGGACACTTGATTATGAAGTAAACAGTAAACATGTGCCCAGCAGTAAAACACAGATATCAAAGAAAGTAGACATGGAGTTTGACCTATTTTTATTGAGTCCTGTGTAGGCTGCTTCTAAACACACTTAGTTATGAGATTATTTGAGTCCAATTCATTTTTCCTTCTTTGAAGCAAGCATAAATATGGGGACATATTTCTTCTGGGAGTTGAAATCTGACTTATTAATTTTCATTAAAATGCCTTTTACATGCAGGAGTCTTTTGAGTAATGTGGTTTTACTCATTCTTGACAAAATGTAAGTAGTCTAAAACATTAATATAAGTCACTACAAGTTTTAAAGGAAGGAAATCCACTGCTGATTAAGCACGTACATGTTGTACAGTCTTGATAGATGTGGGATTACTGGGCCCTGCCCTAAACCTACAAACTTAGAAACAAGAAGGTGGGCCCAGACATCTATGTTTAAGAAGCTGTCTAGGAGCCTATAATGCATAAAAATTGAGAGTCACTAACTCAAAACCATGTGCTTCAGAAGACAAGTTCAGGAACGTACAGAACAGCACTGTTTGCAAAGGCAAAAATATAAGTGGGGGGGTTGTGAAGACAAGAAAGGGTTAAGTCATCATAGTGTTTTCACTCAACAGAAGATTATACACAAGTTCAAATAAAGGGATGAAACTGTCAGTCTATTATGCAATTGTAGAACACCTGAGACAAGGTAACTTGTAAAGAACAGACTGTTCTCTCACAGTTCTGGAAGCTGAGAATACAGAACCTATGCAGTATCTGGTGTGGGTCTTGATGTCTCTTCACATAGCTCAATAGAGAAACCCACTTCTACAAGCCCAGCCTGCTCCACCTTTCTATAACAGTATCAATTCACTGATAAGGGCTGGTGAGTACTAGGACAATGAGATACGCTGTGTTCTATAGTGATATCCTTGAAATTGAAACATTTCTATCCCAGAGGAAGGCTGTTTAAGACTCATGAAGTAAACAACTCCCAAATTTCAGAAAGTCCCTGAAACATATTAGATTCACAAGTCCCATCTCTGAAGTTATATAAGCAGTAAGGACTGATGAGAAGAGCAGACTCTGACCCATCAAGCTACCTGCAGGTTCTGCAGAGCACTCTAGGACTGCTGTTTTCTTGATTTGGCATCTAGGCTGGGGTGTGTTTCCTAGTGATGCAGCTGCCTTTGAGTCATCCATGCTTCTGTACGTAAGCCCTCATCTGTACTCATGTTGGTAGCTACAATACACTAATTGGTTTGTCAAGTTGGATTTTTGTAGAATTATTTCTTTGGTCCCTGTCTGTCATTGGTTCCCTATGTGGGATGATCAGACATCTGTTTGTGCCTCCCTAAAAAAAGCCTCACACAACACCCCTTCCCAAGAATAAGGTGGATGGTACTACCTCAACATATACACTCACTCAAGCATACATGAACATGCTTCCACACCACAGAATTACTCTGACTAGGAACTGCAGGAAAATGGACTCCAACTTACATAAAATCTACTTTGATTTCTTCATTCCAGCATGGATGGAATCCACTCGCAGTATTGGTTTGATATATGGTGTGTTGAAAAGAAACTTCTATGAAAGGGTGCACAGTATCCTGAAATGCAGAGTAAACACTCCTGGATTTTTGCAATATCTTACATGGTGGAGAAAAGCAAAACGTTAAGAGATTATTTGGCAACTGGTTTCTTTGTTTAGTCATTAATTTAATGAACATCTATTGGTCTTATTTTATGTCAGGCACTCTTCAAAGATCCAAAGGCAAATAGAATTTTTCCTTAAAGATTTGAAAGTTTGCCAGGGAAAAATAAACAGACAAGCAAGTAAGTACCATGAAATGTGAGCAATCCAGCAAGAGAACCAGCTTGCAGCTGTGGGTTTCAGGAAAGGGTATGGGTGTGTTTCTGGGGTGAGGACCAGATGAACATCACAAAGAAAATCCTGCTTGAGCTCAGGCTTTGAAACATTGCTATGCTTATCTGGCTAAGCCCATGGAGATGGGTGGAGGCCATTCCCAGCCAAGGGAACAACTACTGGAAACCAAGACAACATGGCTGTGCACTGGACAGACATGAGAATGGCTGGCAGAAAAAGAGCTAGACTATCAAAGATTCTGTGTGTGAGTCAGGAGCTTATACCTTGTTCTACAGGGCCTGAGAGCAGAGAACGAGATAATATGAATTCCATTAATAAATAATACCTTTATTTTGTTAATGGAAAATAACTGAAATCTGAGTAATGTAGATATGAAGAGACTAGTTGAGACCCAGGTGCAACTGAGAGCAATCAGTCAATACTGAGCTTTATAAGATGTTAAGTACCTCATTTAAGAAGTCATTCGAGGCTACACACTTGATTGCTTCCTGATGTCTGCGGTAAGACATGGATGACCTCGAGTAAGTAGGCGTATCCAAAGTTCTTCTGGAAAAACAACATCGAGACACAGTTTTAACATTAGTGTTGGTGAAGCAGAGGCAGGCTGATCTCTGTGAGTTGGAGGTCAGCCTGGTCTACAGGGAGTTCCAGGTCAGCCAGGGCTACACAGAGAAACCCCGTCTCAAGAAACAAAACAAAACAAAAAATATTAGTGTTGGTAAGCATGAGGATTACTCTGGATCTTAGAGAGGGTTTTTTTGTGGTTTGTTTTTTTCTTTTCTTTTTGGTCTCATCACGTTGGCGATCATCACTGCTCTGGTGGAGTGGTTGGCTCCTAACCACTGAAGTACAAGCTTGATCTAGTCTGTGGTAACATGATCACTGGTTTTCAGCACCAAGGGAACAGTGAGCTAAGTGATATTTGGGGAATAGAGCCTTCCTACTCTCTTTTGGTGTTAGAATATTTTGTTCTGCAGGATGATGGCTATAGAAAATGACAGAAATTTTATGTTCTTTCTTCAAAAAAGCCACTAAAATGTGCATTGATTGTGAAAATAATTAGCCATGTCAAGGAATAAGGTTGTAGTTTGTAAAACAAAGTAAAAACCTCTAAAAGGTTTTAAATATAAATTAACAGCCAGTAAGAAAAACGTCTGTTTTTCACAGATAATATCCATGAGTTGTACTAAGCTGAAAAAAAAAGCAAGCAGAGACCATATATGGTAAACATGGAAGAGGAAATACCTGCTATTCCTAGGACATTTGGGTAGTAATATTTATATTTATCAGTCATCCCTGACCCTAAATATCCAGGATACACGTAATGAAATTGGTACTCAATATTCACAAGGCCAACATTTGGCCAGCCTTTGGTAGGTAATGTCTATTTTGGTCCCCAAAAATATAAATAAAATGTACTTGGTGCATACAGGAAAAGGAGGTGAAATCCCACTTTGGTGGAGTTACCTACAGACCCTAAGCAGAACAGGCTGTAGCTGTACTGACTCTGACCACACGAACCTTTCCACATTTGAAGACTCCCTGAAACAAAATGCGTGTCCCATCTGCTTTTCCCATCTTTCTGATTCTGACACTGAGGGCACACCGCTGTGACAGTGAATGAAACGGTTGGCAGCAGAAACTTCTAAAACTCACAGTAGGGAACAGGAACGAGAAGAACTCACTTGGTGACACGGAAGATGCTCGGGTGGCAAGTGCCTCCAAGGCATACACTGAGGTTACTTTGGGAGTCTCACATCCCTGAAATCTATTTGTTTGGTTTGGGCAGTTTGTTTTGGGCCAGGGCTTTGAGCACATTATGCAAACACTCCACCTCTGAGCTACTACAGAAACTTTTACTACGTGACATCGAGAATAGGTTTGACCATCCAAATGAGGGGCTGAAAGTTTAATCATTTTATGCATGTGATTTGTGTGTGTGTGTGTGTGTGTGTGTGTGTGTGTGTGTGTTAGACATTACACTCACAGCATTGCATGTACCAGGCAAGTGCTCCATCACTGTGCTACACACCTCCAGGGATTATGCCCTGAAACATTAATGAAATACAAAGTTTCACAGATGAAGTAATGAGGATGTTTAGCATATGTAAGAGAGATCTTTGGCAACTGCAGACATTGGAGTCCGTCACTTTACCTATGAGATATTTTTTTTCTGGTAGGAATGTTGTAGGCTCTCAGGATCCTGACCAGAATCTTGATATCTCCATCAGAGACAGTCTGTGCTGTGACCTTTCTTCTTTCTTTCCGCTGAGGCTTTAACTTCCTTCGTGGTTCAATGAACTTACAAATCGCATCTGTCAACTGACTAAAGAGTAAAAAGCGATCAGCTCCATATACACGGAATAACACCGTTTTAAATATACTAGTGTTTAAGACAATTGCTAATAAGTCCACTATTCTGAACCACATTGGGTCCATTATGGAAGGGGACAGAGCTCTTTTTAACCCAAAGTAGAAATCATTTCCTGAGCTTAGAAAGGAAGTGGTGCTAGGTCCCCTGAGGCTGGGTGGGCATATAATTGCTCCAGATCTTTGGTTACACACTCCAAAGTTTTATAGCAGCAAGATGAAGCTATAAAAATCTTTCACCATGACTATTACTTTTAAAAGCAAGCACTGTCTCAAAAATGACTGAATATCCCATATTCTCCACTGCTCTGAATCAGTTATTTGCCCATGCTGACAACCTAAATCCACAGAATTACAGTTTGATAGTCACGGCAGTTTCTGTTCAAGGTCTGAAAATACAAGACAGTGGATTTCAGTATCCCACAGCAGTCAGACCATTACTGGTGATGCTGAGAATTTGCATGTAGCCTCTGGAGGGGATCAGACCCAATCCTGACTCTCCCCTTGGCCTTCACAATGGGTGCTGGAGAATGGGGATAACCCAGCAAAGACTCCACCACTTGCCCCTGTGCAGCTCAGGGCCCTGGCACCACTGAGGTGTTGAGATATTTGATTGCACTGTAAAACCCTGAGAATGTGTTAATAAAATCAACCTTAGACCAGAGGGTGGAACCAGCAACTAGTTGACAGGAATTAGCCTTCCAGAGTACAGAAGAGCAAGGAAGATGGATAAAGAGACACACAGGAGGGAGTAGGTAGGGACCTGGAGTCTTTTTTGCTTTGGGACAGCTGGAGAGACGCTCTGTTGCTGGTTCTCCGGCCAAAAAGGAGAGTGGTCTGGTTGCTTCTCAGCCTCTCTGAGCTAGCAGGTTTTAAAAATGGATTATGGATGTTTGTCTTTGTTTAGAATGTTGGTTACAAATTGTTATGGATAATGGTCAGAAAAAAAGCTAAACAAAGGAGATCAGATTCAGGGTTTTTGTTTTGAAAAGAAGAAAAGGGGAAATGCTGTGGAATAATCCTCTTGTACACTGTAAAGACTTGTCACTCCTGTTGGTTTAATAAAACACTGATTGGCCAGTAGCCAGGCAGGAAGTGTAGGCGGGGTGACCAGGCTAGGAGAATGCTGGAAAGAGGAAAGGAGAGACAGGGTTGCCAACCAGATGCAGAGGAAGTAAGATGAGAGTGCTGGACTGAGAAAAGGTACCAAGCCACGTGGTACATAGACAAGAATTATGGGTTAATTTTAAGAGCGAGTTAGTTATAAGCCTGAGCAATAGGCCATAGCAGCTTCGTTATTAACCCATGGTAGCAACACATATTCACAGCGTACAAAAAGACCATCCACCCCACAGCTGCTTTCACCACAACATCTGACTCCCAAGTCCTTATTGGTCAACAGAATGATAGAGACTCGGTGGAAGTGGCAGAACCAGTACCAGTGGGACTGGAAATCCCGCCAGGCCGTGGCCTGAGCAGCAGGGCACAGACTGTGGGGCTGCAGATGGTAGTTAAAACATCAGTTGATTCAGGTGCAGCCGCTAATCAAATGGAAAAGGAACACTGAGGAGTCTCGGGTTTGCCGAGGGAGATGATGGGCTTATTGCTGTTGCTACCAACAATGGTTCATCCAGTAGCAGTCTTGCAAGAAAACCTCAGAACAACAAAAGAAATGGGACAGAGATATTCTCTTCTTTTTCTGTCTTGTCCTAGACCACACAAAAGGAGAGAGAAGCCAACCTCCTCTAGAGTACTGGACAACTGCAATGATGTCAGGTAGATGACCTAAAGGGGACAAATACATTCTGTCCCCAAACCTTACTCTACACTCTGAAACTGTAATGTTGTGGGATAATTGATCGTATTACAACACCCCGAGACTGTGTTAATAAAGTTAGTCTTGAGTCAGGGGGTGGAGCCAGTGACTAGCTGACCAGAATGAGCCATAGAGAAACCAGGAATATGGATAAAGAAGGTAGTAGTAAGGACAGACTTAGAGATTTTGCCATCTCTTCAATCTGAGAAGTGTGGAGAGAAGGTCAGCTGGTGGGTCCTCTGACACATCTTCGATCTACTAGGTTTTCACCCCAATATTGACTCCTGAGTCTTTATTGGTAATAGAACTTAAATAAACACATCCTCTAGCGTCCAATGCACAGCAAGCCACCACTTCTCCCCACCACCATAGCCACTGCTCAGGTGGCTCCTCCCACCACCACCACACCCAATCCCTCCCCATAGGTCTGGCTTTCCCCATCACAGTTGCCATTACATCTTCAGCTCTGCAGGTGGATGCCTCACAGATCTGCCACACAATTCCCATTTGCTCTATAACACCCGCTTGGGTTGCTGCTGCTTCCTCCACATGTGCACTGGACACTCCATTCCTGCATGCTTCACAGAGCTGCAGCTGCAGCCACCTGCCACCAGCTCTGTCATCATGGCCACACCCGTGCCCTCTCCTGGCATGCCCTCACCTCCCGCTGCTCCCCAAGCCCCCAGAGTCCACCATGCCAGCCTGCTGCCTGGACACCCTGCTGCACATTTTCCCCCACCCCCCAGCCCTAAGTGCCACTGCTGCATCTGGCTGCCCCACACAGCTCCACCATCACTACTGCTGCTGTTGTGGACAAACAGAAAAGTCAGCAGAATTGGTGAGACACCTGGGAAGTGCTTAACGAAGTGATATTGATTCTCTCCTCCATTAAGAATGGGAAATATCACAATGTAGGGAATTAGGACTCTGTATATGCCACAATGGATGACTTGAAAATGAAAACATTAAGTGAAGGGATAACTGACTTAGCTGGGATTGACATAATGTCAATTACAATTACTATCAGTTTGGTAATTCATGTTTTATCCTTTAAAAAGTGATTTGATAACTATGCCAATATGAAAAATTGACTGATAAGATACAAGCCTTAGAAAGACTTATTATTGATAAGATACAAGCCTTAGAAAGACCTACTAATGAAAATAAGAAAAAATATTCAGACACAGGCAGAGGAATTTAGATCAGGACCTATCATACCACTGCATAATGAAACTGAAGCGGAGCAACCCAAAGTTATTAGAAATCCAACCTCAATTTATCCAGTTACTATCCAAGAATGACCAGGAAACAATAGGTACCCCCAAGGTTATGCAGAAGTTAAATGGAATCCTATAGAAATGTTGGATTTGAGGAGATTTAAGGAAGCAGTCATTTCATAGGGTATACATTCACCCTATGTGAAGTAGATGTTAAATTCATGAGCAACTCACAACAGAATTATCCCCCAAGACTGGAAAGATTTAGCCACAGCAGTATTGGAAGCTGGTCCTCAGTTACAATGGTGAAAACAGTGGAAAGAGGAAGTTAGGGCCATAGAGCAATGAAATAGGGCTAGAAGTACGGACATCCCCAAGATCAGTTTCTTGGTGAAGGCCAGTATGCTGATTTGCAAAAACAGTTTGGATTTGATAATCACGCCTTAGCCCTATGTCAGTTAGCAGCTTTGAATGCTTAGGACAAGGCTGAAGAACCAAGAAAGAGGACTGAGTCATTTACTAAAATTATACAAGGCTGAAAAGAAACATTTACTGATTTTTTTTTACAAAGATTGACTTGAGCTAGAAATAGAATAGTATCAGATCCAGAAGTTAGAAAAATATTAATTGAATCTTTGGCTTTTAAAAATGCTAATTCATAATGCATAAGGGTGATGAGGCCTTTAAAGGCAAGATTAGCACTAATAGATGAATGGATTAGAAATGTTGGATTTCACACTTATGATGTTACTGTGATAGGAGACATAACTTTTAAAACTTTCAAGAAAAATCAAAATCTCAGATATTTTAATTGTGGTAAACATGGTCATCTGAAAAAGGATTGTGGGCAGGCATTCATAGAAACAAAGTTTTTTTGTTTTTTTTTTAGATAATCCAAATAGAAGTGGAGTGTGCAGAAGGTGTGGCAAAGGCTGGCATTGGACTAACGAATGCTGATCAACAAGGGGCAAGAAGGTAACCCTTTGCCACTGGGAAATGCACTGAGGTGCCTCTTGTAGGCCCCAATATCAAATTTGGTTCAATATTTCCCTGTCAGCATTGGAGAAACTCATCCACAGAGCAATTAGAAGACTTAATGCCTGTTGTTTCAAAACCATACTGCTCTGGATTACAGACAACTTCATTAGATAAAACAAAAAATTCAGGGGAGACCATAAAAGAAGTATTTTGTCAAACTTCTATAAATTATCAAAGACTGAGCTAAAAATACAAGTAAATGCATTGTAATTGAAGGTTTGGTAAACACAAGTACTGAGGTAACAGTAATTTCACCAAAACCTTGGCATTCTGATTGGCCTCTTCAGGAAGTAAATATTCAGCTTCTAGGGATTGGAACTTTATCTCAGGTAAAATAAAGCACAAAGTGGGTTGAGTGTATAGGTCCAGAAAGACAAATAGGAAAATTAAAGCCATATGTGGCTAACACAGCAATGAATTTATGGGGATTTGATTTGTCACAGCAATGGAAACCACAGATTAACATTCTTCCAATCTCAGAAACAAACCATAAAATAATGATTCTGAGAGAAATATTAAAAGGTATTATCAAGAATAGTAACTGACAATTCAGGTTGTAAATAAGTAGGACACAACAGCTGTTGGTCTCTCAAAGATACCAACAGCTCTACCTTTAAAATGGTTAACTGACAAACCTGTCTGGGTGGAACAATGGCTTTTGACATCAGAAATATTACAGGCACTAGAACATCTGGTCCAGGAGCAGCTAAATGGTCTAAATATTGAAGATTCTACCAGTCCTTTGAATTCTCCTATATTTGTCATTAAAAAGAATCTGGAAAATGAAGAATAATGGTAACAGATCTGAGAGCTGTAAATAAGGCAATCTAGCCAATGGGCTCTTTACAGCCTGGAATTCCATTGCCTTCTTTATTACCTAAGGGATGGTCTATTATAGTGATTGATTTAAAAGACTGCTTTTTTTTTTTTAACTACACCTTTACAAGAACAGGATAGAGAAAATTTTGCCTTCATGGTGCCCACTTATAATAATTGTCAACTTGTTAGAAGATACCAATGGAGGGTCTTAACACTTTGTGTCAATGTTTTATACAACAGCTGTTAGAAATAATTCATAAAGTTTCCTCAAACTGTAATTAATCATTATATGGATGATATCTGAGACACGGATACCTTAGGAAAAATGTTTGATGAAGTAAAGGGAAGTTTGCCTTATTGGGGATTACAAATTGCTCCTGAAAAAAATACATAGAAGATTCTATTAATTACCTAGGGCATAAGATAGGAAATTCAGTGACAGAAAGTACAAATCAGGAGAGATCAATTACAAACTCTTTATGATTTTCAAAAATTGCTGGGAGATATTAACTGGCTGTGGCCCACAATTAGATTAACAACTCAAGAACTAAGTCATTGATTTCAAAGCTTACAATGTGATAAGGACTTAAATAGTCCAAGAAAATTATCAACTGAGAGAGAATTGGCTCTAGTAGAAAAGAAGTTACAGGATGTTGGGCCGGGCGGTGGTGGCGCATGCCTTTAATCCCAGCACTCAGGAGGCAGAGGCAGGCGGATCTTTGTGAGTTCGAGGCCAGCCTGGTCTACAGAGCAAGATCCAGGAAAGGCACAAAGCTACACAGAGAAACCCTGTCTCAAAAAAAAAAAAAAAAAAAAAAAAAAAAAAAAGAAGTTACAGGATGCACATGTGGATCGCTTGGATCCAGAGCTTGACTGTATTCTGGTTATTTTACCTTCTACACATTCTCCCACAGGAATTCTTATGCAGAGAGAAGATAATATCTTATAATGTATATTTTTGCCACACAGAGTAAAAAATTAAAGACCTATATAGAAAAGATTTCTGAATTGATTCTGAAAGAAAAATTGAGACTTTACCAATTAGCAGGAAGAGATCCAGCTGAAATTGTGGTACCTTTTAATAATGGTGAAATTTCCTCATTATGGGCATAAAATGAACACTGGCAAAGAACTTGTAGTAATTTTTTGGGAGACATTAATAACAAATATCCCAAAGAGTAAGAGACTTCAGTTTATAAAAAGAACTAATTGGATTCTCCCTCATATAATAAAGGGGACACCAATTTCTGGAGCCCCTACATTCTATATTGATGCAAATAAATTAGGAAAGGTAGGTTATAAGTCAGGAAAAATAAGTAAAATGGTTCAAAGCCCTTATGACTCAGTTCAGAAACCAGAATTATGTGCTATTCTCATTATATTACTAGATTTTTTAGAACCTTTTAATATAGTTACTGACTCTCAATATGCAGAGAGTTGTTTTATGTATGGAAACCACTGAACTTATTCCAGATGATTCAGAAATAATTTTGTTATTTATTCAATTACAACAAATAATCAGAAATAGAAATTGTTTTTTGTATATAACACTTATCAGATCCCAATCAGGTCTACCAGGCCCTCCAACACAAGGTAATAATGAAATTAATCAGTTATTGGTAGGAAACATGCTAGAAGCCCTAGAATTTCATAAGAAACACCATGTTAATAGTAATGGTTTGAAGAAAGATTCTCCTATCACTTGGCAACAAGCCAAAGAAATTATAAGGAAATATCCTACTTGTCTTTTGTATAACCAAACTCTAGTTAGCTGACCTTACTAAGATAGAATAAGGTATTTAGGTGGCATGCAGAATTTTGAATTCTTAGGTATAGGTTCAATTCCTATTATCCTAGAAATAAGAGGATTTAAACCTCCACTACCTACAGGAAGTAACCCAAAGGGTACTCAAAGTAATGACATTTGGCAAATGGATGTGTTTCATTTTGAAAACTTTGGAAAAATTAAAGTATGTGTACCATACCATACATACATATTCAGGATTTCAATGGGCAACTGTTTTAAGCTCTGAAAAGGCTGATTCTATAATTATACATTTACTGGAATTTATGGCCATTGTGAGAATACTTGTACAAGTTAAGAGTAACAATGCTCTAGCATATGTCTCTAGTAAAATGAAAATTTTTTACATAGTACAACATAAAGCATATTACAAGTATACCACACAATCCTACAGGAAATGCAGTTATAGAAAGATCTAATCCCACTTTAAAAGATATGCTTAATAAACAGAAAGGGATGATGAAGACCCCCCAGGGATAGATACATTGTGCTTTAATAACTTTAATTTTTTTAAACACTAATGAGAAAGGAATGACAGCTGCAGAGAGACATTGGATAGTAGAAAAAACTGCTAAATTAAATCAGTCTGTATATTTTAGAGATGTGTTGACCTCAGAACAGAAACCAATATGTGTTACGTTGGGGGAGAAGTATTGATTTTGTTTCCATAGGAAATGAAAAGCTATGGATTTTTTCATAATTAATAAAGACCTCTTGAAAATCTTGGCTTCAAACATAAAGGAAGAAACCAAGAAAAACTACAAGACAGGTGATGTATATGCTGATCCATTGACATGGGAACAGCTCTGAGACTGAAAGAGGCATGATAAATATTGTTGGTTACAAAGTCCTCATGACTTATTATTACATGCCATCCTTTCATATGGCATGGATGGAGATTTATATCACAGTTTGTTTATGCAGTCCAAAGGGACTTATAAAGTCAATAGATGCTTTTTTATCTCAAACATAGCCCAGGTGATCCAGCCTTTCAGAATGCCTCTGTTGCAGTTTCCTTAAAAATCTGCATCCAAGCCGGGTAGTGGTGGCGCACGTCTTTAATTCCAGCACTCGGAAGGCAGAGCCAGGCAGATCTCTGTGAGTTCGAGGCCAGCCTGGTCTACAGAGTGAGATCCAAGACAGGCACCAAAACTACACAGAGAAATCCTGTCTCAAAAAACAAACAAACAAAAAAATCTGCATCCAGAACAACTTCAAAGTAGCTAGCTGAGATGGTCCAGCTCACAGACTACTCCAGCCAGGACTTCAGTAAGCCCTGCACTGACCCATCACACAGACTGGACAACAAATGACACAGCTAGCTCTCCCAGGACTTGACCATTATCCCAGTTTTCTCACGGTCCCCTAAAGATGCTGTCGCTCCCAGACAACAGGAAGTAATTTTAAGAACATGATACCCACATTCCCAAGAGGTAGGGTAGGTGGTTTTTGGTCATTTAGTGGGTTATGTATGTTTGACATTTTTAGGGGGGTTAGTTGCAAGTTGTTATTGGTTATGGTCATGGAGGAAACTAAACAAAAAAGGTTGGATTAAGGGATTTCTTTCTTTTTTTCTTTTCTCTATCCTTCTTTCTCTCCTATCTAGTGGGAAAAAAAAGGAGGATATAGGAATGATAGGATGAAAGGGTAATTTATTGAATCTACTAAAAAGAAACGACTAGTCACAAAGAAATTGCATTGGTATGGATTTTTGTATGTTGATACAAATTTAAGGTTATTTTTGTGACAACATACTGTATGTATGTTTCTACTCTTGTTTAAGGTATTATACTTATGCAGCTCATTTAAAAATGTGATGTAAAGTTCTAGTCCTTGAAAGCTATTATTATAAACTGTTTAGGATAATTAAGAAATGCAGATTAATCATCTATAACAATCAAATTTGTAGTCATGTTAGACATGTTTTCAAGGTTAAACAGATATATTTTAGATAGATAAGTGGTCTTCAAATACTTCAGATATCTTCAGAATATGGCATTTAAGATGTTTTAATAACGTAAGACTTTTCATGACAGTGAGATATGTCTGTTCCTGGCAGCACCAATCTACTTCAAAAAAGGATAATGGGCATCAAGGAACCTCCATATGGAGTTTGCTTTCATTATGGCAAAGTTAGCCACCGGGCAAGAAAATTCTCTTGCCTTAACTGCTGACAGTATTCTGTCCAAATTGGACAAGCAGGATACAAAAGAAGGCAACTGATGAACTTTGCTGAGACAGAATAGGACAGCCCTTCAAAATTCCTACTTCAGAAAAGTCTGTCAGATATTCTAGGCCTGGAGACTGAAGATGGATGCCTATCTGTGTCATTTCTATAGTTTTAGAAGTTGTTTGCTCTGCATTTCCTATTTACTTAAGTAATATTTTTTCCTTCTTGGGTCTCTGATGGGGGTTGAAGAGGATAGTTACAATTTTCTTTGTTGCCAAATTCAGAAAAAAAATTACAAAAGAGATCTAAAGTTGATAAGTTTGAGAGACATACAAGCTTAAGTTGTTTATCTAAGAAAATGTCTTAAGATCTAAAAGGATATTTTTGGCTGGTAATATAAGTTATAATATAAAGTGATTTAGGTATAAAACTTTGGATTCGTGAAGACTAGATAATAAGTAATTTCTCCATATTTGCCAAATACAAATGGACTGGACATTGTGAATGTAATTCTTACTTGATAACTGTTCTTATTATATATAGTTTTACTGTGTTAGAGCTAAAGCCTTTCCTTTTTATTTAGACAATACCTGATACTTGTTCTTATTGCATATAGCTTTACTATGTAGAGTTGAAACCTTTCCTTTTTATTTAGATTACAAGGGGAAAATGTTGTGGGATATTTGATTGCACTGTGACACCCTGAGACTGTGTTAATGAAGTTAACCTTGAACTAGGGGGGCAGAGCCAGTGACTAGCTGACTGGAATTAGCCATAGAGAAGCCAGGAATACAGATAGAGAAGATTCACAGGAAGGAGTAGGGCAAGACTTAGAGATTTCACAGTCTCTTTGATCTGAGAAGTGTGGAGAGAAGGTCAGCTGGTCATTCCTCCTCTGCTGCTTCTTTGATCCATCAGGTTTTAACCCCAATATTTGACTTCCAAGGCTTGATTGGTAATAGAACAACTTAGATAAACACATCACTGCATTTTGACATGTGACATAATATTTATAAAATATAGAGAACCCAGAGTGTGGTGATATACTGTACCCTAATAAAATTTGCCTGAAGATCACAGAGACAAAGGAACAAGTCACTGCCACATCTTACCTCTAGGACTCCTCAGCCTGAAAAGCTTTAGTTTCTGTCTCCTCACACCTTATATGCCTTTCTCCACCCAGCCTTCTTAGAGCTGGGATTAAAGGCGTGTGCCACCACTGCCTGGCTCTGTTCCTCTCCTAGACTGAGTCAATCTCATGTAGTCCAGGGTGGCTTTGAACTCATAGAGATCCATCTGGATTAAAGGTGTGTGCCATCACTGTCTGGTGTCTATGTTTAATCTAGTGGCTTGTTCGGTTTTCTGATCTTCAGGCAAATTTTATTAGAGTACACAATATAGCACCACATCAGAGGATCCTGAAGATAGTAGCTTAAGGCTTTAATTTCACATTTAATAATTCTAAAGTACCTTGTAGATACAATTTCTTCATAGTCAGCCACAATATCAGACAAGTTAAATTTGCTGACTTTGATGATTCTTTTCATTATCAACCGTCTCACCTAAAGAAAAATCCAGAAGTTAAAAGAAATGGAGTGTTTCTGTTTTAAGGCTATGTATTTACAATTTTCACTGTGTATTTTGCCCCTCGATTTTTCAAACAGTGGGTAGAAAGGGAGCCAGGTAAGTGGAGATATGGCTATTTCTACTATTATTAAAATCATCCTCGAAACACAGTTATGCCAAAGCAAATTCCTTCTACACCCTTTCCTTTCTTGTTCCTTTCATCTTATCCAAATTCCTTGCTCAGTTTTCCACCTAACTCATGGTCTGTGGTGCCAGAATGAGTCTTTGTTAAGAAAAAAGACGTCCTGGGAACTCATTTCTACAACAGCCCTAGGGACCAACAGAACCAACTCACCTCCCTCTTGGATGGCCTAGAAGGAGCAAAATGATAAAAGTTCTCTTTTCTCAGGAGCAAGCACACTTCTCTATTTTCCAATATGGCAAACTCATTATGAGGGCACATCCTAAGCCTTGTTTTTAAAGTGCAGTGTTAATTAGGATGAGGTAAGAGGATGACGCTGTAACTTTCTTCCTTAAACAGGAGCTGGGTCTGTGCTCTCACAGTGAGTTCATTGTGATGAAGCAAACTGAAAAAGAGATCTAAAGAGAGTTGTCCCTCTAACTCTCTGCCAACAGTATCTGCCATGTGCCCAGCAGATGGGTTCTCACACAAGTAAATCAAAAACATTGACAATATCAAGCTGTCATTACCTTTCTCAGAAAACTGACAGAATTAATCCTTTGTGCAGTGATAGAGTTCACATCTGAAATGGATATATCCTTCTGTGCCTGACTTTCATACTCCTAAACAGAGAATTAGGTTAGTTTTGTCTGAGTGTAATAAGGGGATCAAATCTGATGTGCTCCAACAAAAAATTACAGTCATTTGTTTCTGTCCACACACAAGGCTGGTGGCAAACACTCCTCAGGAGGAAACTCCCTCTTCTGATTCTCTCACTGAGAACTGGCTCAAACCAGTTTATGACTGTGTCCATTTTCTTCCTCATGAAGTCATCGGTTTTTACTTGTATTAATTTGGGTAGTATATGCACCTGCAGGTGGAGGACAATTTGCAGGAGTGGGTTCTCTCCTCCTACCATGTAGGTCTCGGGGATCAAACTCAGATTGTCAGGCTTGGTAGCAGGTACCTTTATCCTCTGAGTCATTTGAAAGGCCCACTGATCTTCTAACTTACAGTGATGGCCAAGAAAAACTGTCATTCTGAAAATGGGGAGAAAAGTCATCGCTTTGCATTTCTTCTTTCCCCTCTGAGCCACCTAAGGAACTTCCATGACACTCCTGACTGGGCTGTGAGCATGTTCCTACTACAACTTGAGTTCTAAATATGATGAGATGAGTCCTGTGTAATTTTGTTTGTGTAGCTTCTAAATGACTGAGAGGACATCAGAATATGGCTTTTTTGTAGTTGTTGTTTTTCTGTTTGGTTTTTTGAGACAGGGTTTCACTGTGTAGCTTTGCGCCTTTCCTGGAACTCACTCTGTAGCCCAGGCTGGCCTCAAACTCACAGAGATCCACCTGCCTCTGCCTCGGGAGTGCTGGCATTAAAGGCGTGCGCCACCACCGAATCTGGCATTTTTATCCAAGCTGGCTGTCATCACCCTACAGCAGTAATTCCACTGGACAGAGATTTTCCTCAGAGATTGGAAACAGTTGTTTTTGAACTATCTCTTAAAGCTCCAGTGTAGGGTTCTGACAGTTGGCCGCTCTCACAGCCCTCCTCTCTTACAGTCCCTTACAGAGACTGGTGAGGTGCTGGTAAAGTGTTTAAAAGCGGGTCCTTTGGAAGTAGGAAGAGAAGAAGCTCCTATCTGGAACATTTACTATTCCATGGCACAAATACTCCCCCAGCTGCAGATGGATGGCAGCCACCAGGAACTCCTGGCGGGTGTGGCTTGGAAGGGACATGTGTAACAGACTGTCACTGGTTGAACTGAGCTGGCTGCAGCATATAACCCAACAAGACCAGTGCTTCTCTTGTCCCTTTTCCAGATTCTAAAGATCTGAATCGAGATATGTTACAGTTAATATCTACATTCACCATGGTTGTGTTCCTTTCCTGACTCCTCCCCGGAACCAATGTTAAAATTGGTGATATATTTTATGAAAACAAAAATATGCCAGTTACATCAATCTGGAATACATCTAAAGGATTTGGGCTGTTAAGTAGATTGGATAGTACTACATTGTAAAGTCATGCTAAGGACATGATGGGACTTAGGTGATCTGTACATTTACTATCTAAAGAGAAAGGAAGGATCTGTGCATTTTTAGTTACCAAAATTAATACAGACATATAATGAAGACAGATTTAAAGCAGCAGGATATTAACTCTATCATACAACAAGCTATGTCTGAATAAGAGCCGAGTACCTGGAAGACTACGTCTGGAATCTCTTTGTCATAGAGGGGCATCTGCTGCAGAAGGAAGAAATCCAGCTGGCCCGCGTTTCTCAGCTGCAACAGCTGGAAGCGTTTGCTCCTTTTTATTTCTTCCTCAGACACAAAGTTAAATTCATCTTGCAACTGCTCAAGACGGAAATATTTTGGGATTTCCTGCCCTTTGTGTCTCAAATACTGTAAAACACAAACATGCAAAGTCTTTACTTAGGAGATGATTTTTAATTCACAAATTATTTCAGAACACTATTTTCGCTCCATCAACAGTGAGGTCTGTTGCAGTCTGAGTAGGATGGAGCAATTGGACCTGGAGAGGCATGCAACCTGTGGACATACAGACTCCGACTGACGTGCTTTGTAACCTGCCTGATCAGTGCTTACACAGAAAGAGAAAATGTCAATGTTGTATATGAACAAAAGGCGGGAAGGGGCACACGGATGGACTGTGAACACCAGACCTGGAGGGTGTGTATGACAGCCACTGTTAGTGTGACCCTGACAAAGGGAGGTCAAAATAAAGCCTGCTGGGAACACAGAGCAGTTCAATTGGCTGTAGGGACGAGTACGAGTGACCAGATAATGGTGCTGAGTGCAAGAGTGCATTTTTAAGTCCTCTTGATACATCACCTTCAGGACCTAACAATATGGTTGGCATGTAACAGATGTTAGCCTAAAGGTCAGCCTGACAACCATCAGGTCAGGTCTAAAGTAGTCATTTCAGCAGATGCATTGCTAATGCCCTTCCAATGCTCTAAACTGACTGAAAATCATACGTGCCCTCAATTCCACTTTTACATGCACCCTAAGTGTCTAGAAAAATACACAGCAAATAATGGAGGAGTGTATGAGATACATGAGTAAATAAAATACATTTGATGGTTTCTAAAACTTACCATAATAAGTTCTGTTATATCAGAATACTCTGGATTGTTTGGATCAATCCTGATGTCATCTGCCCAGTCACAAAGCTTTTGTGAGTTCACAGGCCACGGGAGTCCAGGAACACCTCTGGCGTCAACATTCCTTAGCACACTAATGTGGAGAAAACATTTTGTGACTCTACATACAATATGCAGGTTACACATTACAGAGGCTAAAGCCCACCCATGGTAGGAACCCAGAGGGGAACCTACCCACATCCTGTATTTAAGGATGAAACAGAACTTTTCTTTATGATCCCCTGGTGCTCCTCACAGTCTAGTTTCACTCTAGCTTTCTGATAAATGTCTACTTAAAAGACAGTAAGCCTGCTAAGGATAAAACTCTATAGATACTCATCTGTGCTGTCTCCACTTGCAGAGGAGCTGGGTGCTTAAGTGAATAGTACTCTTTGGTTGTAGTCCATAAATTCCAAATATAATATTGGGTTAAATATTTTATATGATGCACAATATGAAAATTTAATCCAAATATTTGTTTGTAAAATACCAAGAAAGCACACAATGTGAAAAGTGAGCCTAAGGGGCTGGCAGGGTGGCTCAGTGGGTCAAGGTGTCTGCTACCCCTGGTAACCTGAGTTCTATCCCCAGAACCCACATATCGGAAGGAGAAAACTCTTCTAAGTTGTCCTCTGACCTCCATGGGCACTGCAGCACATATATGTAGAAAATGTGAAAATAAAATACATACACAAAACATTTTTAGGTTGTATTGTAATCATTGAAATCTAACAAAAAGCAATGTGATTTAGTAGACAGTAGAGGCCAGGAGAGTGTCTTTAGTCATGAACAACCATCTTCAAACACTGGGGCTGTAAAAATAAGCTAGATTCACGATATACCCTTAGTGTCTCAGCAATAGACTAAGAGCAGAAAGAAGGCAACCCTAGAGTATGTGCCTGGAGTTGTCAAGTAACTTGGTGTCTTCACAGATAAGTTAATTAGAAGAATCTGGAGGTTTCTAAGATCTTTCTGTTGGGTCTCAAACCTGGGACAGATGGCTGAGGTACCTATTTAACATATCAAAGCAGACCTGGCCACCAGGTTCTCCCAGAATCCCTCAGTCCACCATCCATCCGTCCCTATTTGTTACAGGGTATGGTTGGCAGATGCCGTCCCCCCAGAGCTCTCCATCCCAGGGCCTGGGCTGCCCTTCTCTATATAATCCAGCCATTTTGGTTACCTGGCCCTTTGTCTACCCTTTATCCTCCTGGTCTCTTGGTCTCCTACCGGTCCCCTTTCCTCTCCCTGTCTCACCTCACATGGCTCAGGGGCATGCCCACTCCGGACTCTCCCAGATGTCCCTGCCTCTGGCTATGCTCTCCCTCACATCTACAATAAACCTTCTCCTCCCTCACACCTAAGAGCAGCCATGGCTTCCTTTTTTACTTTTCTCTCTCCTTTTCATTCACCTTTCTTGCAGGCACCTAAGAACAGATCCCATCTGTCAACTGAGGTCCCAGAATTGCAGTTTGGACACAGATTCTGTAATGTTTTAGCCCCAGCGTGATGTCCACTCGGTAGAGTCTCCTTTTACCAGTGTCTCCTCTCACTTCCCTGACAACTGTTAACAAGCTGCGGTTGACCCTCCCCAGGACATGGTGGCTGCGAACGAAGTCACAGACGTGCCGGGCGGAGTCCGGGCCAGTCTTCCTTTTATTTCCTATTTCTGAACTTGAAGTTGAATTATTTTTCTATCTTTGTTACAAAAGATCTCTAAGACCTGACACCCTTGACATCTTGCAATGAATTCTCCTTCCTTTTGGGACAGTGTCAGCCCACATGCCCCAGAACACAAAGCTTGAGACGAAACTTGAATGTCCACAAATAGACTGGAGAGAGAAACTTACACAAGTTACCTTCTCAGGAAGGAAGTTGTCATTGGATTCCACAGAGTTCCATGACATCTGCCCCATAAAACATCACAGACCTCAGAACCACATTGCAGTGACTTCCCTAGATACCCTACTGGCATTCAACTGAGGCGAAGTCCCCATCAGCAGCGAACCATTTCCACCAACAAACACCACGTCAGTCACACTGTCTCTTGGCTCAAGGCCAGCTGGAGAGCTGAAGTTCACACTGTGCAGATGGAGCACTGGAAGGGCATTCTAGAATTCTAGGACTTTCCTTCCACCAAGCCATCTGGAATGACTGGGAAAATTTAAGTCCTCAGAAATGAACTCTTTGGGAGTCTGGGCCTCTGTCTGTAAGTTAAGGAAATGCCTCTCCAGTTGTCCACGTGACTGGAAACCTAAGCAGTGAAGAAACACATCACCCTGCACAGAAAACCCTGCCGCAGTGTGAAGAGTCAAACGGAAAGTCGGCAGCCGACCGCTGTCTGCTCCCCCTTGACATGCACATCTTATGGGGTGTCTGGCTGAGATGTAGAACTGTTTCAAACAGGAAACGTTTATTACCTGCAGTATGCCGATCGCAACGACTGCGAGACAGGCGTCAAAGGGATTCCGTTTTCATCCAAAGCCCACGAGAGGGAATAGCTAAGTTTCCCTGAGGTTAAAAGACAAAGCTCTTCATTCTCACTCCCCTCGAGATTAAAAGGCACATCTGTTTACAAAAGACATTTAAACACATTTAGACACATCGCTGCTTTAGAAACTCACAAGTTGAGGGGCCAGGAAGATGACTCGTGTGTAAAATGCCTCTTATGAGCCGGGCAGGCACTTGGGAGGCAGAGGCAGGCAGATCTCTGTGAGTTTGAGGTCAGCCTGGGCTACAGAGTAAGTTCCAGGAAAGGCTCCAAAGCTACACAGAGAAACCCTGTCTCCCAAAACAAACAAACAAAAAATGCCTCTTGTGTAAGCATGGAGATGAGTTTGGATCCCCAGAACCCATATGAAAGCTATCTGTAACCCCAGAGCTGGGGAGGCAGAGACAGGTGGATCCTGGAGCTCAACTATCCAGCTACGCTTGCCAACCTGATGGTCATCAGGTTCAGGGAGAGACTCAGTTTCAAAAACAATAGGGTGGAGCATAATGGTAGAAATTACTCAATGGCAGCCTCTGGCCTCCATCTTGGTACTCTTTACCTCCCCTCTAAGATACCACAAGGAGGACTGCCTCAGACTGCAAATGAGAGGAAAACATTGAGCTAGAGATGAGCATCTCTCCATTTCTTATGCCTGAGATTTTGTAACCATTCTTCCTGGGACTTCTTCCAGTAAGAAAGGATCATTGGCAGAAAAAAAAAATAGAGGCAGACGGGGTGGGGGGTTGGTGGGGGAGAGGGGAGCGGCATGGGTGGTTCAGTGGTTAAGAGCACTTACCACTCAATCATGAGGACCAGAGTTAGGATCCCAGAACTCACACTGAGCCTCTCACAAATGCCTATTACTCTAGCTCCAAAGGATACACCACCTCTTTCTAGCTTCCGTGAGTGAGTATGAGGGCACACGCCCATACACAAACACACACACACACACACACACACACACACACACACTAACTCTTTTTAAAAAAGGAGCCAAGCCAGGCGGTGGTGGCTCACGCCTTTAATCCCAGCACTCGGGAGGCAGAGGCAGGTGGATCTCTGTGAGTTCGAGGCCAGCCTGGACTGCCAAGTGAGTTCCAGGAAAGGCGCAAAGCTACACAGAGAAACCCTGTCTCGAAAAACCAAAAAAAAAAAAAAGGAGCCAGACTTTCTCTCTTTATATTCCTGCATCTTCTCTCCCGCACCTCAGCATTTATCACCACTACGTGGAACTATTGCGATGCTCCCATATGTTTTGTGTCCTTAGTTGTAGCTCCAAGGTTTCTGTAGGAGAAAAGAATTTTCTGGTCTCTATGGACCCAAGAAGACTGTGCTCTTCAGCCTGTCCTTCCTAGTTATTTGTTTTTGACTCACATTTTCTTCGGCTTTCTCCTGGTTTATTTATTCACACCTCCTTCCTTCACATCTGATAAGCATGATAGAGGCAAAATAGAGGCAAAGCCCCTGAGAAGATGAAAGACAGGAATCTGGGGGGCGGGGCTTGTTCTGGGTTCTCAGAGATGTGACAACTAATCTACCTGCACAAGAAGAGTGAAGTAATCAAATAACAAAGGGATAGAAAATGCCCTTCTTTCCTTCATCTCTCTTCTGAGTCCCTTTTTTTTCTCCTTTTCTCTTTACCTTTTATACTGATTCAAGAATAGCAGACACATCCTGTAGCATCCCTACAGTCACTAAAAGAGAGGAAGTCAGAAGCAAAGCCCTGGACTGGGAGATAGCTCAGAACAGGACCTGAGATCAGTTCTCCAGCACCCAAGTAAAAAGCTGGGTAAGTGGCACACCTCTGCAATCCCAGACTGGGAGGCATGTGACACACACCTCTGCAATCCCAGACTGGGGAGGCAGGAGCACACCTCTCCAATCCCAGACTGGGTAGTCAGGGGCACACCTCTCCCATCCCAGACTGGGAGGCAGGAGCACACCTCTCCCATCCCAGACTGGGGAGTTAGGGGCACACCTCTCCAATTCCAGACTGGGGAGTCAGAGGCACACCTCTCCAATTCTAGACTGAGAGTTAGGGGCAGGTGCTGTGGGATGGTCTGTATGTCAAATGTGTTGCTGATTGGTCAGTAAATAAATCACTGATTGGCAGTGGCCAGGCAGGAAGTATAGGCGGGACTAACAGAGAGGAAAATTGAGAGAACAGGAAGCTGGGAGAAGAGACACTGCCAGCCGCCATCAGGATAAGGAAGATGTAAAGTACCGGTAAGCCACAAGCCACGTGGCAAGGTATAGACTAATAGAAATGGATTAATTTAAGCTGTAAGAACAGTTAGCAAGAAGCCTGCCACGGCCATACAGTTTGTAACCAATATAAGTCTCTGTGTTTACTTGGTTGGGTCTGAGTGGCTGTGGGACTGGCAGGTGAGAGAGATTTGTCCTGACTGTGGGCCAGGCAGGAAAACTCTAGCAACAAATGGCGTCCAACGTGGTGGCAAGAGTTTCCACCTAAAAACTGAGAAAAAAGATTCTAAAACGGAGCTAAAAACAGCTTCCTAATTGTCTCTCTCAAATGAGCGGCAGCTGCTGGTTTGAGCTACTGGCGGGTTCCTGGTGTGCGGGTTCCTAGCGTGTGCGCTCGACCTACGGTATGGTGGGAATGAGGCCTCTGCAAGTGGCACATTAAGCTGCTTGGTGGATTTAGCCTTTGCTAGTACAAAACAAAAAAAAAGAGGTTTCTGGACTACACGCTGCTTGGATAAAAGCATAGACCCACGATAGCTCCCAAAGCTGGTGGTAAAGTACCACGCCATGTTGGGAAGCTGAGGTGGGCAAGCCAGCAGTCACAGCTGCTGCAGCTTAAAGCAATAAACTCACAATAAGACAGATTCAGATGTAATAGTTTAAAATGTGTGTAAAAGATACATAGGCTTAAAAGAGACAAAAAAAGGTGATATATACAGTATAGAAACAAATACATGGTTTTAAAAAATAAAGTCTTTAAAGAGACAGTAAAATTAATATAAAAAATAAGCCACGTGAAGATGAATATTACACAGAGAATCTGGATTGTGTTGTCTTTGGGATTTTTAACTGCAAAAAGACATTTGATTGTAAAAGCTGTTGAGTTATGCCAAAATGTATATTTTAAAGGTACCTTGACTTCAAAATTTGGATATAAGGATATGTTACTTTGGAAAGGAGACTCTGCTTTTGTTTCCACAGAAAGCCAGAGGCTATGGATTTGTTCCAGATTAAGATACATCAGGTTTGACCAGCCAAGACCACCTGAAAGGTCTCCGATGACACCATGGCCCAGATGATCCAACATCCAGAACTGTTTCAAGGCAACTGGCTCAGAGGATACACCCTCATGGACTACTCCATAATCCTAAAGTATTCTTTGTGTCCCCATAAGATACAGCGCCCTCCTCCAGCAGGAAGTAGTAAGAGAAGCTACGCCCAAATTCCCAAATATACCAAGCTGACTTTGGAGATGTGAAAAGGTTAAAAACTTTCCTTTTTAAGAAAAGAAAAGGGGAGGTGCTGTGGGATGGTCTGTATGTCAAATGTGTTGCTGATTGGTCAGTAAATAAATCACTGATTGGCAGTGGCCAGGCAGGAAGTGTAGGCGGGACTAACAGAGAGGAAAATTGAGAGAACAGGAAGCTGGGAGAAGAGACACTGCCAGCCGCCATCAGGATAAGGAAGATGTAAAGTACCGGTAAGCCACAAGCCACGTGGCAAGGTATAGACTAATAGAAATGGATTAATTTAAGCTGTAAGAACAGTTAGCAAGAAGCCTGCCACGGCCATACAGTTTGTAACCAATATAAGTCTCTGTGTTTACTTGGTTGGGTCTGAGTGGCTGTGGGACTGGCAGGTGAGAGAGATTTGTCCTGACTGTGGGCCAGGCAGGAAAACTCTAGCAACAGGCAGGCAGATCCTTGGAGCTTGTTGGCCAGCCTGCCTAAGTTCAGTAAAAAACTCTGTCTCAAAATAAGGTAAAGAATGACTGACGAAAGATAACCAGCATCCACCTCTGGCCTGCGCACACAAGGTCATACCACACAAATACACAGCACACATACCTACATAGACACACTTCACACAAATAAATATACACCACACAATTACACACACACACACTTACACCCACTACATACCACACAAATACACACACCCCACACAAACTTACACCCACACAGACACACACACACCACACAAATACACACCCCCACACCCCAGAGCTCACATTCCAGAACCTACAATGCTCCTGCTCCATAGGACTAGGAGAAGCACAGACAGATGTTCATGGCAATGTTTAAATTTCCCAAAGACCTAATTCAAGACAAAGTTTTAAACAATTTAGTTTTTGACACCTGGAGTAATTTTTTTTGTAACCAAATACTATAAATGGGATTTATTTATTTGTTTGTTTTTCTTGAGACTTGTTATGGAGCCCAGGCTGGTCTAGAACTCTATCCTCCAGGGCCTTCTGAGAGCTGGGATTACAGGCAGGTGCTATCATAGCCAGGATCGTGTAAATTACTTCCAGAGTGAAACATTCTACCCTGCAGAGAAACAACTCAAAACAGCTTCAGGAAGTCCCTCAAACTGACCAGATTCACTAGACCCCTTCCTTGCCAGAATGAGCAATAAAAGTTGAGAATCCCTTTGAGAGGAAGGGAAGCTGGGCTTCAAAGAAGACTCTGAGACCAGACCAGCTGCCTGGGAGAAGCAGACCAGCCAGGCAGCTGGACATGGTTTAGACCAACTGAGGCACCCGAAAAGGCTGCCTTCCAACCTGCTGAGCTGAGTGCAGGCTGTGCAGTGTGCTCCAAGTTCCCAGCTTTGTGAGCTGTCAGTCATGCTAGGGTGGGCTTTGGGGATGCAGCTGTCTTCTCTGCTCCTGTAAGTAACCACAACAAAGTTGGACTTCAGTGGTCTCCGTACTTTGGTCTGTCGTGGGATCCCTATCTGGGGTGAGTAGACATGTGTGTTGTGTCTCCCCAGGAAAGGTTTTGTCACAGAACACGCAGCTAGTATTCTTTACTCAGGAGCATGACCCAGGTACACATGAAGAAAGCGAGGGGAGAGACTGGAAACACTCACTGCTTCCTACGCCTCCATCCACAGGTATGACCAGCTTATCAGAGCTAAATTCTGTATATTCCAGGACAGTCTTGTCTTTCAGCTCTGTCTTGTTGGGTAAAGGCAGATAGAGTTTAACCAGTAAACTTGTCCTTTTACTTATTTCATAAACCTAAACATAAAATACATGGTTGAGAACTCACCAAAATGCAAAACAGGAGCAACAGAAAAACAGAAGAACTCTCAATAACACATCTGTATCATTTTTGAAAAATGCTATAGGAAAATAGCATTGTTCTGTTACGTCTTACTCACAGAGTTAAGGTGGGCACAGGAAGCTGGCAGGTCACACTGCGACTGCACTCACCCAGCAGCAAGAACGGGAAGTGGGGACCAGCTAGAACACCTCAGTTTGGTTTTTTACATTGACTCACTTCCTCCAGCAAGGCTCTACCCCCTGCAGGTTCCACAGCCTTCCCAGACAGTGCCACCAACTGAGGAGTATGTATTTAAACATGTGAGCCTCTGAGATCAGGGATCTGTACAAATAATTTTGTACTTAAGACATGAAAGACCATAGCAGAGGTAGATTGTGCATTTACTAATTGTAAATAAATTGTAGTTATAGAAATAAGGTATTCCTTAATATAAAAGAAATAAACTACCATATATAACAGGCATTAACAAGAAAAATGACGCATAAAATAAGACAGAAACATAAATGAAAACAGCATACCTCTAAGCAGATTGTTTCAGGCCAATATAAGAGTTGAATGTTAAAAATCTGTTGAAACATGACTTTAAAATCAAACTGTAGGGGAGATATGGAAGTGCAGGAAACCTGTTTATCATTGTAAAATATTTTGATAAAATATTTAAGCTTCTGAATTTTAGCTCTCCTCTTTTGCTCATATCTAAAAAAAAAAATCAAACCATTAGATGACCCACAAAATCAGAGACAATGTAAAATGTTATTTTTTTCCCCAAAATTACCTTAGGATGTTAAAAAAATGATTATTTCAGAAGATAAATTCTGTCTTTAAGTCAAATAGCACTTGCCTCTGTGTGATAAAAATATCCTTTTTATAGTCAATCATTTTTGAAGAAATATGCACATTCAAAAATAGAAAGGAACTAAAATCAAGGTTTGGCTGTTAATTCTGCCAAGTCCTATCTTAAAGAGACTATAACACCCACCAGATGTCTTATAAGAGAGGGAAGGGGGCAACGTTGGCATGAGAGTGGAGGGTTTACATAAACAACAACAACGCCCCCACACACACACAAACACACACGTCATTGTTCTTTTCTGTTAGAAGAATTGTAAATCCCTTAGGCTTCACCACCATAGGTGAGACGATATGCCACTCTCCTGAGGTCTCTATAGAAACACATGCTGCTCATAAAATCACCCAGTTAGTGGCAGGAAATCCGCAGCCTTCCCCGTGCCTGTTCATTCACCTAGCCAGTTTCTGTCTTCTCAGCCACAGAACGACTGACCCAGTGAGGATTAAGGCTTGATCTTAGAACTGTTCTTAGGAGGTAAGCCCTAGACACAGGCCTGAACCCCCTTCTCCCCTCTGCCACAATCAATTTATCGTCTCTTCCCATTGTTTATCTACCCCACTTGTAACACTCTCAGAAGGTCAGGGGACAAAGGACGCTTATACTACCTCCCCTTCGACCCTTCTACCTTTCCAATTACCCCAGAGAAAGCTGCCCTGTGTGTTATCCTCTGAAAGTAGTTTTAACAACCTACTCACAAATAGATTATGCGTTAGGAATATAAAACCACTTTGTGTAACTCGAAAGCTATTTTATGTGACTTGAAATATGACGCAAAGATTGCCACTAGAAATGTAGGCCTCAGAAGCAAGCCCCTGGGAGGCCACCCCACAGCTCAGATAGAGCCTAGCCCTGGACAACCCTTGATATGCCAATGAATTGACCCCAAGGTGGCGTTAGTGTGTTGGTGAACCAGCCGCCAGAGGAGAGCCCCCAAATGGAACAGTCATGCCGGCCATTTCCTCACTGCGGCCCAGAAGCCCTCCAATTTCTTTTCCTGCTTCACTTCCCTTCCTTCTTTTTGATGGGTATTTTGTACACGTTTCACCTAATAAATTATCTTAGGCCCTCATTAAAGGACAAGTAAAAGGCTGCTTTCCTGCTGCACCTTCGCTCAGAAAGAGGGTGGTGCTAATTGTGTCCTCTGTCTGCTCTTCTTTGTGTTTTCTTTTCAATATAACCATCCATCCACTTGCTTGTAAGTGTGAGTATTTATTGGGGTATCGTCCATGTTCCAACTCGGTGCTAAATGATGCATTCACAATACTCAACGATGAATTTGTCCTGCCTCCTCTGGGATTAAGAAGTAGAAAACCAGACGCAGTTCAGTGCCCTAAGCTGTAACATCCTATTTACGGGAGATGGGATCTGTAAGCCTAGTGGATGACAGAAATGGGTATATTTCTGTATGCATAACGTCATAGGCAAGGACCAGGAAGAAATCTGTCAAAGAAAGGAGCTGTCCAAGGGGTCCTCTCGATATGGAACAGTTTTCATAAACGCTAGGTGTTCCACCATGAGCATGGTGACAATATATAACAGTGGCTTTACATCCACCATCTCTACCTGAATAAAAACTTCTACCATGACAAACTGTAAAACTCACTAATATATCGGGCTTGCTGGGAAAGACAGTATAGGTTGTACTGCAAGTTCAAATGGTTTGTGTTCTTCCTCAGGAACGGACTTGATCTGTGGCCTGGAGCAACTTTACCTTCCATTACTTTACCATTAGCATAAACTCCCCCACGTCCAAGATGAGGACAGCATCCCACTCCATAGAGCAGGGGGGACAACGGAATGTAAAAATGAATATATGCAAATGCAGCAGTGTCCAACACCTGGGACTCAAGAAATCTGACACTGTTATTCGAAACAGTCCAGCAGGCAACTGGTGAGGAAGAAACAGCTCTCTGAGGTGCTTACAGTGAACACTTGGATATGTTTGTTAATTCTGCTGTGAAAGAAAGCTGTGGCACCAGCGTGATTGGCTTTATTCTTTCCACTTCCATTCCTTCCGGGTCTGGAGCTGGGTAGGGGAGTCTCTGGAAACCAAAAACAGAAGGGTGTATAATTTACCACGTAAACTGTTTTCACTTGCACATGTCTGATATCTGTTGCACGTACCAAGCCATGAAAGCCTCCAACGAGTTAAGACAGCCGGGGGTCATCGCGCACTCTACGTACCTCCTGTGTGTCTTCATTCTGAAATGGCGTTTCTTTACTTTCTTCCCCAGATACTCCTGACATTTCTGCGTGGTTCTGCTCATCCCATGTGTTCATTTTTATCCTAATTAACAATAAATAAAATTGTTTAGAGCAGAAGTAATGTAGGTATTCAGGAGTTGTTAGAGATAAATTTAAAAAAACAAAAAAGCCAAAAAACCAACTTCCTAAACTTTTCTGCCATCATCAACGGTTTCTTCCTCATCGGTAAATCTGCCACCAGCATGTGCAGCCTTTTTGAAGGCCATCTCTCTCTCCTCAGGTGAGAAAAAGAGCCAGGAGAACAGGGATAATGTAAACTGAAGGTTGTGCGTCTGGAATCTCGTTTTTGTCTCTCGTGGTTGAAGCTATGCAAACAAGACCTGGTGTGACCAAAGTCGGTGACTGGAGGGATAGCAGGTACACATCCCAGCTCTCTCTGGGGCTGATGCGCTAACAGCAAGGAGCTTACAGTGCCACGACTGTTCCTGCCACTGTCGGCATTGGTTAACTCCCAGTACTTACTGAGCATGTGTGCCCTAAGTACTTGATACACATCAACTCAGTCCTCACAGTGGGCACTACTACAATTCAATAAAGTTCCACTTATCTGGAACATTTTCAGAAAGTAACTGTCCTGGGAGCTGAATCTCCTTGACTGGGGGGTTTTGTGCTTTTCAGTTCAAAGTTTCAGTTTTTATTTTTCAGCTTTAGGAAGGGAGTTGTTTGAGACAATGTATGCTCTGTTCAGAGTGTAAAAGGGTACAGCTACTCTGGAAAGCAGTGTGGAGGTTCCTCAGAATGCTAACCAGGTTATTACCATGTGACCCAGCAATTCCTCAGTAAGATGCAGTGACAGGAGAAATGAAACCTATCCACACATGTGAGGAACGATCACAAACAGGAAGGTGGTTTCTTTTTGGGTGATGTAAGTGCTCTAAGACTCTGGAATAAATTTAAAAATGGACAAACTGTGAAGTATATCCTAGTAGAGATGTTTAAAATATTATATGCTTTGTCCTTCTGAAACAGAACACAAGGATTCCACTGCGTATAATACCAGTCCAGGCTTGAGACCAGGGTACATGCATCGAAAACCCAGCCTCATTAGCGGCACTACAAAATTCAGACAAATTACTGGAGCACTCTAGGCCTGCTCTCATCTGAGAGTCAGGTGGATGTGAAGGCCGAATGCAGTTGGCGTTTTAAGTAAAGTGCATGGCCAAACATTCGCAGTAAGACAAAGGATAGCCATTATTACTTTTCTCTGACTCACAGCCATCAATATGGAATCAGCTGACTTATTGTACTTTAATGCAATGGATCAAACTTTATAACATATTAAATTACTTAGGGAAATTCAATTTTAAGACTCCTGGGCTCAGACCATGCACCATACCAATTAAATAGCAACGGTGGTTGTTACAAGTCCCAGGTGATTCTAATGGACAGTAATTTGGAGAACCAGTGTTATTAGTAAGTTAGAGACTGGGTGTCATTAGTCATCTGTCCTGAGGCTATTCAATCTAGAATCCCTTTGGGACAGTTATTGAGGTGGAGTGATCTTGGGTTTGTGGACTCCTTTTTATTCTGGACCATTTGGAAAATGACAAGATTCTGGTTAGTCTATAAGTGTAGGGTCTCCCCTGTGTGGCTGGCATTCACCTTCTCACATCTTCTCATCTTAAGCACTTCTTAGTGATTTGAATCGCTCCAGGTAGTAGTAACCAACAGAGAACATAAGTGAAGACATATCTGCATGAACCTGAGTCCCCTGTATTTACCAGTGTTGTGGTTTGGATACAGCAGCTGGTAGCAAGTGGCTCAGTTTCTCTCTACCTTTTAAAAAGTGTGTGTGTGTGTATCCATATATGTGTCTATATATGAAATATACATATATATTTTCATGCATTTATTAATTTAGGTAGGGGTGAGTGGCTCATACACATTGAGGAACCCAGGCCCTTGCCCAGACCCCTGCCCTGGCCATTCTGCAGCCATGACAGGCTGCAGAAAAGACCCAATAGGATGTAGGCCCCTGGCACAGCACAATGTGCCCTTGAGCCCCTGACCTTGGGCCTAGCACTAGTTAAAAAAAAAACAAAACTCTACCAGATGTCCCTGTAGTTGGAAGTTTTCCTGTGTCCTACCTGGTCTGCAGCTGCTCAGACCCAAATAAACACAGAGAGGCTTATATTAATTATGAACTGTATAGCCATTAGCTCAGGCTTATTACTAACTAGCTCTTACACTTAAATTAACCCATAGTTCTTAGCTATGTTTAGTCACGTGCCTTGGTACCTTTTCTCAGTTCTGCCCTGACATCTTGCTTCCTCTGTGTCTGGCTGGTGACTCCTGACTCAGCCCTTCTCTTCTCAGAATTCTCCTCATCTGCTTGCCCCTCCTATACTTCCTGCCTGGCTACTGGCCAATCAGCATTTTATTTATCAACCAATCAGAGCAACACATATTCACAGCATACAGAACATCCCACAGCATGTCCCCATATGGTAAAAGTTAAAAATTAAAAGTTACAACTAACCAGTTCATAATAAAGAAAGAATGAAGTAACCACAGCAACCGCTGAAAGAGATAAGAGTTTTCCTGCAGCTGCAAGCTGACTAATTAAGCCAAGGACAGCACCTCCACATGGGAGGTACACCAATCCAGAGTCTGCTATTATGCAGTCTGTAGACCCCAAAATCTCCCTTGCTTAACACCCTATAAAAACCCTGCCCCATTGCTACTCTGGGTCTCTCCTGCTCTGCTGCTGTGTCAGAAAGATGGAGAGGCCTGAGTTAACTCACATTAAAAAGGCTCTTTGCTTTTGCATGGATTTGATCTCTTGGTGGTCTTTGGGGACTCTGGATACAACACGCAGGAACACCCTGGCACACATGACAACTTGCGGGAGTCAGTTCTCCTTTTACCATATGAGTCCTGGGGATTGAACTCAGGTTGTCACAGTTGGCAGCACATGCTGTCCCCCGCTGAGCCATCTCACCAACCCAGGTCTCTCTAAGTTGAATGAAGTGATGCTCACACTTGACAAGGTGAGTTTCTAGCCTGAATGAGATGATCAGCTTTCTCTTCAACTTCCTGCTAGTTCCTGTCAGCCACTGATACTTTATAAAACATGCTTTAGCTGAGACTGTCATGTCAGAAAGCCAATTAGTATCTTCAAAGCATTCATCGTGGTCAGACCTTCTTTCCTACTGTACATACATAAAGTGCTCACTGATGTTCCTCTGTCTTGTGTTTGGTCTCTCCTCCTCTAAGCCACTTAAAGCTCTTTCTCAAATATCTGTTCTTGAGCCCCTCCTAATCTCACTGTCTCCCCTTTCATTAAGGAATATCATGGACACTGGTGGCATTAGTAGTTAAAACTAAGCTACCAGCTTCCACATTTTTATTTCGAACATACATTCAGCTGTTCACTCAACTACCTCACTTAAGAATATTATTAGGGAACATCAGATTCTGTGCCCCAAGCAAAACTCAGGAAGGAGGCAGTATATCGGTGCCAAGCTTCCTTGTCACAAGTTGTCTTTTCTGGAAAAGTGGCTACCATCTTGTTTAGTTAGGATCTACTGCTGTGGGATGGTCTGTATGTCAAATGTGTTGCTGATTGGTCAATAAATAAATCACTGAATGGCCATTGGCTAGGCAGGAAGTATAGGCGGGACAAGGAGGAGAATAGAGCTGGGAAGTGGAAGGCTGAGTGAGAGAGACACTGCCAGCCACCATCAGGACAAGGAAGATGTAAAGTACCGGTAAGCCACAAGCCACGTGGCAAGGTATAGATTAATAGAAATGGATTAATTTAAGCTGTAAGAACAGTTAGCAAGAAGCCTGCCACGGCCATACAGTTTGTAACCAATATAAGTCTCTGTGTTTACTTGGTCGGGTCTGAATGGCTGTGGGACTGGTGGGTGTCAGAGATTTGTCCTGACTGTGGGCCAGGCAGGAAAACTCTAGCTACAATCTACCAGGACTAGGTTGGTTGGTAGTACAAGTAGGGTAAAATTGTCTGGGAAAAAGAATTCTCAGGAGCACTGAACATGCTGCTTTTCTAGTTGATCTGAATGATACTTTAGGATCACTGGAGCTAAGCCCTGCTAGGACCAGCCTAATTACTCACACTCTGGGATTTAGTTCAGGAGTTTCAAAGCAAGAGCACTGTGGTAAATCCCAGCCCAAATCTGTTTAATGCTAGGAAGAGCCCACACTGAGGGCCTCTGGTAGGACTGGAGTTCAAAGCAGTGGAAACAAGATTTGGGGAACACATATTATGTGCTCAAGGCCACAATTCTGAACAGCCTTGTAGTATCTGTAGTTGTCCTTTGGAGTTCATGGTACATGGGTATGTCAAGTGGTTTAAAAGATGAAAAGCAAGTTCAAGCTTGAATTGATTTGGGAGGTTAAGATGAAATTCCTGGGTTTGGGTTTAGAAATTGTCAGAAGCGCTTTTGTTAAAAGCTACTGCATAGCAGGGCAACGTGCCTTCCCTAGTTGCCTGAAACAACTCACCCTTACCAGTTTGAAAAAGATGGACTCAGGACAAAGAGTTGTTAAGAGGGATCTAGTTACTTCTCTGGAGTTCATAAACAGCTTACATGATTTCCAAATTAGAATTCCCATATAGATGTACTTTTATAACTCAATCTAATTATTTAAAATATGTTTCACCATATTTTATATATGGAGTATGATTAGGGTCCACATTCAGCTTTGTGAGGAAGTGCCAGACCACTTCTGTGTCCCTCAGCAACAAGTGGAGATTTTTGCTCCCCAGCATCCTTGGCAGCATCTGTTAATGACTTTTTGTGTTTAGGCATTTGGACAGGTATGTTAATAATGTTTCTCCGTGGCTTTAACTTACATTTCTCTCTGGCATGTTGCTAAGCATATTTTCATGTGTTCATCTCCCATCCACTTACCTCCTGGGGTGCATCTGTCCAAACCCTTTGGCCACTTTCAATTCAAGCTACCTTCTAGCTGATTTGTAAGATTTGTTTATTTATTCAAGACACAGGCCTTTACCAAGTACATAAAATAACTATGTTTCTTCTACATCTTTTCCCAGAAAGTGTGAATTCTCCATATTCACAGGCACCTCCTTAGAGACCAATGGACACAAATAGAGTGACCACTTACCTATAAAACTGCAGCTTTACTGGGGTGCTTGTAAATCCTTGCTTTTGCCGGAGAGATTTTATCTGTTTCCAAGTCTGTAAAACACTGTGCAGTAGGGAGTGGTCCTTTTCCCTTTCTGCCTCATACAGCCGCTTTGTGTCACTGTGAAAATAATTGCAGACCAAGAATGGGCTGCTAGGTTAGAACTGTAAGTCACCTGGAGCACTAGAAGAACATACGGGACTGAACCAATCTGCTCCTCCTACTTAACCCACATCTGGAACCTCTATCTTAGGATGCATTTCTTTTATCCACAGAAAACCCAATAGAAATGGACTCTGCAAAGGTTTTTAATCACGGTTCAAAAGCACTCTGCTAAAATGGGCTTTCTGGAAAAAGGGAAATCTCATAGCTAAGGAGTCAGAGAGATCCAAAAGGAATTGACAAAAGATGCTGGAAGAAAGGGACAGTAAAGAAAGGGGCTGGGAACCCTGGCATCTTCGTGATGTTTCTGCTATCTATGTGAAACTTCGATCATTTCTGGTTGGTACTCTACTATTTATGATCAAACAGTGTAACCCAGTGAATGCTTTTATTCGCTCTGATACAATGGTGTCCTCCCATAAGTTTTAAGTTCTATTTGAGCAGCCCTGCAGCCACTAATTTAGGAACAATTCAGATATTTTCAGGTCTCAGAATCTTGGGAGATTTTGATGAGAAGTAGTGATGAGGATAATCCAGAATATCAGTTAATTCTAGGAAGGTGCTGGGGAAAGACTATTATTATTTAAAATACTTGAGGGCAGAAAAATACCATTCAGTATTCAACCTGTATCATCTCCATGGTGGACAGAGTTCACTCCCAAAAGCCCTTTTATTAAGTCATTAAAACCCACCACCCATGACCATGGACCTAATCAACTTTAAAGGCCCCATCTCCAAATACTGTTATCAACAACCCATTTGGATACTCCAAGGATGGTACTGTTAAGTTACTAGATATGGTGATATTTTATTTGTATTAAAATGTTATTTGTATGTTAATAAATAAAGTTGCCTGGGGTCAGAGCTATTAGCAAGCCATAGGAAAGTAGGGCAGTGGTGGCGTACGCTTGTAATCCCAGCACTTGGTAGGCAGAGCTAGGTAAGTCTCTGTGTGTTCAGGGATATAGCCAGTATTGGATACACATGCCTTTAATCTCAATACCAATCATTGAAAACCTGGAGGCCTATACAGACAGGCCGTGAGGAGGCAGTCATGTGGTTGGGTTTACAAACAATGAGAAGGCAGAACAGGAACTCTAGATAAAGACTTTAACACAGGGGTACCTCTGGTTCGGAGAGGTAGGACCACCGCAGGAGGAAGGGTAAGGTTTTAGCTCTTAGCTCTGCCCTCTTGGCTTTCTTCTTTGCATTGGTTCTGTGTTTCTTATTTAAAAAGATGGTTAGTTACATCTACAACTAGGTCATGAGGAGTCTAACTTAACTAAAAGATGGATACATAATCTGGTTGTACCACTGGTAGGTGGTAGGAGGAAGTAGGTCACTTGAGCATGACTTTAATGGCTCCATCTTGCGTCTAGACCTTCCCCTTTCCTTTCCTCTCTTTCTGCTTCCTGTCTGCATGCTCTTAGGTCAGTATCCTCCTCTGACACATTCTCCCGCACCATGGCTTCAAGCTTCCTCAGGTCTGTCACATCCTTCTGCAGCTCCTATGATGAGTGTCAGTCTAAGTAAGGGCTCTCAGGTCGCCCAGTCTGTGATTTTGTTTCACAGACTCAGCACTGTCCAAGCTCTTATCTCGAAGTTCACTGACTTTTCTGTCTGCTCAAACCTACTTTTAAACCAAGTCCTCTTTCCTTTTCAGTTACTCTACTTTCCAGCTCCAGACTTTCTCTTCAGAAAGTTTGCCAAGTTTTTCATCAAGAAACTTTTCACGCCGGGCGGTGGTGGCGCACGCCTTTAATCCCAGCACTCGGGAGGCAGAGCCAGGTGGATCGCTGTGAGTTCGAGGCCAGCCTGGACTACCAAGTGAGTTCCAGGAAAGGCGCAAAGCTACACAGAGAAACCCTGTCTCGAAAAAACAAACAAAAAAAAAAAAAAAAAAAAAAAAAAAAAAAAAAAAAAAAAAAGAAACTTTTCATCAGTACATATTTAAACCTACGAGTGTTTTCTCATGGTAGTTCTGTGAAATGTTTTCTACACAAACATGAGTCTTCAGGAGAGACTGGCCACGTTTCTGTAATCTCCTAAAGGGTAGGAAGTTCTATTTTTCAAATTGTATATATCCCAAAGGAAGCACAGCATGTCATCTAATCGGCTTAATAAATGTGTGATGTATGCAGGACTCACTCAAAACCTACCTTATCTGCCAATAGTAATCTTGTAACGATTTTCTGGTGAGCTGGTGAGTTTCTGGGTTTTTGCTGGCTAGTTTGGTAGTATCTGTCAGTGCTTTCAGCTGCAATCAAGAAAAGAGGTTTTTTTTGCTGTATTTCAGACACAGGTGACTGCCACTTTAACTCATCTGCAGAGACCTAAGTCCAGATATGTGCATCAGAATCACACGAGTGTAGTTTGTCCTACCTTTCACAATTTAGTAAGTGTTTAGTAACGAAAACAAGGTAAGACTAAACCAACATGTGAGTGGAAGAGATGGTCCTTATGCACATAACAGTGCATAAATATATGCAGCAGACTACAGTAAAGACAGTTCTTTAAGTCAGTACAGAAATGGCAGTGGTAGCCACCAGGATCAACTTTGGAGACAAAGCATCAAGTTGGAGCTGAATTTTATTCAAGACATAGCCATAAGTTACACATAGAATAAAAGGCTAGAAGTTACACACACATATCATAATAATACATGGAAAAGTATCTAAAATTTGGTCTGTCAAATGCCAGACACTATCAGTTTCCTTTAAATGATCATTTTTCTTTCTTTCTTTCTTTTTTTCTTTTTGTTTTGTTTTGTTTTATGAGACAGGGTTTCTCTGTGTAGCTTTGTGCCTTTCCTGAATCTCACTCTGTAGACCAGGCCTGCCTCTGCCTCCCGAGTGCTGGGATTAAAGGATGATTATTTTTCTTGGTTAATAGAATAAGGATTGATCTGTAAGACTATAATGTGGAAATATGTGACAAACAATGATTTCAAACAGCTTATTTTATGTACAGGGCCATGAGTATGAACAATAAAGATAAAGCTGCTCTGTAAATGTATTAGTAGGCAGTACTCTATGGAGTTAAAAATTATTGTTGCTACATAAGGTTTTAAAGGTGAGATAATTTCAAAGGCTTTCTAGCCCCAGCCTGCGAGAAGAATCCAGCATTATCTCCACATCAAATAGGAACCAGGCGCCAGGCGGCTGGGCACTATTATGATCTTTTTATGAGGAGGAGGCATGGTCCTGCCCAGCACCATGGCAGACTAAGCAGGACAAGAAATCCCACATGCAGGCCTGGGGCAGTCTACCTCAGGCTCTGAGGAGAAAGCATGAGCCCTCTCAGCACCTTACGGCGCCAGGCAGCCGGACACTACTATGATGAGCAAATGTATGGTGTGGTATGGTTGCCTGAAGATCAGAGGACAGAACAAGCCACTAGATTAGACATAGAGGCCAGGCAGTGGTGGCACACACCTTTAATCCTAGCACTCAGGAGGCAGAGATCCATCTGGATCTCTGTGAGTTCAAAGCCACCCTGGACTACATGAGATTGATTCAGTCTAGGAGAGAAACAGAGCCAGGCAGTGGTGGCACACACCTTTAATCCCAATACTTGGGAGCCACATGCCTTTAATCCTAGCACTTGAGACCTCACACCTTTAATCTCAGTATCTGGGAAGCACACATGACATTAATCCCAGCACTAGGAAGGCTGAGAGGAGAAAGGTATATAAGGCATGAGAAGACAGGAACTAAAGGTCTTTCAGCTAGAGGCTTTTCAGGCTGAGGAGTCCTAGAGGTAAGACGTGGCAGTGGCTTGTTCCTTTGTCTCTCTGATCTTCAGGCAAAGTTTATTAGGGTACACAATATATGACCACAGTATGGGAGAAAGAGAGAGACAGCGTGGTTCATGCCCTGTGGACAGGGACATATCTGAAGAGGCAAAATAGGTGAGGAGCAGGCTGAGGTGGGCGGCTTCATTGTCACCCAGGGCCATGGTGATGTCTGGGCCTGGGCTGCTGCCAGGGCCCATGTCTGGGTTCATGGCTCTGATGCAGTGGCCTTTCTGTTGATGTCCGTGGCTCGTGACACCATTGAGGGCTGAGAGGGTAGGGCTGTACAGAATTGGCCCCACCCCTCACTGGCTGAAGCACTCAGGAGAGAGGGTCTTACACCTCACCTGTGTAGCACAATAGAGCTGACCCTGAGGACATGTAAGCAGGAGAACTGGCCCCACCCCTTGCTCATTGATGCAAGGGGTGAACTGGCAAGGGCAAAGCTGGAGAGCTCACCCTGGTGGTGAGTGAGGATGGGGGAGAGCTGGCGGGCTGGTCAACTCTGCAACTACCGGCCTAGAACCAGAGTGATGAGATGGCTCACCCCAACTTCCACCTCATCCATGACCTGCTGGAACACGTGGAGGGGCCAGTCAGTCCTGCAGACCCAAAGCTGCAGGATCTCCAGGACACAGGGCAACAAAAGGATATCCAAGAGGAGTTCCAGTGAGGGCCTAGCATTGATAGTGTAGCAGAAGCAGAGACCTCCAGACAGACCAATGACTCTTGGCAATGAACACTTGCAAGTAAAGATGAATGGAAAAAGGGTTTACTGCCTGGTTCACACTATATATATATATATATACATACATATATATATATATAATATATGTATATATATATATATATGTATATATGTCATACTATAGCTTCCATAATGAGATTTTTCCTTTTAAATCTCATTTTATTTTGGGGGGTGGATTACAAGGACAGAGGGCAGATATGAAGGGATGAGGAAATGAATGGGATTGAGATGCATGAGGTGAAAGACACAGAGAATATAAAAAAAGAAAGTTTAAAAAAAGAGATGAGATTAACATTTTGTTAGGTTCATCATATAGAGCAGAAACCCATAAATAAAATTACTCTCAGGGGCCTGTATCAACTTCAGAATCAGCTCCTCTGTGCATGAACACCATGATCACACTGCACTAAAACTTAGAATTTTTGGTATTCATGGGGACTGTTCTCATGTTACTAATCTATTTACCCCTTCTATTAAATTCTCTCACACAATCAATAACATACAATTCAAACAGATGAACCAAGTTCTGGGATTCCTGCACTAGTATTTTTTAGAGAGGGTTTTACTATATATCCCAGACTGGTCTCAAACTGAAAGCAATTTCCTCCCTCAGCCTTCCTGAGCTAGAATTAGAGGTGTGTACCACCACAGTAGGCTACACTTGTATCTAACAAGCATACATTCATTAAAGTACAGTTCATATACAACTTTTTGAGATGCCTTGGCTCTATCAACATTCAGTAGTTAGTGAAATACTGTACTATTTCATTTCAAGCATATTCAGTTGAATGAGACCTACAATTTTTTCCTCTAAGTGAACGTTAGTTAACAACATTCTTGGGTACCAGGGACCCAAAGAAGGCTTGGATGAGAGATGGCACAATAATCAGTGGATATATCTCTGATGCTTCTTCAGAATTTATGACTCTCTTCACAATGTCCATAGATAACTACTTAGATTAGTCATCCTCAGAAGAAGACTGTTCAGTTTCACAGGAGGTTCAAAAATGCTATTTATTTTAATACAAAATGCTAAATTACAAGATTTAAAAGTGGTGCCTCTTAAAGCCATTTGTGATCCCCAAAGCGGGTGGCACTATTAGGAAGTGTGGCCTTGTTGGAGTAGGTGTGGTCTTGTTGGAGAAAGTGTGTCACTGTGAATGAAGGTGGGCTTTGAGGTCTCAGATATGCTCAAGCCACACCCAGTGTTTCAGATCACTTCTTGTTGCTTGTGAGTCAAGATGTAAGAACTCTCAGCTCCTTCTCTAGCACCATGTCTGCCTGCATGCTGCCTTGCTTCCCGTCATGTTGATAATGGATTAAACCTCTGAACTGTAAGTCACCACAATTAAATGTTTTCATTTATAAGACTTGCTGTGGCCATGGTGTCTCTTCACAGCAATAGAAACCTTAACTAAGACTCCATGATAATTTCAAATATTCTTCTTGCATCATAGGGCCAAAAGTGGCACTGACTAGTGGATGCTTTACTATTGCACAAATCCTAAATGGTCTTATAATAAAAACCCGGAGCCAGATGTTGGGGTAAATGCTAAAAAGATCAGAGAAACAAAGGAACAAGTCACTAGAGAAACTTTTCACCATTACTGAATCGTCAGGCCGAATGGAAAGCAAGATCCTATCTCCACGAATCCTCTGACTGAAAGCCTCTGAGTCCTCAGCCTAAAGGAGGCTCTAGTAATTCCTGTCTCCTCACGCCTTATATGCCTTTCTCTGCCCACCCATATTTGTTGCTAGAGTTTTCCTGCCTGGCCCACAGTCAGGACAAATCTCTCTCACCCGCCAGTCCCAAGCCGCTCAAACCCGATCAAATAAACACAGAGACTTATATTGGTTACAAACTGTATGGCCGTGGCAGGCTTCTTGCTAACTGTTCTTACAGCTTAAATTAATCCATTTCTATTAATCTATACCTTGCCACGTGGCTTGTGGCTTACCGGTACTTTACATCTTCCTTGTCCTGATGGCGGCTGGCAGTGTCTCTCTGACTCAGCTTTCCACTTCCCAGCTCTATTCTCCTCCTTGTCCCGCCTATACTTCCTGCCTGGCCACTGACCAATCAGTGATTTATTTATTGACCAATCAGCAACACATTTGACATACAGACCATCCCACAGCACCTCCCCTTTTCTTTTCTTAAAAAGGAAGGTTTTAACCTTTACACATCTCCAAAGTCAGCTTGGTATATTTGGGAATTTGGGCGTAGCTTCTCTTACTACTTCCTGCTGGAGGGGGGCGCTGTATCTTGTCTCTCTCAAATGAGCGGCAGCTGCGGGTTTGAGCTACTGGCGGGTTCCTAGCGTGTGTGCCTGCTCGACCTGCAGTATGGTGGGAATGAGGCCTCTGCAAGTGGCACATTAAGCTACATTGTGGATTTAGCCTTTGCTAGTACAAAACAAAAAAGGCTTCAGTGGCTAACTTGGTTCAAGGATGAAGCTAAAAACATAGAAAAACAGTGGAGGGATAAAGAAATACAAGTCTGCCAGGATCAGCTTATTGGAGAAGGTCAATATGCTTCAGCACAAGCACAATGTTTATATGATGTCCAAACCCTAATTTTATGTCGAACAGCAGCCTTGAATGCATGGGACAGAGTTGAGGAACCAGGGTATGTGTTACGCATATTACTTCCTTCCTAGTCCTGGATTAATGGCATGTGTGCTTCCCAAATAATGGTAGCAATGGCATGAGATCTCAAGCACTGGGATTCCCAAGTTCTGGGATTAAAGGTATGTGCCACCACTGCCTGGCCCTGTTTCTCTCCTAGACTGAATCAATCTCATGTAGTCCAGGATGGCTTTGAACTCACAGAGATCCAGATGGATCTCTGCCTCCCGAGTGCTAGGTTTAAAGGTGTGTGCCACCACTGCCTGGCCTCTATGTTTAGTCTAGTGGCTGGCTCTGTCCTTTGATCCTCAGGCAAGCTTTATTTGATACACAATATATCATCACACTTTACCTGTGGCAAATGTCCTGTGGTGGAGGCTTGAGGCTGTCTCCTCAGCAAGCCAAACCTTCCAATTTGTCTCAGATCACTGTTCTAATGGGTTAAATCTTTAAGCATTAAGGGAGAATGTTCTCTGCTAGCTGTTCTATTCCAAGAGTGTCCTCTTCCAGTATTGTTGTGGGGCCCTAGAAAGCCAACAGGAGCCCCCTCACCTTCTCATAGAGCAGCTGAGATAAACTCTGCTTCTGCCTGTCCTGGAAAGACTCACAGAGCTGGAGCAGCCTGGCACACAGGACTTGTTCTTGATTGAAGAGTGGGTGATGGCTGAATTGCAAGCCCACGATGTTAAGATCCAGTTGGTACATTTCCCTTTGACCATCCATCCTGTTCCTAAAACAGCATCCCAGGTCAGGCTTCACTGCCTTTTAAAGAAAAATATGTCCAAGTTCATTTCATTATGTTGTCTTTGAAACCATAAAAACCCTTTCCTTATAAAATAACATACCAGGTGCATTTAAATTCCAGAGCTTCATAACTATAAGGGCAGCAAGTGGTGGTTCATCTTTGAAATTTTATATTACACTTTCCTTTTTATTACAACACCTTATTTTAACACAGAATCTTAATCATCGTGCTGTAAATTACTGTCATCTATGTCATTGCTATTTATGTGGATGTTGGACTTTCAATTTACAAGACACAAAATAATGTTTTATAGGGACACCATGGCAAATTGTGTTACAACTTTTGTATTAAGAGTTTTGTCAAGCCGGGCGGTGGTGGCGCACGCCTTTAATCCCAGCACTCGGGAGGCAGAGCCAGGCGGATCTCTGTGAGTTCGAGGCCAGCCTGGTCTCCAAAGCGAGTACCAGGAAAGGCGCAAAGCTACACAGAGAAACCCTGTCTCGAAAAACCAAAAAAAAAAAAAAAGAGTTTTGTCTTGTGAATCAGAGTTCAATTGAATTATCTATTAAAAAATTATTTGTAAGTGAACATACTGGTACTCATCTGAAGAGTCCCTTGAAGGAACCCAGACTCTAGTAGGCTAAGGACACTGTCCCTCATCCCTCTCTCTACAAAAGACTATCCTCATTTGGATACTAGATTGCACCTCCATTAAAGCTGTTTCAGTCTGGAGGTCTTAGATTATATGCAAAATGGTTCATCTATGCCTTCATCTGCTGTCTTCAATTTAAGCATGTGTATCTAAACATGTGTGTGGCTGCTTAGTGATGTTATTTGAGAGAGACGGTGAGTTCCTTAGCATGTACAGTCTAATCTAATTCCCAGGGCTGAATCCACCTCAGAAGGACAGCACTGAGCCTTCTCTCTGGATCAATCTGGTATAAAAGGTCTACTGTTGGGGTTTGAATGGGACTTTACCCCTCTGAAGCTCACGCTGAAATCTGATTGCTCAGAGTAGGGCCAAGTGGGACTTTTAGGAGGTTATCAGTCCTCTTTGCTCACGAACAGATCGATCACATGATTAGTAGCTCATGCAATTAATGGTGCCTTAGTCTGCTTTCTTTTGCTGTAATAAAGACCCTGAGCAGGAGCAACCTGGAGAGGAAAGGGTTTATTTGGCCCACATGCTCCACAGACTTGCCTGCAAGCAGAGACATTGTCTCAGTTGGAGTTCCTTATTCCAGATAACTGGAGTTTGTGTCAGGCTGACAAAATCCTACCCAGGACAAATGGATTAACTGGTTCCCTCAAGAGTGGGTCATCAGCTGTAAAAGTCTGTTTTGTTGCGTCTCTCATGTGCCCTGCCTCTTGCCAGGACACTGCACTGTCTTGGGACTCTGCCAGCAAGGTCATTATGAGATGTGGTCCCTCTATGTCGGAGAAGAATCAGGGCCTCGGTAAACTTCTTTGAAGCTTACACAGTCGGTGATAGTGTTATTGAAACAAAAAATTAGCCAAGATAATGCCTTCCAGTCTGGATCACTGATGTCACCCCTGCTGTTATGCTGGAACAAACAATGTCCCACCCCAAATCTGGAATGGCAGACTGGATGAACTAGAGGCCACCAGCACTATTCCTAAACCTCTGCCTCCCTACTTTTTCCTGAGTTAGTAATTCAGCCTTAGTGGTGTCAAGGAGGAAGGAGAAAAGCCATAAAAGCTTGTTTTTTACTAACCATATCTGTTAAGTCCCTGTCCTCTATATAATGGCCAACTCGAGTCCCCCTAAGGAACTGATCAGTTAGTAGTATACTGGTAAGCTGGCCACTGCCTGGGAAACCACCAGAAAGACAACAGTTTCAGTTTAAAACTGTTAGATGGCAAACTTGGAGATCCAAGTTCGAGAAGGAAGCTTGTCTCTTTAGCAAATGCCGCTCTAGCTGGCTGCGACACACACTGGATTGTGTTTGTTCAGGGAGGAGGCATTAGCCTTTGCCTGGTCTTTTCTCACTCAATACTTATTGGCTGTAGGCCTCAGAAGCTAAAACAGGGTAACTGAACTGAAGGAATTTCTGATAACAATCAGGACGTGGGTGAGTTTACACCATAAGCAAAAGCTACAGGAGGGAGTGACGGGAGTGACTATAGATGTCAAATAGTTCAGCCGTCACAGGAGTAACGGGCTTTATGGGCTCTCCTTAGCCAAAAATGGTCAAATAGGTAGAGCATTCAGGAGGTAGATTTCAATTCAACAGCAGGAAACAATTAGAACTATAGGGCACAGGAATGAATTATCTTGGGACATAGTAAGTTAGAACTTCCACTCCCAAGAATTCTCCATCTTGGCATACAGGACCAAAGTCCACCATTCAACTAATAAGCCAAGGAATTACCCTTTCTCTTATTAACCATTCTCTTTCATCACTGTTCTTTTGTGTGAAGAGACATCATGACTATGGCAACTCTTTTTCTTTCTTTTTTTTTTTTCCTGAGACAGGGTTTCTCTGTGTAGCTTTGCGCCTTTCCTGGAACTCGCTTTGGAGACCAGGCTGGCCTCGAACTCACAGAGACCTGCCTGGCTCTGTCTCCCGAGTGCTGGGATTAAAGGAGTGCGCAACCACCGCCCGGTGGCAACTCTTATAAAAGAAAATATTTAATTGGGGCTGGCTTACAGTTCAGAGGTTTAGTCCATTATCATCATGATGGGGAGCATGGTGGCACTCATGGTACTGGAGCAATGGCTGAGAGCTACATCCTGATCTGAAGGCAAGAGAGAGAGAGATGGAGGAGGAGGGAGACAGAGATGGAAAGAGAGATGGAGAGAGGGAAAAGAGCAGAAAGTGCGGAGAGGGAGAGAGAAAGAGAGAAAGGCTGGACCTGGCCAGCTTGGGCTTTTGTAACCTCAAAGCCCACCCCCAGTGACACACTTCCTCCAACAAGACCATGCCTCCTAATCTTTCTCAAATACAGCCACTCCCTGAGGACTACACATCCAAATATATGAGCCCACAGGGGCCACTCCTATTCAAACCACCACAGAGGCATTTTGGCATTATATAGCAAAACTGAATGCATACAAACCTAAAACCAGCGTTTATATTCTGTAATATTTACCCAGCAGAAAACACATATACACGTATGACTATATGTGTTCTGATTAGAACACATGTGCAGACATTTCTCAGCAGTGTTGTTACACTGGCCAACAACCAGATACACCTGATATCCATCAATAGAAGAACAGATAAATAAAATGGGGTTTTCATGCCATCAATTTCTATACAGAAGAAAAATAAGCCATTGCTGCATACAAATAGTAATTTTCTATGATTTCATTCATGTAAAAGAGACAAATCTAACAGGGAAGAGTAATCCACAGTGCTAGGAGTTACAGTGGTGGTCCCCTTGAATACCATTCATTTGGTGCTGCTTTTTACAAAGTGAGGTCATACAAATGTTGTATTGTGGTTTTCGCTTCACATTTTATTTGAGTATTTCCCATCATTAAATTGACCTCAATAATCTTTTTTTTTTTTTTTTTTTTTTTTTTTGGTTTTTCGAGACAGGGTTTCTCTGTGTAGCTTTGCGCCTTTCCTGGAACTCACTTGGTAGCCCAGGCTGGCCTCGAACTCAGAGATCCACCTGGCTCTGCCTCCCGAGTGCTGGGATTAAAGGCGTGCGCCACCACCGCCCGGCGACCTCAATAATCTTAAAGATTGCTTAATATTTTATCCAAGGTTAGCTATTCTGTAACTAGGCTCAGTGTCCTTAGACATAAAATAAAACCATAAAAACATGTTATAATTGACATTACAATTGTATCAATTATAATTATCCAAGCATGAATACAAACAGATCGCTGTTGATTACCTTTCTGTGTATAGTCTTTAGTGCTGGATTCAAAGACTCCTTGCTCGTGCTGATCCTGAAATTCCAAGATTGTCTAATAGGTGAAGGTAGTGACATTATTTCTCCACTTTCTTCAAACCAGTGTTTTCCCTATCAGAAATATGTACAGAATATAGTAATCGACTATTTCACTAAAAACAAATGGCATATGTTAGCTGCCACTGGTTTAACTCATTAGCTGGTACACTTGCCTCCTGAAGGCTGAGCAGGCGATGTTCCATTTTGTTACAGATCTTTTTATATGTCTCTGGCTTTTTCTTAATGTAGAATCCTTCGTCTTCTAAAATGCGAGGCATCATGCCGTTTGGCAGTTTACGCCGGTTGGCCACTTAATGATAAAACTCAGATAATCACTTGAAAGTCCACAGTGGGATAACAAATACACATAAGGTCAATATTTTTTACTGCTCCAACATGCACGTAAGTTACTGCGTATTTCGGGGGAGTGTGTTACCTGGAGAACTACTGGGCACAAAAATATTTGCCTCCTGTTTTTCCGTCTGTTCTTGATTGTCCTCATATTCTGCAGCTTTCACTTCAAATAAATCCATTAAAATTACTTCTTCCACAAAATCCTCATATTGGCCCTCAGCAACATGTTGTAAACTACCACCAAATGCAGAGTGTTTGATGTAACTATCACTTACTGATTTCTGTTGAATATCAAAAATAAACATCAGTCTGCATGTTTTCCCCCCATAACCAGTATGCAGATAAACGACACATTCTGGAGCCTTACTGTGGCCTTCCAAGTCATCTAGCCCAGGTCCAGAGCTAGCTGAAACTATAATATCTATTGTTGATAAAGTAAGTTTTGCTGACTATAGAGGAACTCATTTAAGGTTAATGTTATATATTTTTATAGCTCACTGTTCAATTCTCCAGTGACTGTTGCTGAAACAGAATAGTAACTTAGGCCCGTTCTGCCCTAGGGAAAAGATTCAGACACATGATTGATAAGGACTTACAGGGATACAAGACCTATGTGGTCTTCAAACCTCCTCTGTTGCAGGATATTTCATCACACTGTGACACCCTGAGACTGTGTTAACAAAGCTAACCTTGAATCAGGGGGCAGAGCCAGTGACCAGCTGACCAGAATGAGCCACAGAGAAGCCAGGAATATGGACAGAGAAGACACACAGGAAGGAGTGGGGTGGGACTTAGAGATTTCTCCTGAGATCCGGGAAGTGTGGAGAGAAAGTCAGCTGGTTGCTCCTCCTCCACTTCTTTGCTCTATCAGGTTTTCACCCCAATAGCTGACTCCTGAGTCCTTATTGGTAATAGAACAACTTAGATAAACATATTTTGGCATCCAATGCATGGCATGAGATCACACTGTGGCTTCTGAAGCTGCCACTTCTCTCTGCCACTGCCACTGCTCAGGGGGCTTCTCCTGACACCCCCATGCCCTTCCTTGCTGTGGTCACTCTGTGTCAGCCCCCCAGGCCAACACACACCCACTGCTTCTGCTGCCTCTACACGGGCACACGGGACACTCCATTCCCACAGGCTTCTGCAGACACAGACCTAATCTCACTTTAAAAGATATGCTTAATAAAGCTTAAATGCTAATGAGAAAGGAACAACAGCTGTGGAGGGACACTGGATAATAGAAAAAAATACGGAATTAAATCAGCCTGTATACTTTAAAGATGTGCTGACCTCAGAATGGAAACCAGGATATGTGTTACTTTCGGGAAAAAGTTTTGCTTTTGTTTCCACAAGAGAAGAAAAGCTATGGATACCACCAAGATTGATAAAGATTAGAGTTGAACAGGAGAGACCTCTTGATTAGGAGAGACAATAGTTCACCAAACAGCATGGCCATTCAATCCAAACTAACTTACAAAACTAGCAAATGCCTTTTATTTGATCAGGTATGAAAAAAGAAAAAGAAAAAATTTATTAATAAAAGATAGTACTTTTTCTGTTGCCAAAAATCATTTTGCATTAACAAAAATATAACCAGCCAAAGAGGGAACTTCCCAAAAGTAGGGTTGGGGCAGGGTTTTGTTTCTGTCTTCCCAGGAGAATAAAAGCATCCAACTAAGGAATCTAAAGACCACTGGACAAATGAGAAATTGGAGGAAGAAGGACAAATCAAGAGAAAATGTCCTCAGAAAAAGAGTAAATTGGCCTAATGGTACAACATGCCTCCAACAGGGTAGAATTTCATAAATCTTCCCCAATGCTTGTTTTTGCTGCTCTGTACAAACATAAGAGGCAAATGATCTTTTGTAGTCCCAATTCAATTAAAAATTAAAGCTGGCTTTGGAGTTAGAGCATGGCTTTCTCCTCTAAACCCAAGCATGCTTGTTAAAGAAAAATCCAAAATCTCTGTCTCATGTCAGAAGAGCCACCTGGTATGGGACAGAAGAAAAATCAAACTCAAGGGACTAGTCTATTGCCACTAATTTCATAATCTTTTAGTTTCCATTTGATTCTTTAAAACTTTTCTTAAGGTATAAATATTATCTCAAAATTTATAAGGTTTTATATATATGTAAAATATATATAAATAATATATAAAATCTGTTGTGATATTGTTGGTCATATAGAGTACTAATTAATTCTAGAAATAAGTTTCATCCAACTTCTTGTACATGTTTTCAGGCTTGAGTCTGAAGCAGGTAACTAGGAAATAAGTTTGTATACCCCAGAGGTATTTAATAGGTTGTGGGCCTTTAACCTCTCAGAGATCTGCTGCATATGACACTTAAAATGTTTAAGTTTTCTGCAGTGAACCGTGACCATTCCTGGCAGTGACCTTTGAGGTCTTGAAGAAGATGATGGGGCCCTACAATGACAAATCTACCCAGACTCTGTTAACACCATTAAGCAAACAAACACCACCCAAAGATCAGCTTTAAACTACAAACTGCTCAGGACAATTTCAAAGTGGTTAGCTAAGATGGTCCAGCCTCATAGATGACTCCAGCCAGAGCTTCAGATAAGTTCTGCACTTTCCCATCACACTGAAACTGGACAACAGCTCTCCCAGGGCTTGAACATTATCTCAATTTTCTCAGGATCCCCTAAAGATGCCACCACACTCAGACAGCAGGAAGTAATTTTAAGAACATGATGTCCACATTCCCAAGAAGTGAGGGTGGATGGTTTTTCGACATTCAGTGGGCCCTGGATGTTTATCATTGTTTGGAAGGTTTGGTTGCATGTTACTGGTCATGGTCAGGGGAAAAAACTAAGCAAAAGAAGTTAGATTCAGGAATCTCTTTCTGAAAAAAGCGGGGCGGGGGGCGGCTAGAGACAGGAATGACAGGATAAAAGGGTAGATTATTGAATCTACTTTTAAACTACAAAAAATTATTAATCTCAACTATTTTACATTGGTATGGATTTTTGTATACTCATACAAAATTTAAGATTAGTTTTGTTATAACATACTGTATATATGTTTCTACTCTTGCTTAAGGTATTGTACTTATGCAGCTCATTTAAAATTATAAAGTTCTAGTCCTTGAAAGCTACAGTTACAGACTGTTTAGAATAATTAAGATAACAATCAAACTTGTAGTAAGGGTTTAGATGTAGACAGAAATAAGCTTCATTTAGCCTCACGTATTTTAGATGGGTAGGTGGTTTTCAAACACTTCAGAGATCTGGTGCTGTGGGATGTTCTGTATGCTGTGAATGTGTTGCTCTGATTGGTTGATAAATAAAATGCTGACTGGCCAGTAGCCAGGCAGGAAATATAGGCAGGATAAACAGACAAGGAGAATTCTGGGAAGTGGAAGGCTGAGTCAGGAGATGCCAGCCTGCCGTCCAGGGAGCAGCATGTAATGGCACACAGGTAAAGCTACAGAACACGTGGTAACATATAGATTAACGAAAATGGACTGAGTTAAAGTATAAGAGCTAGTCAGTAGTTAGCCTGAGCTAATGGCCAAGTAGTTTTAATTAATATAAGCCTCTGTGTGTTTACTTGGGTCTGAGAGGCTGTGGACCGGGTGGGACACAGGAAAACTTCAACTACAAATCCCGATTACAATCTACAGAATATGGCATTTAAGATGATAATAACCTAAGGCTTTATGTGACAATGAGATATGCTTGCTCCTGGCAGCACCAATCTACTTCAGAGATGATGGGCATCAAAGAACCTCCATATTGAGTTTGCTTTCATTGTGACAAAACCACTGGCAAGAAATTTCCCTTGCCTCAACTGCTGACAGTATTCTGTCCAAATTGGACAAGCAGAACACAAAAGAGGGTGACTGATGAACTTTGCTAAGACAAGGTAGAACAGTCATTCAAAATTCCTGCTTCACAGAAAAGTCTGTAGATATTCTGGGTCTCTAAGCCAAAGGTGGATGCCCCAACATTGCAGAGGAAACTTGGGTGACTGTCCAGGCAGCCAGTTGTCTCTTGTCATTTCTATAGTTTTGGAAGTTGTTTGCTCTGTACTCCCATTTACTCAGGTAATATTTTATCCTTCTCAGGTCTCTGATGGGGGTTGAAGACTAGATAGTTATACTGTCTTCTTTGTTACCAAATTCAGAAAAGAAGCTTACAAAAAAGATGTAAAGTTTATAAAGGTTGAGAGACATAAAAGTTTAAGTTGTTTTTCTAAGAAAATGCTGCAAGGTCTAAAAAGATATTTTTAGGTTGGTAATACCAGTTATGATAAAAAGTATTTTAGGTATAAAACTCTGGATTCACCAAGATATGATAGATAATAGAATAATTTCTCTGAATTCGCCAAATACAAATAGACTGGACACTGTGAGTGTAATTCTTACTTGATAATTGTTCTTATTGTATATAGTTTTACTGTTTTAGAGTTAAAACCTCTCCTTTTTACTTAGACAAAAAGGGGGAAATGTTGAGGGATATTTAACTACACTGTGACACCCCAAGACTGTGTTAATAAAGTTAACCTTGAATCAGGGGGTGGAGCCAGTGACTAGCTGACTAGAATTAGCCATAGAGAAGGCAAGAATACAGATAGAGAAGACACACAGGAAGGAGCAGCGTGGGACTTAGAGATTTAATGCTCTCTGCTATTTGGGAAGTGTGGAGAGGTCAGCTGGTGGCTCCTCTGCCACATTTTTGATCTCTCAGGTTTTCACCCCCAATGTCTCACTCTTGAATCTTTAGTAGTAATAGAACAACTTGATAAACAACACTCCTCCCTTTTTGTTTCCATCACTCCCAAAGCAGCACTACCTAAAAAGATGTGGCATAGACAAACTAGTTTCTATAAAGTATTCAAGAGAAAATAATAAAGAGGAAAGAAAGAAGTCTATGGCAAAGTGGTTACAGTGAAATTCTGAAATAGAATTGTTTATAAAAGTTGTTCAAAAATCTGAGTATAGGAGTAAAAAGATATATTATTATTGATAAGTATCTTTCTATCATGGTCATAAGTATGGGTCTACTCACAAAAATTAAACATTTAGCTTGTTTCATATACTATGTAATTTAATTTTCACATATTGAAGAAAATATCATCCAATAAAAAAAAACCTTCTCAATTCTGAAAATGTACACTTAGGGTAAGTAATAAAACAGAATCACAGAATCATTTTTATTTTTGTTTGGTTTTTGACATAGTCTGTATATTGCTCTGGCCAGTCCTGTGTAACCCACATTGGCCTAAAATAAAGCCCAAGACCCCCTGCTTTGGTCTCCCAACAGCTTCTTCGAGCTGCATACCCGTACCAAGTGTGTGCCAGCACCCCTAGCTCACAGAAATCTTGTGACTACAGATCTTTACCTGCTCTTTGATCAATCCTACCGAATGTTTTCCATGTATTTTGGAGCCGGGGGCTCAACAACTTCTCTTTTTATTAATGATGAACTGGGTTTCATGATGACGTTTTTCAATCACAGTTGTTGTTGCTTTCCTCTCAGCCTTCTTCCTCACTCCCCTCCCCCCTGTGCCCTTCCAGCACTAAAGTGAAGCTTCCGTTAGGCATCTCTCGGGCTTGCGTCAAGTCATTCTACCGTCATCCCCCTTCCTATCCTTTCTATGAATCACAGAACAGTTTATATCTGGATATCTTTGAGGTATCTTTTAAGGCTTCAAACAAGGTATGATACTAACAAGTAAAAGCAAGATTTTGGAGCGGGGATCTCCACACAGGGGAGCTCCTTAAATATTCGTACCGCCAACTAAGAAGGGTTCTTTGCCCCAGCTGGTGCTTCCATGCCAATGTTCCTCTACACCACCACTACAGGTACAGGCCAATCAATCCTGATGGCTGAGGATAGTGGGCTCTCCAATGTGGCCTCTGACGAAGGCCCCTGACCTACAGGCATCTTTGTGAGGTTTATCTAACATATTGTTTTTATCTGTTTGGGTCAAGCTCTGATCTTGACTCAATAAGCCCTATCTGTCCAACTTTTCTCACTTAGTCTAATCCAGCTGCTATCCCAAATCATCCCCTTCCTGGTCTTCTGTGTACAGCTCACAGCAGAACATTCATGCTGTCGGCTGCTGGGTGACAGGGAGTTGAAGCTCAGATGATCCAAATGTAGATGGACATAAGAGAGTACTGTGTGAAAAGAGGAGGTGCTGTCCCTGACTATCTCAAAGGAACACCCCTCCCTGACTGTGCAATGATGAGCAGAGCCCTCTGAGAGCATCCTCAGACTTCACCCTGGGTGCATGGATTAGGTTGGACCACCCAACTTTCTCTCAGTAGGAAGGGGCCACACTCAAATTCGGCCTCCTGTAAAATAGATTTCTTCTCGGCCGGGCGGTGGTGGCGCACGCCTTTAATTCCAGCACTCGGGAGGCAGAGCCAGGCGGATCTCTGTGAGTTCGAGGCCAGCCTGGTCTACAGAGTGAGTAAAAGGACCACAGCAGAGCACACAGAAATAGATGGAAAGAACTGGAAGTGAGCAGGGAGGACCAAGAGGGTCTTGAAAGGAGGACCCAGGGGATGTGGCCACAGAGAGACACTGGCTGGGAGAGTTGGGGACAGCAGGTTCTGGGTGGCAGGGCCTTGAGGAAACTTAAAGGTGCAGAGGAACTTGAGGTCACAGGAAGAGGGCAAACAGCAAATGGAGAGATGGAGGAAGGGTGGGAAGAGTAGTGAGAACGGGATCTGGGATGGAGCGTGGGGTAAGCGCACATGGCAACGAGCAGCCGAGGAGTTCATGAAAGAACAGGAGGATGTGAAAGAACGGAGGGGTCTGTAGTTGGCTGTGGAGGAACCAAAACCGGAGAGACGTGGGAGGTAACGGAGACCACAATGTGAGGAAACACTTCTTAGATGAGAAAAACCAAAGAACACAGGCTGTGGATCTGATACCCCACACTTCCCTGCTGTGTGGATGCCCAACTCTACCGCCTTAGTTTCCTTATCTATAGAATATAAACAATTAAGCTTGTCTCACAGATTTGGGTGTGAGAGCTCTCCAGGGTCCTGCTTCTCTGTCTCTCCAGGCTACCAGTATTACAAACGCATGCCACCACACTTGGCTTTTTTACCTGGTTTCTGAGGACCAAACACAGGCCCTCACATGTGCATGGCAACCCTTTACCCACTGAGCCAGCTCCCCAGCCCTCACCTGTGAGTACTGAATAACACAATCCATCTTGATAACAGAGTGTATCACTGAGCATCTATAAGCACTCAGTAAACATTAGGTATTATAACGAGCAGTTCAACTCCAAGAGAAGAGGAAGGCATAGTAATGAAATTTTCATCTTCCAAGCCTGACATGAGGCTGCATGCCTGCAATCTTAACACTCAGGTGGTTGAATAGGAGGGTCCAGAGCTCTAGGCCAACCTGGGTTACAGGGAAAGACCCTGTCTCAAAATGAAACAAAATGCAAACACACACACATACACACACACACACACACAGAGGAATGTTGCCAGATATTTGATTACATTATGTAAAGATATGTCACTGTGATTGGTTTAATAAAAAACTAAATAGTCAATAGCTAGGCAGGAGGTATAGGTGGGACTTCCAGACAGAGAGCTCTGCGAAGAAGAAAGAGGAAGTCGTCAGCCAGACACAGAGGAAGCAGGACATATAGAAGGAGAGGTAAAAGCCACAAGCCACGTGGTAGCACATAGACGAAAATAAATGGGTTAATTTAAATTATAAGCGCTAGTTAGAAACAAGCCTAAGCTAAGGCCGAGCTTCCATAATTAACAAGAAATCTCTGTGTCATTATTTGGGAGCTGTCTGGCAGGACAGAGAAAGACTCATTACACATGGATCCATCTCCTATCCAGCTCTTTCATCCTATGCCTTTAATAAATAGCTGGTTTGGGGGAAAGTAAGGATCTAAAATGGAGAAACAAATCCAACCTGATGTGCAGACCGGCTCATGGCTGAGTCTTCTTCCCCACTCAGGAGGAAAAATGAGAGACCTTCATCCAGCAAGACTTCATTCTGGGGGTTAAACAGTAGCAGACAAGGGTTTACTATAATGGATACATGCACTGTCTACACGCAAGGCAAGAAACACTTCCACAACAGGGCAATGACAGCTTAATAGCAAACATGGAACAACACAGCAGCTATTTTATCAGTTTGTATCACTCAGCTTTGATTCATAACTTACTTTTTTTTAAAGTGTCTTAGTAACTGTAGTGAGAACCAAAACAGAGCAAAGCCAAAATCTCCTTCTCTACCCTGTCATGCTAACTGGAGTAGTTAGAGGATTATCTCACAATTGAATCAAAATGCTGCCCTGGGTCAATGTTCCCATTTTCAAGGGTTCTTATGGACATGTGCACGCGCATGCACACACACCATGCCATCTGATTCCCACAATGTTGGGTGGCATAGTCTTAGTTACAGACTCATTCATAAATAAGTCCTCTTTTTTTCATGCTTCCAATTCTGACTCTTTGAAATACAAAGCATACCACTTCATCCTCATGCCATGTGCTAAAAATGGACAAATTTTTGCTGTGTAAGATATACCATCATAAAGACGTTTTTTAAAAAGTTATTCACCGCCGGGCGGTGGTGGCGCACGCCTTTAATCCCAGCACTTGGGAGGCAGAGGCAGGCGGATCTCTGTGAGTTCGAGGCCATCCTGGTCTCCAAAGCGAGTTCCAGGAAAGGCGCAAAGCTACACAGAGAAACCCTGTCTCGAAAAGAAAAAAGAAAAAAAAAAAAAAACAAAAAACAAAAAGTTATTCACCTTAGACCATTGATGAATCTTTGTATCAGTAAGCAGCTGAGCTGAGGACTTTTCACCTTGACTGATCTGAAACACAAATTACAGAAAAAATAAGCATAGGAGAACATGCAAGTCTTCTGCCCAAAATGAATAAAAATCAATGTTTTTCTATTTTAAAGTGTGTTTATGTATTCATACATACAAACATTTATCTTTACCTGAAATGTCATATATAATTACTATGACCAGATTGATTTTTCTTTGTTTAGGTTTAAAATCACAGGAGGTGTGTGCTGGCTAGTCTTATGTTAACTTGACACAAGCTAGAAGTATTTGAAAGGAGGGAAATTCAATTGAGAAAATGTCTCCATAAGATCCAACTGTAAGGCATTTTCTTAATTAGTGATTGATGGGGCGGGCCCATCCCATTGTAGGTGGTGCCATTCCTGGGCTGGTGGTCCTAGTTCTATAAGAAAGCAGGCTGAACAAGCCATGGAGAGCAAGCCAGTAAGCAGTACCTCTCCATGGCCTCTGCATCACCAGCTCCTGCCTCCAGGATCTTTCCCTGCTTGAGTTTCGGTCCTGACTTCTTCGATGATGAACAGCAGTGTGGAAATGTAAGCCAAGTTAACCCTTTCCTCCCTAACTTGCTTTTTGGTCATGGTGTTTTGTCACAGCAACAGAAACCCTGACTAAGACTAAAAGAAAGAGAAGAAAAGAAAGGAAAGAAGGAAAAAACAAAGCAGGCTAGAAGTTGAAATCTTTTTAGATTTGAGCTATATTAAAACAATGTCAGCTCTTTCTTGACATTAAAAAAAGTTTATTATTATCCATGTTCCACTTATAACATCATTCTGAAAACAAGACAAAGCAATTAAAAGCATTACCTTAGCATTTTTTAGCTTTTCTCTTACTTTGCCTCTCAGTGTCTTTGTTATGTTCCGATTTTCTTCTGCATCTAAATCAAGACACAAATGTTACAGAGTTCACACCATCTTAGTAATTAATCAGCAGGACAGTAGAAGCACTCATGTGTGTCTTAGCCGCACCTGTGCCTAACCATCATGATGAGCAGGAAGAAAAGGCCAGTGTCCCATGAGCACCCAGAACCCTGCAAGCTCTCCCTTTCTCGAGGGGAACAGTTTTATCTACAGTAAATTGCGTTTCTTTTGTAACTCTTTCTCAATCCTTCCTCGAGAGCAGCCAGAGTCTTTGCTGTACACAAGCAAGACATAAAACAACTCAAACAACATTTGTTGTTGTTTTCTTGTTAGAAAAAAAATCCCTTGAGAGCATTTCTATTCCATGTAGAATGCCCTGAGGCATGAACTAATGTCGAAGGCACATTATGTTGTTGTTGTTATTATTAACTGGAAGGAAGGACTCTGAAAGGAAGTGTGTGTACTCCAAGCCATTTGTTACTTTCTGCCACTAGTAGGATGTACTGAGAAAGACAGCGGTTGCACAGTTCTGAATACAATAAAAAAAGGGGGGGGGGATGAATTGATCATGTTCCCTTGCAGTTTGCTTTTCCCTCCCCCTCCCGACGAGTACTTGTAAGTTGTGCAAGTAGGGATAAGGAGTAGAGTTAAGTCACAAGAGGACTTCTGAAGCAGATTCTGCATCCACACATATTTAAGGTCTAACCCAGTCTCAGGCACCAGTGACTCCTCCACGTGTACAGTTAATGATGGAGAAAATGGAACATCCTGAGTTCAGTTTCTATGTATTTCCTTGGGCCCATCCTGTCTTATCTAGGAAGCCTAGTTTATGTTTACACTCTAGAATGCTGAAGCTCTAGGACAGGAGGAATCATTTATATCTTTAAACTAAAACCCAAGGATGTTAGAGCTGTGGCACACTGATGGAGAACCTTTTGAGAGATGCCTGTCCGTTATTTCTTCTGTACCGCTGATTGCTGCTTCTGACATCTGTGGGGGAAAGCAGGGAGGTTAGATGGCATCTGGCAGTTACTGACCAGCACTTCTTATGTCAATCAACCTTCCAAACATCGTCTCCTGTAAGGTATCAATTCATATTTTTTGTCTGTCTACTCAAACTTGAATCTCTTCTTCAGTAATTTAGGTGAATTCTTTATATATGATTGATTTTATAATATTTTGTAATATCAAAAAAAACTTTAAATGACAAAATCTGACTGAGACTTAGTTCTTTGTGCTTATGTACTACCGGCCTCATAGTTCTTCTAGAAAAGTCTGATGAAATTATACACGTATAAAAATACTTAAAAAACCTAACATTACAGCAGTATCACTGCTTGAGGACTTCTCTGTAGTGTCTGACAACACACACGCCTTCCTTCCTGAAAACTACATTGCCTTCTGTTTATAGCCATCTTCTCCCCTGTATCTTCAGTGGGCACATCACAGAAAGGCACATGTACTCAAGGCTTTGATGGTGAACTCCATGGCCTCTCAAATATGTGTCTTTAGCTCTGATTTCCCTCCCTAACATCAAACACCATCTGGCTGCCTCCTCTTAGGAGGAACTGAATGCCATCAGTTCAGTATGGTAAGATGAACATTTGCAGTTTCTCAAAGCTCAACCTTTAAAGTAACTGTTCTCCCACTCTAGTGATATGGAGTGTGAGTTGGTTTTAAACTTTGAGATATATTATTACATATCTTGAAATTTATTATATACTTTTGAAAAAAACAGTTGCACCTGCTGGACCAAAACAGCTGGAGTGGGAAAAGTAAAAAGATACATATTAGCTTCACAATTACATTAAGAAGATGGATTCCAGGGCTGGTGAGACGGCTCAGTGGGAGAAGGTGCTGGTCACTAATGCCAGCTACCTGAATTCTATTCCTGGGACCAATGCCAGCTCCCTGAATTCTATTCCTGGGACCCACATGGTAGAATGAAAGACCCACAAGTTGTCCTCCAACCTCCACGGGCATTCTGTGACATGTATATGTATGCAGGAAAACACCCCCCCACACACACACACACACAAATAAATAAAGTAAAAAAATTTAATGGACTTTTGTTGAAAATCAAAGCAGGTTATCAACATGATCATGGTTTAAAAAAAAAGCTAATATAACAAGAATCTAGTCAATAGACTTTACCAAAGAATTTCAAAATCTACCACCGACTCCTGTATTACAGTTAAAACTTCTGGATAATGTCACCATGAGCGGATATGCCCCCTTCTCACTCACCACCAATGCTACCCTCAAGACAAATGAAGACAGCAAGGATAGCGACCCTGATGTCACAGTGGAACCCGACCTTGGGCAGAGGTTGGAAGAGGGAGATCTAGCTTTAATTTCCAACAATTCTGTCAAACATTCCTCAGCTGGGAAGGCATTCTGACCTAAGTTGTTTGAATTAAGGAGACTGGCACCCTCCTCCGGTCTACAAAGCAGCTACCATTAACAGCCGGCTGACGGAAGGAGCAACACGCATCCCAACTAGGAGGAAAGGCTGCTAAGAATACTCGCTGCTTCTTTTCACAGCTTGTTTTTCATCTTATATTTGGATTTTTAATTTCTGCTTTTGATTTTCAGCCACTTGGTCGTTTTCAGCTCGTTAAAGCCTCAGCAGATACAAGAGGATCAATGTGGTTTCTTATGTCAGGTTACAGAATGAAGCCTGCAATTGACAGCAGCTGAAATCCTAGAAATTACAAACACTTGAGACTGAAATGTACTCTCTCGAAGAAACAGTGCATCCTTGAAGAAATGTAAAAGTTCCTAGAGTCAAATGAAAATGAAAGTACAACTCACCCAAACCTCTAGGCAGTGGCTCTCAACCTTCCTAACGCTGAGACCCTTAATGCAGTTCCTCATGTGGTGGTGACCCCAACCATAAAATTACCTTTGCTGCTACTTCATAACTGTGATTTTGCTACTGTTGTAAATTGCAGTGTAAATATCTGTGGTTTTTAGATGGTGTTAGGTGACCCCTGTGAGTGGGTCATTGGACCCCTCAAAGGGGCTGCAATACAGGTTGAGAACTGCTGCTCTAGGCTATGACTAAGGAAGATTTACAGGTATAAAGGCTTTTAAATAAGAGAATTCCCAAATAAATAACATGACGATTTACTTCAAGGTCTTAGGAAAAACAAGCCAGATGTAAAGATAGATACCAGACACAGAAGAGATCAGGGCAGAAATTAATAGGAATGAAGACTAAAAGAACAACATAAAGAATATCACATAAGGAGTTGATTCTTTGGGGGAAAAACAAACAAAAAAAAAAAAAAAACAAATTGATAAGCCCTTAATGGTTAACCTTGGGTGTCAACTTGAAGGAATCTGAGAGACACACCTGCTGGGCAGGTCTTTGAGGGAGTTAGTTTCCCAGGATTAACTGAGGGGAAGACCCTCCTCAAAAGTGAGTGGCACCTCCCAGCAGCAGCCCGGATATAATACAAAGTGGTCGGTCCAAAGTCACAGCTTCTGCTTCTTTCTCTCCTTGCTGGTGAGCACATCTGCCTTGTTGCTGTCACAGTCGCCGCTACCCTTGACTGACGTCAAAACACAGTCTCTTTAGTCTCCCAATGTGGACTCAGGACCCAGCTATAAACCCATACAGCTGGAGCTGCCCAACTTTTGAAAAAGGTGTTAAAACATACATTGCAATAAAGACATCAACAAATGATGCTGGGAAAACTGTACATTCACGTATAGGATGATCCACGTCTCTTCTCCTATACAAAAATCAACTCCAAGTGGATCAACAACCTCAGTGTAACTTTTAAATTGTTGGATAAACTGAGTTTTCTAGAAAATATAGACGAACATTTCAAGATGTGAACATTGGCAAAGACTCTGAAAAGGACTCCATCAGAAAAGGAAATGATCACAAGATCATAATCCCATTTGAAAAATCCCCTTTGAAAAAGCTGCTATACTGCAAAGAAAACAACCAGCATGGGAAAGAGATGGCTTAGAGGCTGTAGAGAACTGCAAAAGAGAAACCCCAACCCCAGTCAGCCCGCCAGAAGAGGCTCGGTGCACGTGGAGGCCTGAAAGACAATGGCCCCCAAAGGGAGAGGCACTATTAGGAGGTGTGGCCTTGTTGGAGGAAGTGTGTTGCTGTGGGGGCGGGCTTTGAGGTCTCTTTTACTCAATCTTCCCTCAGTGATAGTCAACTTCCTGTTGCCTCTGAGTCAAGATGTAGGACTCTCAGCTCCAGCACCACATCTGCCCGCACGCTGCCATGCTCCCCGACCTGATGATAATGGACTGAACCCCTGAACTGTGGCAGCCACCCCAATTAAGTGTTTTCTTTATAAGAGTTGCTGTAGTCATGGTGTCTCTTCACAGCAATAAAAACCCTAAGACGGTGCACTAAATAGCTCTCAAAAGAAGCAATGTGAGTAGCCAATCAATGGCTCAAAACTCTCAGCCACCAGGGAAATGTAAATTAAAACTGGTGTAAGATTCTGTCTCATGCCTGTCAGAACGGTCCTCATCACGAGAACCAACAATGAATTCAGGCTGTGGGTATGTGAAGAAAGAGGAACCTGTATGCACTGGTGGGAATCTAAACCAGGGCAGCCACGAGGAAATCGGATGCAGCGTCTTCAGAAAAGCTGAAGATGCAAGGATAATACAATCCAGCTACACTACTCCTGGAGACAGAGTCAACTCAAGGCAACATATCAAAGGCATTTGTAGTCAGGCATGGTGGCACACGCCTATAATCCCAACACTCAGGAGGCAGAGGCAGGTGGATCTCCGTGAATTCAAGGTTGGCCTGGTCTACAAAGAGAGTTCCAGAACACCAGGGTGACAAAGAAAGGCCCTGTCTCAAAAACCAAAACAAAATTCAAAGACATTTGCACATTCATGTCTATCATTGTACTATTCACTGTGGGGTCCTGCCCCACCGGGAACTTGTGTCTTCCGAGAAGGAACAACCCGGAACCGAGGAAAGGTAAGTGTGCCCTGGCTCGCCTGTTCCCCATACTCCCTTTTTCCCGGGAGACAATCAGATGCAGCAGAAAGCCAAGTCAGGCAATGTCTCATTTATTTAAAAACAGCAAGCTCTTTTAAAGCATAAAGAAAGCCAGGCAGTGGTGCACATGCCTTTAATCCCAGCACTCAGGAGGCAGAGTCAGGCGGATCTCTGTGAGTTCGAGGCCAGCCTGGTCTACAGAGTGAGTTCCAGGAAAGGCACCAAAGCTACACAGAGAAACCCTGTCTCGAAAAACAACAACAACAAAAAGCATAAAGAACACAAGGTTTGAGGCGCTGGGGAGGGGGGCAGGGGAATGTCCCATTAGGCCAATCAGCTTGAAGGTTACCTAATCATGTGCCTAGTCTACAGCATTTAGTGTTGCCCACGAGGGAATCATGTACTGACATCATGTTTCATGACCTGAAGCTCCAATCATACCTTTTTGTAAACAACTTGGGTTCCACCCTCTCCATTTTCCCTTGGGGCCATCTTTACTAGCACCTGGCTCCATAGCCACCACCCCACCCCACCCACAATTCGTAATAGATAAGAAATGGCCTCCAGTACATGAACTCATAAGATGAATGCCCATTGCCTTGGAGGAGGCAGGGGATGCTTTTAATGACTTTTATAAGCCCCTTTCTCTCCAATACTCTTACATCCAAGTTGTTTATAAACTGTTTAAGGGTCATAATGTATAACAAGAGACCACTAAAGCAACTGGATGCAAATGAACACTGTTTTCAAGAAATTGTACGTCTTGGTAAAATTCTATAAAAACTTGTTTTTTTAAAAGCCCCCTAAAATCCCATTAATACATCACCTTTTTAAAAATCTCTTCTCTTCTCTTCGAGAACTTTTTCATGATGACTCTTTTATTTTCACTTTCTAAATAAGTAAGAATGAGAAACCACGTTATTAAAACAAGAAGATTATTATGACAGGATTGAAAACCAAGGTAGGGGCTAGAGAGATGGTTCAGTGGTTAAGAGCACTGGCTGCTCCTCCAGAGGACCTACGTTTGATTTCCCAGCATCCATATGGCGGCTCATAACTTCCCATAACTTATGGTGGTATTTTATTTGTACTGAAATGTGATTTTAATTGTATGTTAATAAATAAAGTTGCCCAGGGGTCAGAGCTATTAGAGCCATAGCAAGAGCGTGGCGGTGGTGGTGCACACCTTTAATCCCAGCACTTGGTAGACAGAGCTAGGTAGATCTCTGTGTGTAAAAGGATACAGCCAGCATTGGAGACACACGCCTTTAATCTCAATCCCAACCATAGAAGACCTGGAAGTCTCTACAGACAGGCAGTGACGAGGCAGTCATGTGTTTGGGTTTACAACCAATGAGAAGGCAGAACAGAAAGACTATAAAGACAAACACACAGGAAGTAGCTTCCTTTCGGAGAGCTCTCTTGGCTGAAGCAGGAAGGGTAATGTTCTTAGTTCTGACCTCTTGGCTTTCTTCTCTGAATCGGCTGTGTGTTTCTTATTTAATAAGACAGTTGGTTATATCTACATATGGTGTCCAACATGTTGGCAAGAGTTTCCACCTAAAACCTGAGAAAAGATTCTAAAATGGAGCTAAAAACAGTTCCTAATTGTCTCTCTCAAATGAGCAGCAGCTGCTGGTTTGAGCTACTTGTTGGTTCCTGGCATGCGAGCTCCACCTGCAGTATGGCGGGAATGAGGCCTCTGCAAGTGGCACATTAAGTTGCATGGTGGATTTAGCCTTTGCTAGTATAAAACAAAAAAGAGGTTTCTGGGCTACACGCTGCTTGGATAAAAGCATAGACCCACAATAGCTCCCAGAGCTGGCGGTAAACGTAGCCATGTTGGGAAGCTGAGGTGGGTGGAGCCAGCAGCCACAGCTGCTGCAGTTTAAATCAATAGATTCACAATAAGACAGATTCAGATGTAATAGTTTGCAATGTGTGTAAAATATACGTAAGCTTGAAAGAGACAAAAAAAGGTGATATATACAGTTATATAAACAAATACATGGTTTTAAAAAATAAAGTCTTTAAAGAGACAGTAAAATTAATATAAAAAATAAGCCACTTAAAGATGAATATTACACAGAGAATCTGGATTGTGTTGTCTTTGGGATTTTTAACTGCAGAAAAACATTTGATTGTAAAAGCTGTTGAGTTATGCCAAAATGTATATTTTAAAGGTACCTTGACTTCAAAATTTGGATATAAGGATATGTTGCTTTGGAAAGGAGACTCTGCTTTTGTTCCCACAGAAAGCCAGAGGCTATGGATTTGTTCAAGATTAAGATACATCAGGTTTGACCAGCCAAGACCCCCTGAAAGGTCTCCGATGACACCAAGGCCCAGATGATCCAACATCCAGAATGGTTTGAAGGCAACTGGCTCAGACGATACACCCTCATGGACTATTCCATAATCCTAAAATTTTCTTTGTGTCCCCATAAGATACAACGCCCCCCTCCAGCAGGAAATAGTAAGAGAAGCTACGCCCAAATTCCCAAATTATATGTAATTTTACTTTGTTAAGGTTAAAACCTTCTTTTTTGAAAAAAAAAAGAAAAGGGGAAGTGCTGTGGGATGGTCTGTATGTCAAGTGTGTTGCTGATTGGTCAATAAATAAATCACTGATTGGCCAGTGGCCAGGCAGGAAGTATAGGTGGGACAAGGAGGAGAATAAAGCTGGGAAGTGGAAGGCTGAGAGAGAAACACTGCCAGCCGCCACGATGACAAACAGCATGTGAAGATGCCGGTAAGCCATGAGCCATGTGGCAAGGTATAGATTAATAGAAATGGATTAATTTAAGCTGTAAGAACAATTAGCAAGAAGCCTTCCACAGCCATACAGTTTGTAACCAATATAAGTCTCTGTGTTTACTTGGTTGGGTCTGAGTGGCTGTGGGACTGGCAGGTGAGAGAGATTTGTTCTGACTGTGGGCCAGGCAGGAAAACTTTAGCTACAATAACTCTAGTCCCAGGGTCCCCTTCTAGCCTCCCCAGAAGTACATGCACATGGTCCATAAGACACACATGCAAGCAACATACACATACACATTAAAAAACAAGAAGTATGGCATTAGAAAGTTCAAAAAGATACAAAAAGCAAGATGAAAAGTATCGTCATTTTGCTCTAAGACCAGCCACTAGACTGATATAAAAATACAAAACAAATAATTATTACCTTCAATATGTAATACTTAATATTTTCCCACTGTTTAGTCTTTAATAGAAAATGTCTGATGTGTAGCAATTTCCTCTGAGATAAAAACCTTACATGTTGAAGAGTAGCTTCTTAAAGCACAGAATGTTTTAAAGGGAAGTGAAATATTCCATCTCGCATGGAAGCTCATTAAAACTCTGGAAGTAGGCAACTGGAAAGCTTCAGGAAGTCCCTGAAACTGACCAGAAGCACTAGGCCCCCTTCCCCTTTCCAAGCTTATATAAGTGTAAGGACTGCAGAGAGGTGCTCTCCAACTTGTCTAACAAGTTGTACAGTATACTTCAGGTTTCCAGCTTTCATGAGATGTCACCCATTCTGGGATGGCTTTTGTTAATGCAGCTGTATTTGAGTCATTTCTGATCCTGTAAGTAACCCCAACAAACTCATTGGATCACTAAGATGTTGCTGGTATCCTTCCTTTGGTCTGTCATCAATTCCACATCTGAGATGAATTCACATCTCACCAGGAAGAGTGTCACACAACAATGTCACTCTCGGGTTGTGCCCAAAGGAATATAAGCTGGCATATTCACAGAGACATTTGCATATCCATGTTTACTGTAGCACTGTTCACAATACCCAACATAGGGAACCTAGATGCCCATCAACAAATGGGTGAATAAAGAATGTGACATATCTCTGTATCTATCTATCCATCCAACCATCCAATAGAATTTTATGTAGTCATAAAGAAAAATAAAATTGTCATTCTCAGGGGAAAAAATACTAGAACTGAAGATCATGATACTAAAGAAAATAACCCAGACTCTGAAAGACAAGGGTATTTTCTCTCATATGCAGAATCAATCTATCTATTTATGACATAAAATGAAAAGGGAGACTGAGGGAGAAGAAAGATTTCAAATGGAAATGGGCAGACTCAAGAGACTACTGAAGGGAAAAAGAAAGACAAATGACACATTCTTACATGAAGTTTGCAAAAACACACATGCACATATATGTACACACAAATGCACACACACACACAGAGACACAGAGAGAGGAATGGCATGAAAGTATCAAGGGTAGGGCATGGTGGTGTAGGTCTTTAACATCAGCACTCAGGAGACAGAGGACTGTGAATCTCCATGCATTTAAGGGCAGCCCTGTCTACATGGTGAGTTCCAGCCAGCCAGGGCTACACAATGAGACTCTGCCTCAAAAATCTAAGAAATTTTTTAAAAAGTAGAAAGGAGAAGGAAAGAGACTCCTTGGTGGTGGTGGGGCAGACACATGGACAGTAGTAGTAAGGTAGGTATGAGCAAATACGAGGAGGTGTGTATGAAAATGTCTTAAGGAAATCCATTACTTTACTTAATAACTAAAACAACTTCTGGTGTATAAAAAAAGAAAAGAAATGCTGCTTAATGTCATAAGACACACAAGAGTTACAATTCCTGGGAAGATAAGATTATCCTTTTTTTATAAATGATAGATATGTACACATTGAAAACCCAAGGAATACAATGGAACAATTTCAGACATAAATTAGAAAGCTTTTCAACAGGAGAAAACACAAGATACATATAAAAATTATCTGTACGATAAAGTTTTTTGTTGGGTTAGTTTTATTTTTTTTTTTTGTTTTGTTTTGAGACAGCCCTGGTGGTCCTGGAGAACTCATTGTGTAGACCAGACTGGCTTCAAAATTACAGAGATCCACTTGCCTCTGCTTCCTGAGTTCTGGGACTAAATATGTTATAAATATATCCTAGTATGATAGAAAAATTAAATTATCAACTTGTTTTTGTTTTTGAGGCAGGGCTTCTCTGTGTAGCCCTGGCTGTCCTGGAACTTACTCTGTAGACCAGACTGACCTCGAACTCACAGAGATCTACCTGCCTCTGCCTCCAGAGTGCTGGGATTAAAGGCGTGCACCACCATTGCCCGGCTCATATCAACTTTTAAAATTTCAAAATACCTAGGAATGTAGTTCCATGGCAACAGCAGGAGTGGGAATTTTTGATTAAATATAGAAGTATTTCAGAGGCAGAACACTTTTAATAGTCCTAATAAGAAATATTAGAGGGACTAGAGAGATGGCTCAAAGGTTAAAAGTCCTGGCTACTTTTGCAGAGGACCCAGGTTCAACTCTCAGTACTCAGATGGCAGCTCACAACCCTCTGTAGCTCCAGTTCCTGGGGATCTGCTGGTCTCCACAGGCACTGCATGCAAGTGATACACATGTATGAACAAGGCAAAACACCTATATATGTAAAAAAAAAATTTAATAATTTAAAAAATTTAATGGTGTCTGTCACTTAAAAAAAGAAATCAATACTATAGAACTGAATTTAGAAATGGGTGTGGGAATGGAGAGCAGAGACAGATGTGCAGGAGGCTGTGGGAGTGTGCAGCAGGTGACAACTCGTATTTAACAGGTTAACAGGTCGACCTACCAGACAAATAACTCTCTGCTGAGGAGCCCCACTAGGCAAAGTTCGTGGGGTCACTAGCTGTGGAAACTGGTTGTTTTCTGTCTGTAACTTTCTCATGGGCCACCACTTACCTCCCTAAAAAGAACAGCTGTGGGGTTCTTTCCACAGCCCACTGATAGTGTGTTTTACATCTTTGGGCACACTTATGGCTGTGGATGGTCAGGAAGATGATTTCTGTTTAAGCTTTGTAATTCTAATAATACTAGAATATTTTCATAACTGATACAGGAAAGTAAGAGTATTCTCAGTCACAAAGACAGCTAATTTTGGACTTCAGAACAAATTCAAAACAGACTGGCTTCCCCTGCAGAGAATACATAAAGATAAGTCCCAGGTGTGTGATGCTGAATCAAGGTCAGAACTGAAGCAACCTTGGTAGGTAGACGTAACCCCCTGAAGTAACTGACTTTTTACACATAGTCCCAACCTCAGTTTATGTTATAGGCTCAAGGTTCAGCCAACTGTTCACTTTCTGTCTAGGAACCCTCACCAACTTAAAGCTAAGTGCATGGCCAAGCATTACTCACTGGCCAGTCAGCTTGACCTTCCTAGCCTGAGAAAAACTGTGTGAATTATCATTTGTTATGAGAATGGTTTGGACCCTGAAAATGTAACATATAATTGTCCAGAGTTTGGCTGTGAGAGAGGAGTGAGTGTGTGAGTGTGTGTCGGTCGGTGTGTGTGCTAAGTGAGGGATGTAGCTGAGTGAGCAGAGATAATGTAACATATAATTGTCTAAAGTTGGGCAGAGAAGAGATGTGAGAGGAGTGAGTGAGTGAGTAAGGAGTGAATGAATGATGCAGTAGTGTGTGAAGGAATGCAACAGAGTAGAGAAATATATAACTGTATGTAAAGAGATGTGAGGGGGCTGTACAGAGCTATGTAGGGGAGCTGTGTGAAAGAGCTAGAGGTCAGTGGGGGGGGGCATGCGTGCACACACGCACAGAGGGAACTGAGGAAAGAGAATGAGTAGCTAGGCAGGAGAGAGAGCAAGAGAGATGTGCATGAAGAGATTCTGAGATGTATGTATGTAAAGAGAGATGTATAGCTGTATGTAAAGAGATGTAGCTGTGTGGAACAAGAGAGATTTTCAAAGAGGATTTTTTTAAGATGAAGTAAAAAAGAAAGTTACCATCAGAAAGCAGTGTGTTTCCTTATTTGCCTGTCAGATAGACACAAACTTATTTCTAAATACTCTCAGATAAAAAAGTTTCCTAAAGCCCTCGCTACTCTGAGGTCTTCTATTCACAACCCTGGAGCGGTACTCGGGAGCCGGCCTCCCCCGGACTGTGTTACAGATGTATATGAGATACTCAGGGCACAGACTTGGACGGGATGGAAAAATACTGAATAGATTTGGAATAGAAAGGAGTCAAGTCTAAGTTGCTTATGTTTTTTTATGTGCATTTGTGGTTTTGCCATGAGTGTCGGGGTCCCCTGAAAGTGGAGTTACAGACAGGTGTGAACTGCCATCTGGCTGCTGGGAATTGAATTCAATCCTCAGGAAGAGCAGTCAGTGCTCTTAACTTCTGAGCCATCTCTCCAGCCCCCCTTTTTATTATTTATTTATTTTGCTTAATTAGTAGATAGGGCAGTTCAATGACTGGCTGAAGGACACTTGGGATTCTCACGGCTGATGTGCCAAGGTTAGATACAACAGAAATCAATTTCTAATTTACCAATTCTTCCCATTCTTCAAGACCTTCTATAATGAACCCCAAGCCCAGCATGATGGTGCACACCCATAACCCTAACATTCAAGGAGGCTGAAGAAGAAGATCCTAAATTGGCCCTTGTGGGCTATATGGGGAAACCTTGTCTCAAAACACCAAAAACATTGGGGCTGGAGAGATGGCTCAGAGGTTAAGAGCACCGACTGCTCTTCCAGAGGTCCTGAGTTCAATTCCCAGCAACCACATGGTGGCTCACAACCATCTGTAATGAGATCTGGCACCCTTCTCTGTATACATAATAAATAAATAAATCTTAAAAAAACAACAACAAAAAAAACCACCAAAAACACAATAAAATGAACTTCAAACAAATACTTAGTTTTCTGATGCCTCTGCAAATTTTGCCCATAAATTACAGAAAATATTAGCAGTCACACATCCTCTACATAACAAAACATTAATGATTTATTAAATAAAACAGAGAACACAAAAATGTTAAACCAATTCTTTTTGCAAATCTGAAGATGGTTTTAACCTGTTTCTATTCCATAAAGGATATAAAATAAACAAACAGTTATCAACAAGACACTGGATAAAACCCCATTTGTTGTTTTCCAACAGCGCTTGGCATTCTCTCTTTAAAAGCTGGCTGCAGGTGAAGGCCGACCCTCTCTTTCAGACATTGCCATTTGTTTTTGCAGTTAAAGCTTTTCCTAAAGGTTGAGGGAACTGAGGATTAACAATTTCTGTATCAGATGCCCTACTCGTCCATTGTCAAAGCACAAGAATTAAAGTCAGCAGTTCTTGTAGCTGATTATGACCCAGAGCAAGTAGATGGCAATTTTATTAGTAAAAGGTTTGGCCCCTTGCTTGCCATTTAGAAACCCGTGGATGCTGGCATGGGAGAGAAGGCTCAGTGGTTAAGAGCACTTCCAGCAATGTGTTTCTCCTTGGGCTCTTACTGGGCCTCTTTTTAAATATCTTAACGTCTCCTCTTTCCCACTTAGGACAGACTCCAGTCCAGTGTGGTTTTCTCTTTACCTCAGGGAATCTACTGTCATACGGCACGAAGGTTTTAAAAACTTGTGTCTCTTAAATCACGTTCTTCCAGACTCTTTGAGTTGTGTTAGGATGCTGTGCCAAAAAGATTCCAATGAAAATTGAAACAGTGGGCAGCATTTTGTCCAAATAAAAATCCACTAAGCATATAGCAGCAGCTACCCTATAGCAGTAGGGTACAGAAAAAGCAGAATTTAACAAAAGCATCCCACCAGCCATATTCTATAAAAAGCATCATAACCCTCGGGTATTCTACCTGACACATTCCAAAATTCTCACCTTTTCATTAACTGTGATTTGCTTCCCAGAATCAACTAAGTGGGAATCATAGCCCAGGCTCAGCCTGGTAATGTGATGTATGCCTAAAATCCTAGCACAGGAGAGGCTGAGACAGGAGGATCAAAGGAATACATGACCTGAAAAGAAATCTTCTGAACTGTAAATTGTTGTCTTTGGAGCCCAAGTGAAGAATCACAGCCTGCTCCTGTGTGTCAAAGACTTCACCTCCATCCTTTTCTCCCCTCTCTCTGCTGCAGGCTTTGAAGAAAGTGTGGTGAGTAAAAATTGAAATAATTATGGAAGCAGGTAACATACACTGTCATATAGATTGAAGGTTTGAATCTAATATATCCAAGGCAATGTAATTATGCTACCTGGAAATTGATCAGGAGAATTATCTAATTTACATCGCTAACTCGGTCACCAGGTCCAGTAAGCAGCCGAGAGTCCTGTGCTGTTTATATTCTGGCCTGAAGAGCCATCTCTGGGCCTGCACTTAGTCTCAGTTGGAGAAAGCCAACCCAGAGGTCCTTTTCAGTGACAAAACCCTCAGGCCACACTTACCACATAATCGGTAAGGCAAGAATAATTTTCCCTGCCACCCTTTTCCTTTGAGTTTTGCAACTTTTCTCAATGGACTGCATACCACGTTTCAAGCCTAATTATCATTCTACAGTCTTTTGGGGACTTTTTCTGGCTCTCATACACGCCTTTTGTTGGTCCTTACTTTCTACCCTGGAAACTCGTATTTCCGCTGATTCTAAGATGTTATCCTAATGCTTACCCCAGCAAAGAGTTCAACTCCAGCTGACCACCCTCCTCCACTCAGGAAATAGTTTTCTGACCCGAACTTAATCCAAATCACGCACTGACCTCGAAGCTGTGAAGTGCACAAGCTTTCCGCCCTATTCCTAATGGGGATGGCTGGCAGGTGGCGCGCTTCTGTGTTATCCCAGCCCCAGGATTCCACACAGAGCAAGGCTCCATCCCCACTGTGTTCAGGGACCATCGTGGGGACCTTAAGGGACAGCAGGACATTCACCTGACGGACACTGCTCTTTCAATGTGCTTGGGAAGTGAAGGCAGATCCTGAGCAGCCGCCAACGCCCACAGCCCCAGAGCATGCGCAATGCGGGTTCCCGGTCTTAGTGTTCTGTCCGCTGCCCATCCGCTCTCCAGCTACTGGGTCTCAACTCCGCCTCCATGCACGCGATCTCCCTGTGAGCCCGGGCTGCTTCCCCGCCCCGGTGTCTTCATCCTCTGGTGCCCCTCCTCATGAGGGGCGGCGGGGGGGGGGGGGGGTGCTGTGTGTGTCTTGAGAGCCCACCTACCACCGAGGATAGAAGAGCTGGCGCTGGGTGTGGGTGCTTTCATGGTCACAGCTCTCAATTCAAGCGATTTGTTTTTATTTTCAGAGCTTGCAATTCATGTCACAAATTTAATATATTTTAAGTCTTGGGCCGGGTGCTGGAGAGATAGCTTAGTGGTTAGGAGCACTTATTGGCCCACAATCACCTGTAACTCTGGCTCCAGGGTGTCTGGTGGCCTCTTCTGGCCTCAGCAGCACCTGAACTGACACATACACATATCCTCAACACCCATACACACATAATTAAAAATAAATTAAATCTAAGGAAAAAAAAATATAAGAAGTCTTGGGCTGGGGACATGGCTCAGCACATAAAACACAGTGTGAGTTCAGTAAAGCGGATTCCCAGAACCCATGTAAAGCCAGGCAAGTGTGGAGGCAGAGGCAGGGTGGGGCTGGGAGTGGAGTAGGGTGTCCCTGGGCCAAGCTCTGGGTTCCAGGAGAGACCAAAGCCTCAGTAAATAAAGAGGAGAGTGATGGAGGAAGACAGCTAACACAAAACTGTGGCCTCCGAGAGAGCACTACACTGTAAGTACTCAGGCAATAAATAAATAAACGAATAAAACAGTATACCTCCACCCCCACGCGCCTCTTTTCTCCTTATTAAAATAATGACTTAAATAAGCCTTATAAAGTTGGGAGCGCCGGGCGGTGGTGGCGCACGCCTTTAATCCCAGCACTCGGGAGGCAGAGCCAGGCGGATCTCTGTGAGTTCGAGGCCAGCCTGGGCTACCAAGTGAGTCCCAGGAAAGGCGCAAAGCTACACAGAGAAACCCTGTCTCGAAAAACCAAAAAAAAAAATAAATAAATAAATAAAAATAAAGTTGGGAGCTTGCTACTGGGCCTCAACATAGTGGTGTGTGTCCCTTCATTCCAACGTGACATTTTTATGAACTGTGTTCTGTGCCTCCCCTACTAAATGCTTGACCTGTGATTCTGGAGACACGTAGGAAGTCTTTAAAACGTTGGCCGTCCTTCACTTCCGAAAAGGGAGGTACAGAAATAAAGCTGTAGGAAAGGTAATGAACCAGGTTAGGTAGGGTCCCCGGGGCACAAAGAAATGAACTCAGAAGTTCCACTTGCCTCATTATCTGGAAAACAAACAAAAACCACAAAAAACTACTCACTGTTAAATGTGTCTACGGCTCAAAATGATTTGGCCAACTTCTCATTCCTAATAAAATCCTTCTGATTCTCCCATCTTTGTTGTCTAGTGTTCACCTGGTAGAGCCATTTAGGAGCAATGACAGTCAGTTCTTGTCGTTTTGGTTGTGAGCCGAGCCATGTCTACAGCCCAACAGCAGAGTCTTAAAGCAGTCAGGAATGTTTTCCTTAAATACTGAGGTCTTGGACTAAATGGAATATGTCCGCATGTTGCAAGTATTACAGAATATGATGTACTTTAAGAACACTTAATTTCTAGGATTATTATCCAGTGTCATGTATTTTTAAAAAGCACACATGCCCATATATGTGTATGTGTGTATGCATACTATGATGTATTATTATTATTATTATACATAAATATTAAGTACATTGTCCAAATAACTAAGTTGAGGTAGTATAGGATTTGAGATCTCCTACTAGAGAGTTTATAGTACAGAAGTTGAGGAGTCCTAGATATTGTCAAGAGCATTTTCTATCAGAGGGGAGGAAGTAGGGGAAAGTATTAACATTCCAGTAGATACTTCAAACTAGCAGTCTACTTTCACATGAAGAACTGTTGATTCAATCCATTGTTGTTGTTTTTAAACTGCTCCAGCTAAAGATCAGATTTCATATAAAAATTTGAATTTTTTTTTTTTTTTTTTTTTTTGGTTTTTTTCGAGACAGAGTTTCTCTGTGTAGCTTTGCGCCTTTTCCTGGAACTCACTTGGTAGCCCAGGCTGGCCTCGAACTCACAGAGATCCGCCTGGCTCTGCCTCCCGAGTGCTGGGATTAAAGGCGTGCGCCACCACTGCCCGGCAAAATTTGAATTTCTTGACAAAGATTTAATGAAACCATATCTGTACAGGCTGGCAAGCAGGCAACCACCAAGCAGCAGTAGTCAATGGTAAGCGGTCTGCAGCTGTTTTTTGTGCACAGAAAAGGCCTATCCAGTTCTCCATAGGCAAAGCTGCTCCAAGGCATTTCACAGTGGCCTTCTTAGCTCTCCAGCACTGAGTCTCAGCATTAATCTCCTTTTCACAATCGTTGTTTTGGTCACCTTTTACTTAGAGTGTCAACCTGCCTGGGCACTTGAGTCTAAAACACTATCTGTAAAAGTCAAGTGAAGGTCAGGTATGGTGACTCACTCCTGCAATCTTAGCACTAAGAAGGCTAAAGCAGGGAGATCTTGAGTTTCCCAGTCAGCCTGGGTTAGCTATACCGCGTGACCTTTTCTTGCTCCCAATTAAAACAACAACAGCAACATTAACCTTAATTTATGATATTACCCGTTTCACAAGTGCAAATCATCTGCTACAAGCACACCATGTTTTGGTCAAAAAGCGAATTCTCCATCACTTCAGCTTTAGAAGATGTATCTACCTGGGACCTCCCTGGGATCCCTAATTGGTCAGGTCCAATTCTATCATCTGAACAGTGGGGAAGGGCTGGATAACCATGCTGTTTTCTGTCTTCCTTTCTTTCTGGATGAAGGCAGAATCTGACAGTGATGTGTCGAAGTGCATTGTAAGCTGTAGCCAGAGGAGTAATAAGTCTGTGACAGCTGTTTATTGTTCCTCCAAAGGACCTCTCTCCAAAGTTAAAAAGCAAAAGAAATTATCACACCATCACAGACAACAGATACCTCAACTGGGGAAGAATCAGAAATCCATCCTCGTCTACCATGCTGCTTGGATCTGTTTACTCAGGGTGAAGCTCTTCGCCGACCTAAAATCCCCTTGCCTTTGGTTTCTTGCACCTTTGTGGCTTTAGTTCAGCCATTTGCTTTTCATCTCACCAAAAAAGCACCTAAGTTTAAAATGTTTTATTTTATTTTTTTATGTGTATGTATGTATATGTGTCTGGTGCCCTGGAGCTGGAGTTCCAGGCAATTGTGAACTAACTGCTTGATGTGGATGCTGGGAACCAAACCCCAGTGCTCTGTAAAAGCAGCAGGTGCCCTTAACTGCTGGACCATCTGTCCTGGCCCATGAAAAAGTCACTAAATTGTATTAGTTAAGATAATAATAATAATAATAATAATAATAATAATAATAATAATAATAAAATCACACGAGCAGATTGTTACCAAGAGCACACAGCACGGTCCATGATGCAATCCTGCCACCATGTCCTTTCCTGCCCACCCCACTGTCAACCTTGAGTTTTCAGCAGCTGGCTTTGCTTTTCAGAAGCAATAGAGATTCTGACATGAACACTAACCACCAGGCCAACTTACATGAGCAGACAGCTGTCTCTCCTGCCCCAAGAGAATGGGTATGCTGGGCCCATCACAGCTGCTCTGTCCTGGGTCCCATCCATACTATCCTTTTGGGGTCCTTGTGTCATTACCAAAGTCTCAATCATCAGTTCACCCCTTCCCCACCTCACTGCACCAGTTCTGTCTCCCTCAACCAACAACGAAAGGAAAATAATTCTCAGATTTCTTTCTTATCCTTTACATCCAAACTTGTAGAAAAAGCCATCTTTTTTTTTTGATGGAATTTCCTTGAGTGTTATTGTCTTACCTAGTGTCTGGCCTCTACCACCCACCATTCCACCAAGGACCTTTTTTTTAAGTTTATTTATGTATTTATGTATGTGTTTATTTATTTATTGTGTGGCTGCGCATGTGCCATGGCATGCATGTGGAGGTCAGAGGACAACTTTGTGGGAATCAGGTGATTTGTATAGACATTAAATGTTGATAAGCATGGCCTTTTAAGGTTCATTTTCATCCTTACAATTCCATTTTAATATCTACAGTCAAGTGCTGGATGGTGAACTACTCAGAAACTAAATGCATATTCCCAGTAGGAAAATTTCTATGTGTCTAGAATAATTAAAGACAGTTTCACTGCCCAGTCAGCTGAGCAGTGGAGAAGTGTAGTCATATCAAAGGAAAACTCTAGGAACAGAGGTTTCTATCTGGCCTGGAAGTTGGAAGGGAGGTTGGCTAGAACTGCTCTCATAGGTTCCACTAAAATATCTCTGAGCCCTGCTTTTCAGAAAGGAACAGGTCACATACTTTGTCCCAAGGAGCATATTCTGGACAGAACGGTCTAAGTTTTTTAATGAAACTCTACAGAACTGTGGTAGCACAGGAAGTGGTCTGGCTTGGAGATTAGGAGATAGTTTTGCAACAGGAAGGATATCTGGGCTGAGTGTTGAAGATAGAATGGAGCAAAGATAGCTGAATCAGAATCAGCCTACCTGGGCAGAACACAAGGAATACTAGCAGGTGAAATGGGTGTGAGCCTGGAGAGAGCTCAGAGCCAGGGACTATCGGAGCCTCGGCTGTTGCTAGGGAATCTTACTTGTAGGCAGCAGGAAGTCACCTATGATTTCAGTCAGGGATAATATGATTAAACTTGAAGTTTTTATTTTTAAACTGAAACTTTTTTTTTAACAATTCCATACATGAGTACTGTAAGCATTACAGCTCAGATTGAAAACTGTCCTGGCAGCTGGAAGTCAAGGAATACCACAAGTCACACCGCAAAACAAACCTCATGCAAGAGATTTATTGGGAGGGAAAAAACCAGGAGGGTGGCTGCCTCTGCTCAAGCAAGAAACAGCAGCAAACTGACAGGATACAAGGCTTATATAGAGCTTTTTGGAAAGGGGGTGGAACTTTTCAAGGTGGAGCTTTCCAGGGTGGAGATTGATGGGATTTCATGTTCAGAGACTGGGCTTTTTGCTCTTCAGGGTGGGGCCAGGGTCTAGCAGTTAGGGCAGTTAGAGTATTCTGTGGGTGGAACCTGGCAGTTAGAGATCCTCAGGGGAGGGGCCTGGCCACTCGAGGGGCTCAAGGGGCTTCCATGTACGGTATTTACATCATTTCTACTTTGTTTTTGTTTTGTTTTGAGACATGGTCTCTCTACATAGCCCTGGCTGTCCTGGAACTCACTATGTAGACCAGGCTGGCCTCAAACTCATAGGGATGCACCTGCCTCTGCTTCTCTAGTGCTGGGATCAAAGGTGTGCACCACCATACACAGACTTTTCTACTTTAAAAAAAAGATTCGATGGTGGGGAGGTGGTTCAGTGGTTACCAGCACTGGCTGTTCTTCTAGGGGACCCAGGTTAGACTCCTAGCACCATGTCATTAGGCATGACAAGCATGTGGGGCACAGATATAATATGCAAGCAAAATACCCATACACATAAGACCTTTTTTTTAAGTTTTAAAGATGATCTTTGATTTTTATTTTGACATTCAAATTTACATTTTGAGAAAGGCAAACATGAAGAATTACCTTTGAAACAGGTGGAATTTTGTCAAGATCACATCACATGTCTTGGCCCAGTTGTCACACAAAGGCAGCAAAGCCATGGGAACACAACAGAATGCTCAGCTGGGATCTGAACAGCTTGTGTAGGAATAGCATTCCTATCGATGTGTGACAAGCAGACAGCGGGATGTTGCAGTCTACCTAACCTACTTGTGTAACACTCCCCAAGGAAAGTCAGTGAGAGATGACCTCTTCCCTACCTTGTAAACGTCACAAGTATTTTCCAAGTGTGCCAATATGCCAACATGTAGCTAATGATGGGCACCCTAAAAGGTGGGTAGTCTTCATTATGATGTGAATGTCATATACACATCAGATTTTGGAAGCTTGGGATTTTGAAACCATATATGAATAATTTTTACATTGATTAATTATTGAAATGAGAATATTTCAAGTTTAGTCTCTTTCTCAAACTTGACTTGTTTCCCACTTTGAAGTAGGATCTTGGCTAACAAAACACTAAAATGAAATGTGTTTTTGAAACTTCTGTTTATATCATATTATATTTCTTATTTGGATGAATTGAAACCTTTCTCTCCCATACACACCCATGTGCACACACATACAAAGCCTAGTTCTATGGTTTCACATCTGCATATACAGATGAGCCCATTTCTGCTGACTGGTTGCCCTTGTAGGTTCATAGAAGAAAAATCACCAACTTGCAAAGGAACAGTGTTAGCAGTCTGGAGATGAATAATAATTAACTATAACCAATGGGTAATCCAATATTAAAATTGATTGATAGTGATTCATTTTTTTTTTGGCTTGCTCCATCCAGAAGGACTCAAAGAAGATTAACCTGGATTAACTTTCCCTTCAATGGAACTGAGATTAGGTTGCACCTCATTGTCTCCATTATTATTTTTTTTTAACCTGGGAAACATGGCAAAAATGTAATTAAACGTAAGAGATTTTTGTTCTCTGACAGAAACTTGTCATTTTGAATTCCAACATATTAGCGGTGGTGGTGGTGGAGTGTTTAACAAGGGGGGAAAATGACCAGGCTTATAGCCCATGCTTTTAATTCCAGGGAGACAGGGGCAGGTGGACCTCTGGGTATGAGGCCAGCCTGGTCTTCAGAGTGAGTGAGTTCCAGGATAGCCAGAGCTACACAGAGGAACCCTGTCCTGAAAAAAAAAAAAAAAAAAACAACAACAACAACAAAAAAAAAATCAAAGCCGGGCGGTGGTGGCGCACGCCTTTAATCCCAGCACTCGGGAGGCAGAGCCAGGTGGATCTCTGTGAGTTCGAGGCCAGCCTGGGCTACAGAGTGAGTTCCAGGAAAGGCGCAAAGCTACACAGAGAAACCCTGTCTCGAAAAAAGAAAAAAAAATCTAAAAACAAAAGAAAAAGATAGACTCAGGCAGATGTGAGTTTGAGCACAGCTCAACCATGAGCACTGGAAGTTGTAAGAACCACCTTCTTCAGACTGTTGTGAGAACAGAATGGGGAAGATGGACACAATGCACCTAAGCACAGAACATAACCACAGATGCTCAGTCAATGGCAGCTCCAGCAATCTAGTCAGCACTTTCCACTGTGAATAACAGAAGAGACTTACAAAAAGAAGAAATGACTTGACTATCCAAAAGATATGGGGCACTTGGCTTCTAGTTTACTACCCAAGAGATATGGGGCACTTGGCTTCTAGTTTATGGGAAACTTTCCTTCCTGAGTAGTCAGTCCCCAGATCAGAGATGGACAGACAGCTTGGGATAGGATGAGGATACATCACTGCTCAGCTCTGCTCAACAGTTAATTCTTGCAGCAATACTCATAGGAAGGGTACAAGATCTCTTCAGTTTTCCATAATAAAAGTCCATAACCACTTATTCATTACCTCCACGAAACACTTCATGAAATAAGGAAATAAGGCATGTGTTGCAGAACAGAGGGGTAGCAACACTTGATGTGTAAATACCACAACAGGGCAAAAACCTGCCACCCCTCACTAAATTAAATCTTGGGACAATAAGATGTGGTATGGCTTTCAAACCCAGTGAGCCATCTCTGTGGAGCAGGTCTACTTAGTTATCAATGGAACGGTTTGTGGTTTGAGAAAACCCATGTATGGTCTTGTCCCCAGCCAACTTCTTGGTTATAGAATGCTATAAAATGGTGGCGTAGCTGGAAAGGTGGCTCAGAGGTTAAGAGCACATATTGCTCTTGCAGAGGACCTCAGTGTCATTTCCAGCACCCACACTGGACAGCTCACAACTGGTTGCTTCTAACTCCAGCTCCAAGGGATTGACACCCTCCTCTGGCCACCATGTTCACGGTCCTCGTCTGCACAGACCCACACATACACATAATTAGAAACAAAACCTTCAAAAGAATGATAATTGTGGCCGGGCGGTGGTGGCGCACGCCTTTAATCCCAGCACTTGGGAGGCAGAGGCAGGTGGATCTCTGTGAGTTCGAGGCCAGCCTGGGCTACCAAGTGAGTCCCAGGAAAGGCACAAAGCTACACAGAGAAACCCTGTCTCGAAAAACCAAAAAAAAAAAAAAAGAATGATAATTGTATAACATTATAAATGTACTAAATGCTACTCAGTTGCATTGAGCTGAATGTAAATATGGTGAAATTTATGTTCTGTGTATTTTAACATAAAAAAACCACAAAACTCTAGAAGATGCATTAGAGGGTATATTTTCTCAGTCCTGAGCGGTGACTGTAGTTTTCTTCCTAGCACATACACTACTGTCACATAATATCCCCTAAATGCCCATGTGTGCATCCACTTTTCAAAAACCTCTGGTCTGTGTGTTCTACTTGAGAGGGTTTTGGCATCATGCAGGAATAGACAATGTGTTTCCATTCTTATTTTCAGCAGATGATGAATCACATTAGCTGCCCAAGCACATAGGCTCCTTTGCAAAAACTCTTTGGTTTTAGCACATATTTACCTACTTAAGAAAATTCTCCTATCCAAAGGGAAGGCTTAGAATGGATTTGTGTCTCCTCTCTCCAAAGGCACTGCGTGGCTTTCTTAGGAAATGGGGGAAAGGGGAGTCCCAAACTATGACTCAGATGGTTTCTGAGTTTCTTCTTTCACCAGTTCAAATAGGGCAGTGTGGCACTCAAAAATCTTCGTTCTTTGAGACAAAGTTGATTGTGTTCTTTTTTGAAGCACAGACCATGAAAGTCATGATCAGAAGCACAGAGGACAAAGGAGAAAGAAAGCAGCTGGAAGAGACAGGAGACTGTCACCAGGAAGTCCTTGCAGCAGAGGGTGTTGACTGTCCCTAAGGAAAGGCTTCAGCAAAAGCCTTGGAAGCTTCATGCTGGTCTAGACTGTCCCTGAAAAGCAGGGAAGGTGACTCTGGACCCCCCTGCAGGGAGGAACACACTCCCTGGGCAAGTTGCTGTCTCACTCCAGACAGCAAATTTCAGCTGCTCCTGCTATACCGTCTCTTTCCGGAAATATGAAGGCTTGCTGTAGAGGAACAGGCCTGTGATGGCCACAGCAACCAAGATCAGGGAGAAGACAACCATGAGGCTGATGTAGGTGGAGTGAGGGAGAGGCGGAGATAATGGCTGTTCAGCTGGGATCATGTTGGTCAAGTTCAGCATGTAGCCCAAAGTCCACCCTGCATTGCTGTCCTCGATCTGCAAAGAGTAGGGAAAGTCTTACTGTTCATGATCCAAAAAGATAATCTGCATTATCCACGTAACCCTACCCGGAACACGGAGCAGCCAATAGCAAGAGAACACTTTGTGTAGTTCACACAGTAGATTAACTTTATACCCTACATTGGGAATGATGAGGGGGAGGGGGAATCAAAGCAAATGATTAAAATAGGGTCTGGAGCCTCACCATTATATTCTAGAAGTTCAGGAAGTTTGCTGGATGGCTGTCTGGTTCACCTGCCTGCGAGCACTTAATTCAAAGAGACCGTGAGAGAGGTCTACATTCTTTCTATTTCACGATAGGGAACTAAGTGAGAGGTGACAGGAAACGGGTAAAAAGATGAGGGAATAATGATTAGCTAGTGCCTTTTACATCCTTGCCGGGCCAGAGAAGCCACAGAGACCCAGGACTTCATGGGAGAAAACCGGGAGAAATAATTCCAGCAAGTCAACTTTATGAAGTTGGAAGGCTGTGTGCCTCACTGCTGATAAAGGATTCTTACTAAATTATAAGACATTCTCTGGCCTTCTCACCTTTGGAAAAAATAATTTCCAGTCACTCAGAACTTACAGTAATATAGGTGATATTCGAATAATAATTTTGGAAAGGTTCTATTATAAGAGCTGTTCATGATGACACAGAGAATTAGCAAGCACAGGCAAGCCTAAGAAGAAACCCAAACCTCTGCACACAGTGCCACTCAGGACTTGCTGATGTCGTTTCTTTGTGACATTTCCTTCTGGTCCTCTATGAGCACGTTGCTGTTGTTTTTATAAAATAAATAAGTAGATAATAAATTGTATCTGGGATAATTCACTTAATAATACTTTATCCCCAGTGTCTTAACATATTTCTGTATCATCACTTCCAGCATGGACTGCTTTTCACCCATTCCAACCAATTACTTAGTATCCAAGTAATGGAACAATAGAACAAAATGATGTACACATTTTTAAGACTTTCAGCACATATCGTCAAAAAAAAATCTCCTAAAGGGTTGTGCCAACTTACAATACCCTTTTCTTCCAAATCCTAATGCATATTGACAATAATGTGTAAAAGGACTGTTTTTCCTCTCCATGTGGGATGAAAACTTTATCTGACTGCACATGTCAAAGAAGTCTCCAGATTTAAGGGAGTCATCTCTCGGACTTAGGGACATCAGATCACGCAGCAGCATTCCAAGAATATAAATCAACACTACCCTCTGTATCAACCAAATTTAACATAGGTCCTTCTAACAAACGAAACAGACTTATAGAATGGAAGGAAGCCTGGGATGTTAAAACAAGGAAAGGGTTCGTTTGAATGAGCAAGATCCGTAAGGAAGACAGTATTATCACATGAGTATCCCTGGAGCTGCCACAGTCCTGATTCTGTGTTTTGGTTTGTCTGAGATCACTGTATTTTAAAAACGTGGTAAAATATTTTAGGCATTAGCAGACATGGGGCTAGCAACAGAGAATGCTGTGGTGTTTCCCGTCAAGCAGGGGCCGCAAAGCTGCTTGCTTTTTTACTCCTGGATGCCTGCAGGTGGCGCTGTGGTGAAGCACAGCAGGGAGGTTATTTCACAGGTCTCACTCTAGATCCCGCTGCCAAGCAACAGCCCCATTAGCAAGGCTGGTAAGAAACCGGGATCATCACGACCTGGATCACGGGGGGGGGGGGGGGGGGGGGGGGGGGGGGGGCGCGCCTTTGGGGAAATCTGAAGTCAGGACAGTGGTAATGAAATATTATTAAGTGAATAAACTGACTTTTTGAGAACCATTTACAGTTGTGTGTGCAGAAAGGTGGAACGTAGAATGTGAATACCTATCATTAGAGCTGTCTGCTGTTCTTAGAAGGGCTTAACACCAATGCCAGCTGCGGGGATGGTGGAATAGGCACCAAGTCAAAACTTAAATCAGGTGACTCCCACCTTTCCTAAGCTCAAAACTGCTTTGCCACCAACTCCCACCCAACTTCCACACCCCAACAGATTCCCAAGTTACCTTGCCCATAAAATGAATCTGGTCCCAGGAACTGCCTGTGAAGTTATAGCCTTGCAGAAGGAGGGTGAGGATGTAAGCACCTGAGAAGCAGTATTCATTCAGGTACTTCTCCTTTACTGTAGGATGAGATGTTTTTACCTAGAAGTAAAATGAAGGAAATATCAAAGCTGTAGAACAAGCCTCTCTTTGTGGCTCCTTTTCACTGCCAGATCCAATACAGAGTCAAGGAAGCCCCCAGCTCACGTGGGTCTGAGGGTCAGGCTCTCCCACAGGCTGTGGGGATGGTGCATCACTCCTTAGAGGGTGCAGGGTTTTCAGTTAGGGTCTCCCAAGGAAGCTTTTCTTCCTCAGGGCTCTTGGTGAGAACAGTTAGTATTCTAGGGACAAGTAGTTCCTTCTGTCTGGGAGTTTCAGAAACAGTCAGCTTCAGCATCTCATTCCAACCCTTACGCTTCGAGTAACTCAACAATTGTATTAGAGTATTAAAGGTTGTGAAAGTATCCTCTGAAGGAAGTCCATTATTCTCTGTTTAAGCAGAGTTTCTTACACACTTTTCACCAAGTCGTTAGTGTGGAGCCTCTAGAGGCATCTTAAGGAAATAATGTCCAACAAAGCCGTATCATTCAGGTTAGTCCTAGGAGGACAGACAGCATCAGCATCCCTTAGGAAGGTATCATTCTTTACCCCAGAGATACCAACTCAGGATCTACGTTTTCACTTGATGATTCTGTTTCTCTGTCTCTGTCTGTCAGTCCGTCAGTCTGTCTGTCTGTCTGTCTGTATCTATCTATCTATCTATCTATCTATCTATCTATCTATCTATCTATCTATCTCTGTCTCACACACACACACACACACACACACACACACACACACACACACACGACAGAAACAGCCTTGGAAGACACTTTCAGAGGCACCTTGCTGATCATACTGAACATGCTGACATCCACCTTCCGTGTTCAGGTCTTACTCTCCAGTTCATTCATACCCACATTGTACAAAGCAGTTGTCTCACTGAGTCTTTTCATTCATCCTGTTCTCTAGAGAAGAGAGTAAGAGATGCCTGCCACTCCTTAACCTTACCCACTCTAGCTGCTGGAAACATAGCCAAAAAGCTCACAGTTGGCTCAGCTCTTTCCTACCAAGAGGGCAGGTGGCCAGGATACCACCAGCTCAGCACACGGGTCTGTCTACTGCTGTATTTCTCAGATGGGCCTTTCCTTCTGTCCACCATGAGTTAAGAGACAACTACCATCTGTTAAACACGTATTGTGTACTCAGAAGTGTGCCGAACATTCCATATGCAATATTTCCGTGCCCATTATTTTCAAGATCGTGCCCATTAAACGAACGAAATGTGCCATCAGTAAACCCTTTCTGACTGCGATCTAATAAATGCAGGGGAAAACATTCTATTAGATCCAGTATGTCTTCATAATAAAAACACTTAATAAATAGGGTATACAAGGAACAGACCCCAATATAATAAAGACATCTATTAGGCAAACTAGCATCCAATATCACACTGAATGAAAGAAAAGCTGAACATTTTTGCATCTGTGTTCATCAAGAAAATTGGTACCTCCCTCCCCTGCCTTCCTTTTTCCTCCATCTAGTTTTGTTATTGATGTCACACTGAAGTTGCAGAATGAGTTTGGAAGCATCACTTCCTATTTATTGTATGGAGTGATTCATTTGGTTCTTCCTTAAAGGTTTAGTAGAATTCATCATTTGGCTTTTCTTGCAAATCAAATTCAATAAAACATTATGAACACCATGCACCATGATCAAGTTTGGTTTCATTCTAAAGATGTGAGAATGGTTCAACACATGGAAATCAATAAATATAAGACAGATATGAACAAAATCAGGCACAAAAATACAATCATCTCAACAGATACATTAAAAAATCTTTTGATAAAATATAGCATTCCATTCTTGTTCTTCTGATCTGATTGATACTCAACAGAGCAAACACTATCAGAAAACACTTCGATGTTATAATTTAGTCAAAGTAGTAGGATACAAAATAAACAAAAAAAATCAGTACCTTTGCTATACATCAAAAAATGACCTTACAGACAAAAATAATCAAGAAAACAATCCCACTCACAGTTACCTCCACAAACAAAAAACCAACCTAGGAAAAAGCTAACCAGAAAGCTGAGTGAATACTGCAAGAAAAACTTTCACACTGAAGAAGACACTAGATGGGAAGCCCTCTAAGTACATGGATCAGCATAACTAATATCGTCAAAGGAACCCTGACACACTGTTAACAGAGCAGAAACAGTATTGTCATTACGGAAAACAGTACAAAGCTTCCTCAAAAATTACCAAGTAGTTCTGCATGACCCAGCAATTCACTAGTGTGTGAATATTTAAAGGAAATAAAATTAATGTCGGAGAAACACTTGAATTTTCATTTATTGCAGCACAATCCAGAACAGAACAGATAGGGAATTAACCTATGTCTGGAGGTAAATACATAAAGAAAATGAAGCTGTACAGAAAATAAAATGCTAGTTAGTTCCCCCACCCCCCCCACACCCCACATAAAGAATGAAATCTGCCATTTTGTACAATACAGATGAACCTGGAGAACATTTTGTTAAGTCAAATAAACCAATCACAAAAAAGACAAATACTGAATTATCTTCTTATGGAATATTGAAAAGTTGGCCATTCATAATAAAACCTTAGAAAAGGTTGATTGCTCACCACAAATAAATGGTACATGATTAATGGTGATAATTATGACCATTATTGTGTATGATATGTGCATGGTACATATATAACATTGAAATAACATATTGTATACCATAAAATGTGTCAATTAAAAATAAGATAAAAACAATAGAAAAGTCAGTTTTTAAAAATAAAGGGATGGGGCCAAGAGGTGGTGGTGCAGGCCTTTAATCCCAGCACTAGGGAGGCAGAGGCAGGTAGATCTCTGTGAGTTAGAGGCCAGCCTGGGCTACAGAGTGATTTTCAGAAAAGGCTCTAAAGCCACACAAGAGAAACCCTGTCTCAAAATAAATAAATAAATAAACTACTGAGAGGTGGCTCAGTAGTTAAAAGCACTAGTTGCTCTTCCAGAGGTCCTGAGTTCAATTCCCAGCAACCCTATGGTGGCTCACAACCCTCTATAATGTGATCTAATGTCCTCTTCTGTTGTGCAAACCTACAGGAAGACAGAGCACTCATATACATAAATAAATCTTTAAAATAAAATAAAGGGATGACTTTATTTTTGATGAGGGACTTCTGGGATTGTCTTTTTCAACCCTGCAAAAAGATAGATGTATCTGCTTCTTCCTTCTTCTGACCTAACAGTAAAGGCCCTGGCAGTCATGCTGTATCCATGACAACCATGACAACTGAACTGAAGAAGCAATGGCTGAGTTAGAGAAGCTACTAATTCCACAGGAGCAGCTGCTTGTTGCAAAACTGTGCGTTAAGTGAGAAACGCAGGACATTGCTTAAATCATCAGGAACATCATGATGATAAAGACATTCCCAGGCTCACTCTCTAGCCTTCTCTAACACATTTGCTGGACCTTTGTCAAATCAGCATGAGGTCATGTATATGTTCACATCCTCCATGACTTTGTGGGTACAAGGCCAATTTCACAGTTGTGATTTCTGGTCACTTACCTCCTCCCAAGGCTTTGAGCAAAATTTTTTTAAGATCTCAGTCATCTTTTCCTGAGAGGAGACACTGTCTTTTTCCATCTTCTTAAAAAAATCCATCACAAAGTAGAAAGCTGAAAACGCCTGTGGGAGCAGAATGTAGTTTCAGGCTGTGTCCAACATACGGGGCCATCGACTAGAACCCTCCCAGAGCTCAGTTCCAGCTCGAACGACAAGGGAACCCTCTACTGGCAATCCTGTAATGTAAACAAGCTGTCTGCTTCAATTTCAGCTAAAATAAACCCAGTGGCAGTTTCTTTAAAGATGCATAATTTTAAAAACTTTGTTTATACAGAACTCATATCTTAACAAAAATAAGTAACTGTATGCATTAGTCATTTGTATGACACATGGTACATTTGTATGGAAGAAGACTTCATTTTTTAACCTTAATTTTTCTTGTATTTCCGGTTTAAACTGTTGTCTGGTAATACAGCCCCAAGGCCAGCAAGTCCCCTCCAGGTCAGTTTCACCTCACTTCAACTACTGACACAGGAGCCCAGAAAACTCAGAACCACAAGATGACAAGGACAGCAGTGGCTGGTCCAACAGCTGAGGTCCCATGCATACTGAGGCTGGACAGGGGTGACAGCCAGAGAAATGTCGGCCAGTCTTACACATCCAATGGTCCAACCACAGAAGGGGAGCAGGAAGCCTTGGCAGTAAGAGGCAAAGAAGCTGAGATCTTAGGTGTTGGATTTTCCCCTTGACCAGATAATGAGAACAGCATTGTCTAGGCAGCATGGGGCTTTGGGCATTTTCCCTAAGGATGTCTCTGTTCGGTAACAACAGATGTGTCTTTGTAAGCTTTGACTTTCTCACTGGACCTTGAAAGACTTTAGATTGTTTCATGGCTGGTCACATTGAGATTCTTTGAGAACTTCATTTTTAATTTTTAATAAGTGTGTACAAACCTGATTTCTTTCAAAGAAGGAGGAAAAGGAGGACAATGGGGAGAGAAGAGGGGGAGGAGGAAGGAAGGAACATCTGGTGGCACATGTCCATCATCCCAACTAACTACTTAGCAGTTGGAGGCAGGAGGCTTGCAAGGAAAAGGCCAGCCTGGACAACTTAATAAATTGCTGATTCAAAATTAAAAAGGACCTATTAATAAATTCTTAAGTAATTTTTAAATTGTTGTATGTGGATTTTCAATCGTGTTGCTCATTGACCAGCGGGGCACCACCCATGCATGTAAAGCATTTTAAATGAGCTTTCATTATACTTCTCTATTTCTGCTCTTTCTTGTTTATGTAAATTGTACAAAGCGTTCTTAAGCAACAATTTCTAAATTACCTCATCAATAATTCTCAACAGATGTTCTCTCTTTCCTCTTGGTGTTTCTACTTTGCTTTGACATTAGATTCAATCTAGGTGCCAAGGCCACAGCGTAGCCAGACTAGAGAACACAGACTAATTTTAATACTGCATTTTCAGTGAGATACAGAACATCAGGCTGACTAGTTGCAGCAAAGGTTCCCCCTCCACAAATGCTCTGTGCTGCACAACTCCGGGCTAACTGGCTCTGGAAACAGGGACGCATTCTTTCCCACAGGAGTCCGTTCATTTTCCTTTAGATTTATCCTTCTCGGCTCCAACCAGAACGAAAAAGCCCTGGGCCATCTCCAGAGACCTTAGCCATATGCCTCCCTCTTGTGTCCCCTTTCTTCCTCTTCTAAAAGTTTCTCTCAAGCCAAGGAAGGTCCCTTGGTCCCCCAAAAGCTCCATGGCAGGAAGCTAGTACCAGTTCGGCCACATGGCATCCAAGCCAGGTTTCAGGTTGGAATTGATGCCAACAGCTGACCAACTGCTCAGCAGCCATTGCTGGTGCTGTACTCATCCCAGGAGCCTGCGGAGGGGAAAGCTGTGGACTCACCACAAGGCAGGCCTGGGTCCATGGCTCTCCCCATTATTTCCTCAGAGGCCACGAGAACTGAGAGCACCCACAGTTCACAGGACAGGGGTTCAGTCAGTCCTGATGACAACAGACCCTCTGCTCGCTCCCTGCAGCTCTTTGTGTGACATTAGATAGGACGTGCAGACTTTGCACACAAGCGAACAAACCCCTCTCATGTGGGATCCAGGGGTAGCTGAATCTCCCCTTGTCACCTGTTCTGCTTTCTGAAAAGGAAGAAAGGAAGACCAAGGCCTGGGCCTTTGATCAGTATTGTGGACAATGAATATATCTGTAACCATTGCTTTGTAGTTGGTACTGGGTGGATGGTAGGTAACTCTTACAATGTACTTCCTAACTGTGATCACAGTAGTGCGTGGTCTCAGGAAACAAACAGGCAGCTTGAATAATTAATAGATCAAGAGGCATCTCTTCCTCTTCAGCACCAACACTGTCTTATTCTGGAGTGATTAGGAAAAGAGGAAATTGGGAGTCAGGATCCAATAATCCCTCATTCCTCCAAACTTTGAGGGATGCTTATTTATAATTATTACTGAAATTATTATTAATGAAACGGGTGTTTATTTAAGTTCTCCCTTGGTGGTTCCCGATTTTCTGCTTCCTACATGTTTCTTAGAGGAGAAATCCCTCGGTGGAGACATCCCATGGCTGCTGCTGCTGCTCTGACATCCTTATTTGTGTGCTTAGCGCTAAGGGCCCAGGTTTGCTGCGCGTCACTTGCAGCCGGCTCTGAGGGAGCATGCTTGTGGAACTCTCATTTTACCCAGGTTGAAGAAACAAACAATAATTAACCTAAGCCAAACATACTACTCATTCCCTTTATCAGATGGCTTCAAGATGTGCGTTTCACCAAGGTCTGGCCAACAGACCCTGACAGGTGTCTGTTGTCCGGTGCATGAGAGATGCACGGAGAGCAACCTCTCGCCGTCACTCTCCTTCCTACCTTGACTTGGCTGGTGAAGATGGGATGCTTGGAGCGCTAGCCACCCTCTTGGCACCATGAGAAAAATCAAGAAGATAATGGGGAAGGTGACGGGGAAGGTGATCCTAAATACTGACATTGTTAGGCCAAAGTAACCAACACGGAGTTGTATCAAGACAGGATTACGTGTGAGAAAAGAAGTTTATATTATTTAAATACTTTATAGGCACATCTTGTACAACTTGTAATCCTAACCACTCTAACCACACATCTCATCATTTCACAAACTTACCCCAAAACTCCCATGGAGGGGTGGTAAGAAGACACCGTTGAAGGCACACTGGGAGTAAGGGCAGTAGCTGTCATTGAAGAGCTCGAGGATGCTCTGCTGGCACTCTTCATAGTCTCCAGTGCCCTGGATTTGAAACTGATCAAACGGCAGCTTCTTTTCAAATCTCTTGGTGCAGGGGGTGCCGTAGAGTTCACTTACATTCACTACCTTCTGGTATCCCGGGTGAAAGCATGGATCCCTGAGGGTCCCGTGACTTGAAACCTGAACGGAAGAAGCACTTGGATGCCAAATGATCGTACTCAGAACAGCATCCTCATGTCCCCTGTCCTAGCTTTATCAATCACTCTTGAGAATAAGTTTTTAAAAGAAGGTTTATAGACAAGGCCCCAGGCACGGCATATGATGTATCAGAGTATTTATGCCTGAACCCGGAAATGCCATGAACTGGGAATGTCCATGGGCTCTTAGTGCACAGCACACAGATGAGGAGCAGGTTCACAAGGACAAGTGTCCCGAGACTCCAGCCTGGGTGTGGCTGTGTCCACATGCGGTCCCTTCTCCTCCCCAAGCAGACTGGAAGCTTCAGGAAAATGGGAAGATGCCTCAGGGCTTTTATCCCAGCAATGAAAAAAAAAAAAAAACCCAAGACAAAAAGAGAGATGCTATGGATAAAAGCAGTGTGGACTCTGGGGTGTGGGGGCACCTCTCAACTGCACCTGCTTCAGGATGGCAGTCTTGGTGATGATAGTTTTCAGAACTAAGAACTCTAAGAGAGTGGAGGACTGTCCTTTCCTAGAGACAGGACAGCTGGATGTGACAACTTCCCTCTGTGTATATTTGCCAGGGTGTGTCCAGTATTCTCATTACATCAAGTATTTATTCCCGAATTCAAAAATGCAGAAAACATCTGGGGACAATTTTTAAAGTGCTGATTGACAAATTCTGTATTTTCCCTGCAGTGTTTTGTTTTGTTTTTTTATTTAATTCTCTCTGATTGAAAAATGGTGTAGACAAACTTACAAATGGCCAGTCCTCCCCCAAACAATACTCTAGCGTGCAGTTTGCATTTATCAACACCACTGGGGCCAGAAATTAATTCCCAAGAAAAGATCTGAGTGATGTCCTTAGAGACAGTGCAGTAAACAAACATGGGAGAGGACGTCTGGTGGAGCAATCACAGGGGGCCACCAGATGTAGTTTGGTGTCCTGCCTGAGAAGGGTTGGAAAGTGCAGTGCCCAGCTTCAGACCAATTGCTGGATTACAAAGGGGGATAACAGGATGTGGGGGCTGAGGACCAGATGTGGGCAGGGCAGAACTGAACTCGGGTGCACTTGCCTGAATGTCCTTGGCTAGTTTCTGCCAGAGTGCCTGGTCCTTCCCGTAGCACAGGAAGCTGTGTGTGTACACAGTGTAGTCCTCACCATAGAGGCGAAATTGTAGAGAGTTTTCTGGGGCCTCTATAGTGCTGTTGAGGGGCACAAAGGTGATTTGTGTAGAGGCGCCTCCGAGATCCAAAGCGCCAAACGTGTCCTGTTTCTGATGGTCTCTTGAGATGAGGCTTCGCCAACTCTGTTTCTGAAAGAAAGGACAGTGCTAGAAGTCTCTGGACATCCTACCTCCTAAAGACAGAGGTCCAGGGTCCGAGAGTGGGGGAAAACCCACTATGGATTCCCAAATCGGCAGCCAGCAAGAGGGATTTGAAGACCAAGCTCAGGGAACAGCAATGTAAGGCCAGGAAACCCACGGCTCACAAACGAGAGCAAATCCCCACTCAGTCACCAGCTACCTGGGCCAGAAAAGATTCTATTTTTAAGCATCATTGGCAAGGGTGGGGGGGGTGGGGGGGTGCTAATAGGGGTGATAATGTGCCACATGTGGCTGTGCTGAGAGTTGAGCTACACCACGAGAAGAGTGCTAAGCACTCCTTGCTTAGCAAATACTGTTTCATTTTGCGTTGTTTTACTATGTTGCTCAGGCTGGACTCCAACTTGCAATTCTCCTGCCTCAGTCTCACTCAGTCTCTGTCCAGTTAGTCTTACTTTAAATAAGATTAAAATGATCTTCAATGAAACAGATTTGGGGGCTGGAGAAAGCTCAGTAGCTAAGTGTACATATTGCTCCTGCAGAGGACTTGAATTCGTTTCCTAACATTGGGAGGCTCACAACTGCATGTAACTCCAGTTTCAGGAGATCTGACAGCCTCTTCGGACTTCCGAAAGCACTTGTACCCATGTGCACATACCCACACAGAGGCATATCATATACATAATTTTTAAAAATAAAAATAACATCTTTAAAACAGATTTCAATTTCCTCTGTGTCTCCCTGGGATGCAGACATGGCTTCAATATTCTCCAGTAGTAACAGTAAAGTAAATATACCTCTAGTGATGGTTACAAATGTAGGAGTATATTCATTCATTTATTCACTCATCTGCCCATCATTCATTTTGCTAAAGACCCAAATATTATCTAAGAAGCAATGGCATTGACCCTCTAGGAACCACCTCCTTGGAGTGAGATATTTACCTGAATGAATCTGCCCAGCAGGTAGTTGATAGTAATCCACCCATAAGCACCTTCCTCTTGGCCAGTGATGATCTTGGCACCCTGGAAGTCAAAGGGGTAGCTGCTAAGGCTTCTTGACACTGCAGCCAGGACCCTGTCTGCTGATTGTTCACTTTCCATTCTACATAAAAGAAGAGATGAAGTTATCATTTTTTTTTGTCTTCATAGTTACACCTATCCATTTCAGCTAGAGAATATAACACACTACAGTGGACATAAGAGCCCTGGGCATGGCTTTCACAGGAGTCATCCTTTTGGCTCGGCCCCTCCAAGTCCAAATCCTCCAGTCATTGAGTAGATGTATCTTTCCAAAGTACCAGTTTGGCTTTGCTCCCTAGCTTAAACAGTATCAGAGGTATTTTAATGGCTGTGGTGGTAGCTTGGTGTTGTCTGGCCATATTGGGAGCTGGGATGTGCTGTGTTAGCCATCACTGTGGCCCCTGCTTGCTTATACTTTAGACTCTGAGTGATGCCAGTTAGGCCTGTAGAAATGATTAACAGATGCCCAAGTTCCTCTGAAGCCAGACTGGGAAAATCTTCCTCTTAGCATTTTAGGTTTTTAGGTCTGTTTGAAACCTTGAAACCTAAAGGGAGTCTTCACGGTTGTCATATAAAGATGTGATTGTTCCCAAGACCCAGTCTGAAACTCTGAGAGCTCCTGAGTGAGAGGGTGCACCTTCCAGCTGGGTCTCACATGGAAAGTCACCTTCTCACATATTGTGGACTGAGCAGACACTCACAGCACCCTGGAGGAATGGAAGAAGATGTAAACAAGTCACACAGATACTGATGGGGTGACCAGCCAATTCGTTAGCTGTAATTACTTGTCTTGGGATATTGATGGGTCTCCTTTTGCCTTCTTCCTCCCAGATGTTGACTGATTCTATCTTCAGTCCCGAATTTCGGAGTACATCTTCCTCTTCAATACTCTGTCCCCTTTGACTTCCCCAAGGGAGACACTTAAAACTTACCATTATATATACTTAATAAGACATTTCTTAGCACAGGATCTGGTGTGTGAGGTAGCTCTAAGTCCCATAATCCTAGGTGCCCTGGCACTGCCTCTAGCTCCTAGTTCCCTAGTCTACATGCTGCCCTACCTAAGTAAGCGCATGCCAGCCGTGGCTCCCAGGTAAACAGGTGTCTCACGCTGCTTAGATGCTGGAATCAATTCCGTGGACATTTTCATGCATTCGGCCAAGTATGTGCCTAGTTCATTTGTTTTCTGAGCATATTTTGAGATTCCAGGACCTAAGGAAAGATACAGAAGATGAAAATCTTAAAAAATAAATAAATAAACAAGCAAATAAATAAATAAATGTGTGGGGCATACCTTGACCATATCAAAGAAAACTGCTTGCTAAGAAAATGGAAGGAAACACTTCTCCATATGACCCACATTATGCTGTGTTATTTAGAGGGAACAGTGATTAATTTTGATTGTCAGCCAGGTGGTGGTGGTGGTGCACGCCTTTAATCCCAGCACTCGGGAGGCAGAAGCAGGCGGATCTCTGTGAGTTTGAGGCCAGCCTGGTCTACAGAGCGAGATCCAGGACAGGCTCCAAAGCTACACGGAGAAACCCTGTCTCGAAAAAAAAAAAAATAATAATAATAATAATAATTGATTGTCAACTTAATGGCAGTAAGAAGTACCTAGTGAATGAACGAGGTACCCTTTGGGTGTGTCTGTGAGGCTGGTTGGAGAGAGCTTTACCTGGAGGGGAAAGATGTGGGCAGCACTCTACCTTGGGGTAGACTGGGTTCTAGACTGAACAAAAAAGGGGGAAAGGAGAAAGCTGGGTGAGGCCCTTCGCTGCTTCCTGATCTGCCCAGATGTAAAAAACTCCTGTCGGCCATGCTTCCCGACCATGACGAACTGTTTCCCTTAGAACCAAGAGCCAATGTAAGTACTTCTTCCTTAAGTTTCTCTCTCAAGTATGTCATCATAGCAGTGAGAAAAGTAGCTAATAGTATGGTATTGCTTAGGATGTAATTTTTAAACCTTGCCGGTACAGCCTGGTGTTCAACAGTTTAGCCACAAGATGGTGCAATTTCACATAAAATTGAGCACTATCCTCTGACACTACAGTGGCCTCTCTGTTAGCCACTTTTGGATGATCCTGCCACTGAGTTGTAATTAGCAACGTTAGTTCCTAGAGGGCCAAGGTGAAGATGACATTTAGCGTAAACGTTGAAATAACACATCTGACACACTGGCTTTTCCTGAAAAGACAGACCGTGTCACCAGCTAGCTATGTCATAGAGTGTGCCCCAAAATTTATGTGGTTTCTTCCTTTGTTAAAATAAACAGAAACAGAATCTGCGTATCCTGAGTCTTTTCCGCTCGGGCACCCTGCCTCCCTACTAAGACTGTTATTCCAGTTTTAGAGCAAACTAATGGTTGCTATGGTGAGTACTGAGCCAGACTCCTGAGATTTCTGAGTTTAATACTGCCATGTTTCCATCTCACTCGGAGGTGAATTCCAGAGTGCTTCCTAGCAAGAATCTGCTTTCAAGGTGATTATTCAAATGGGCTTTTAAACAGCCTGCTTGCTTAACATCATGAGACGCTCTATGCTGTGTTAGCAGCTCATTTCTGACCCAGGAAATTGTTCTTTGTTTTGTTACCTCTGTTTGGAGGAGAACTCCTGTACTTGTTGGGCCAGACACCTGCATTCATGGGATGAGTCTCAGAAGAAAGACATCTGCTGTAATGTTTTGTTTTATTTTAAAATGGAGGGCAGTCTGTGTAGTGAAGGGTGGAACTTCTAGGAACTCACGGAGCGTTGCCTCATTGCAGCTGCGAGGCCTAAGAGGCTCCAGGCAGAACGGCATTCTCTCTTTATCCACGCTTAGTCCCTTGGCAAATTACAAAAATCAGTGGAAGCTCCAGACCATCAGATAAAAAGCCAGTTCTCTTCTGGAATCTAGTTTATTTGCTTGAAAAGAAACAGTATGTTCTTGGCTCCAAAGGCCAAGAGACAATGATCACAGGGATCGTGGTAAGATGTGGTGTCTGGGGCATGGTGGAGAGCAGGATAGAGCAAGTCAGGGAGCCGAGCAGTCAACCATCCTCCAGGTGCGACCTTAAAATTGACTTAGGTGGCAGGGGGGTGGTTATCAGCGTGTAAAGCAGCACTTCTTTGGGGCCTACAGCACAGCTAGGGGCCTGGATCACCAGCTAGATTCTTGCCACTCATGGGGCACTAACCCTCCAGGCTTTTTTTTCCTTCCCTGGAAAACAAGATTTAAATGACCCCAGCCCTAAAAGTCTGTGGTCTGCTCTTCTCTGCCTCTAAAGAGACCAAAAGTGTTTGAGATGTTCCTCCAAGTTGCAGATCTGAGTGTAAAAATGAAGAGAGCCGGAGACCATACCATCAGAAGTACCTGGTGACTTTTGGAAATGTAAATCCCCAGGCTCCAGGCCAGATCTGTTGACTCAAGGAACTCTGATAGTAGGGGGCCCTACATCCACGCTCTAAGAGCCCCCTCCCATCCCTACCCTGTAGTTCTGGGTCGAAGAATCACTGACCCAGATGTGGGTCTGACAGCCAGCTCCATCAGTTGCCAGTCTAAGTCACTTGAAACAAGTGGCATGACCTGTCTTAATCTTGCTGCCCTCATCTTTTTTTAAAGCATGACTGCTGCTACTCACCCAGCCGATCCTGAAAGTGAGAAAACACGTGTTGAGTTCTTAGTGTGGAACACATAGAAGAGCCCTATTGATGAGAACTATTATTGTTCAATTCTTTTTATGTGTGTGTGTGTGCGTGCGTGCGTGCGTGCGTGCGTGTGTGTGTCTGGGAATTTAACCTAGGATATCACGACTATTAAGCCTGCACAACACCACTGAGTCACACCTTCAACACCTTCAGCTATTTTTAAATTTGCTTATTTTTCAAAGATTGATTTCAATATTATTGTTGTTGTTGTTGTTATTTTCAGTAATAGGGATTAACCATGTAAGACAAACGTCTACTGCTGAGCTACATCTACGACTTGTTTGAGGCAGAGTCCTACTACGCTGTCCGGACTGACCATGAACTCACTCTGTGGTCCAGGCTGGCCTGAAGCTTGTGACCCTCCTGCTCACCAGCCTGCGCTACTAGGCCTGGCTCAAAGTCATTTTATAGTGACCGTAAAATAGCAACGCTGGCTCCACCGCGTCCCTCACTCGGCTCAGTGCCGGCTCCTTCGCTCTTGGGTCTTCCCTCTTCCCTGGCCTCCGTCTCACCTTTCACTTGACATTCTTGTAACTGGTGCACCACGCCCGTGTCGTTCTCCTTCTCAGCCGGCCACTTGTAGATGTACAAGTTGGTGTGCGAAGACCCGGCGTCCAGCACAATCCCATACTGAGGGCGGAGCACATTGAAAACACTTATCAGCATGACACACACCTCTCCATATTTAGCTTGCAAAGGAAGTCGACAGAGAAGACAGGAATTTTCAAACCATAAAGAGAAAGTACTCTAACCCAAGGAGAGCATTTGGTGCTGGGGACTAGAGTTAGCCCAATCCAAGGATTACCAGTGGACCAGGGTCCTCTAGATAAGGACTCCTAATGCAGCCTACACTTTACACACATTCAGGCCACGCCCAGGGCAGGCCTGAGCCATGGGATTATTTAGAAAACGCTCAGTTATTCTAGTGCAGAAGCAGCTGAGATACTGTGGAAGGAACAGAAAACGAACCCAGTACTTCTCAAACTTGTCCACACCCTGGGATCACCCGAGAACTCCAGAGGCTGAGGCCGGGTCCCACCTCAGATACTGGTTTAGAAGTGGTCTGGTCGTGAGCACAGTCACAAGATCCTGTGGGACCCTAATGTGCAGACAAGACTGGCAACCACTGAGCTAACCCATGGAGGCTGCAGAAACGTAACAAATACATTCATCTGATTTGGGGTCAGTGAGTATGGAGTTATATTTTAAGAGAGAGAAACACTAAGTGTGCTTGCTTTTTTTTTTTAACTCAGAAAATAACTGTGAAGTTGTATTCAGTGTATTTTAAGACATATAAACTTCATGTTTGTGGCTCTTAGGGGGAGGTCACAGGAATAAATGGAACCAGGAGAAAGGGAGCACAGGGCAGTAGCTCAGGTAATAAAGTGCTTCCAGCCCCAGCCCCTGCATGAGAAACCAGGCATGGTGGTGTGTGTTTGCAATCCCAGCGCTGTGGAGGGAGGCAGAGGGGTGGGTCTGAGGCTGGCTGGTCAGCTAGCCTGGCCTAATCAGCAAGGCCCAGGCCCCACTGAGGGCTCTGTTCAAAGAACAAGGAAGATGATACCTGGGGAGGAATGGTACCTGAGGCTGCCTTCTGGCCCTACCCCATGCATGTGCACACATGTGGAGGTGTGCCCATGCACACATGTGCTCTTAACACATAGAAAATAAGAGGAAAAGGCAGCGTGAAGATGAACTAGGCGATCAGAGGAGGAAGGGGGAAGAGGGAAGTCCCCACATTGGTTTTCATGAGTGTGTTTTAGTTTATGAATTTATGATATGAATGTAGATGTGAATTATCTTATTTGAACTCAGAACAACGCCAGGAGGTAGGGGCTATTTTTATCCTTCCTATATAGATAAGAAACTACCAGAAGGTTAAAAATCTAGTTTGAATCAGGCTCAGAATCAAGACCGTACACATGGAACAAGGAGCAAAGGCTGAGTGCCAGGCTTCGGGGAGATGCTCTCTCAAAGACAATCCGGAAGAACATCTCTAGCACAGTTGCTGATGCGAGGATGCACCCCAGTGAACTTCTGCACACTGCACACTCATCTGACCACCAGCAAAATCAAGACACAGAATGTTCGCTAGCCCCAGCAGGCTTCCTGATGCTCCTCTTAGTCATTTTCCCCAGGGAGCAGGTGACTTTTGTCTGTTTGGAACTGTGACAAGGGAAATGACGTGGCATACCCACTAGGTGTAATCTCTTTCACTCTAGACTGCAAAATGCATCCCAACTGTGTCCTTTGTTCACGCTTTTCCATTAGTGTAGAGTATGCCGCTATGTGTATATACTATGTTTTTATTTATTCTAAAGTTGATGGACAGTTGGATTATTTCTAATTGACACCATTAGGAAGATAGCTGCCTTGAACAGTCTCATGAATTTCATGTTTATGGAATAAAAGATTCCACATTTTTTTAGCTATCTCTCCCCTGGAGTAGACTGTCAAGTGTCTGTCCATTTTGATAAACTGATTATATTCCTAAATTGGGGATAAATCTGATGTTGATTAGTGATGTCTGCCGTGGATTTTGTGAGACTAACATGATGGCACACATAGTTTGTTTTCTTACATAACTATGTGTAAGTGGTGTCCTGTGTGTGTGTGTGTGTGTGTGTGTGTGTGTGTGTGTGTGTGTGTGTATGTGTGTATTCACGTTGGTACATGTGTGTGGGTGAGTGCATGTGGAGGCCCCAGGGTGACTCCAGGAGTCTTCCTTAGTTGCTCTTCCCCTTGTTCACTGAGTCAGGATCACCAATATAGTTAGTCTAGCCAGTTTGCTATGGAGGTCTCCTATCTCCACCTTTTGAATGGTGGGATTATAGACAGGCTGCCAAGCCCTCCAACATTTATGTAGTTCTGGGATCAGAACTCTGGTCCTCCTGCTCACCAGCAAGTGTTTTATCAGAGCCGTCTCCCCAGCCCCAGAACATGCAGGTTTTACTCAGCTCTAGTGGGAAGCAAGAGAAGAAAAGCAGGGGAATGGTGCCATTTGAGCTGTGCAGTTCAAAAGTGGTCTTCCACTTGAAAATTACACACACACACACACACACACACACACACACACACACACACACTTATATTATATAGTCCATATTGTCTCATCTATTAATACCTAAGAGCTTACAGGTAGAAAAGACAGGAGTGAGGATTTAAGAGACCTCCCTAAGCCACTAGGAATAGCTAAAGGTAGAACCTTTAGCTTGGGTACCTAGAGTCATTCCATTTCACTGGGAGGCACTAATATACAGACCTCCTAAGGATGCTTGACCCTCCAAAACCTCCTCAGTGTTCTCTGCCTCCTTATGCACAGTGAGGGGGGGTCTCTTTAATTATTAGCTTCATGTGCTCAAAAAAATAATATCTGTATACTTGCTCTAAACATAACCAAAGAGCAAACAGGGAAGGCTCCTCTGAGTCATGGGGATCTAAGAACTAGCTTAGTTAGGTGGTAACAGTGGGCAGGGAGAGATGCTGACTGGGATCCAGGGCCTTTAGACCCCAGGGAAACCTTCCAGGTGCTCTAGGTTATACAATAAAAAATTTCATTGTTCCCCAGCAGGGCCTCTGAATTCTTCCTACCAGAAAATGTTCCAGCCACAGTGGCATCTGATAAGAGCTAGCAAGATAGTGGCAAGCAGCCTTTATCTAGAATCAGGATGCCCTAGTCTATTTTTGTCAGCATGAAAGCCTCCCTTCCAGGAGAGCCAAGGAGCTGGCCTTGCTTCTGTCAGCCTGTTTCTCTAAGGCCCTACACAGTGAGACAGTGGAGAGATGATAGCATTAGGACATTTGTTTGCAAGTGTTTAAGAAGGTGACATTGGACATTCCACAAGGATGGAAGACATTTCACCCTATGCACGGCACCTGTGAACCATGCCCACTGAGGGCTGGTTTAGGTTGCCTCTCAGGTGTTTCATAGAACAAAGAGTTGACGGTTTGAGAACAGCTAAAGCTGGACAGTCCGTGTCGTCAGTCTACACATTTGGGGAGTTTGCCTCTTGTAGTTCCAGTGTCCCCCAGGATCCCAGATATTTCCCACCTTGTGCCTGTCTACCACCACATTCTCCAGAGTGTGTTTCAAGAAGCACAGGGCCATAGGATCTCAGCAAATCAATCTTGCCAGAAGTTTGGGGAATGTCCCTTCTCCCTCCCTCCTGGACTCACCATCCCATTAGCTAGTGACTGCCTTAGGGAAACCTGACCATGAGAAAAAAACATGGTAAGATTTCCTGTAGCTCATATGTAAAGCATTTCTAAAAACCCTATGAATATGCCTTTCATATTAAAGAAAAACATTAAGATTCCAATGGTGAGGAAGAAATCTGGCATTCCATTACTATTATCATTTTATTATTATTATTATTATTATTATTATTATTATTATTATTTCAATAGTATTTTCCATTTTAAGAGTGCCAAGGGCCTATTAAATATCACCTAGAAAACAAGGGAGAAATACATTTAAAATTCCATCTAGATGCTTTTATTATCATTTTACCACCAAATCTTTGCTTCCTTCCAATATTTTGCATTTTTCACAGGGTAATGATCTCTCTGTGCAAACGACCTTGCTCTAAGCTACCCACAGTCTCATAATAGAAAGCAGTGACACTGGGGTTGCTTTACACACTCTACCCCAAACTGCACAGCCGGGGCCTCTGGCTTACTGGTTTCCTCTCCAGCATGAATTTGCTGGGAACTGACTCCCCATGTGAGTACACTGGGAGGTGGGGCCTGATGGGAGTGTGTGTGTGCAGGACATGAAAATGCTACTTTCATGAGTAAACTAGTGAGCCAGTAAAGTGGGCTTGGGGAAGGGGGTCTGCCTTTTCCTAACCCACTGCCATATGAAGAGGAGTGGCGCTCCCCTGCTAAGAATGCAGCTTCCGGGATGTCATTTTGGAAACAGAGACTCGTCCTTGCTAGACTTAAAGTACAAAAGTTCATGGATCTTGGACTTCCTAGTCTCCAGAAGTTGGAGAAAGTAAATGTCCAGTCTTCATAAATTACACTTTTTGGTAGTCTGCCACAGCAGTTCAAAAGGGACTACGACTCCAGCTACCAGGAGCAACGTCACAGGGCCCCTTTAGAAACACTGGCTTTTTAAACCCTCTCCTCTCGCTGTGCCCCGAGCCCCCCAACCCCCCACCCCTGCCCCTTTAAAGGTCTTGTAGCTTTAACAGTAACTTCAGCAGCCCTGTTGGTCTGGCTCAGGGAGCCTGGGTATATAAACAAAGCTTATCTTTTACAATGTGTTTCTAATCCCTATAAACAAGCTAAGCTAGTTAAAGTGATGCCAGCGGAGCTAATAAACATCTATAAACTATTTATTCTTTTCTTTTTTTCCTTTAGTCAGAGTTACTTACTAGTTCTTGAATATAAACTCTTATTTTGTTGTTATTTTTAAACCTGTGGTAAAACATGCATAAACACAAAATATACTACGTGAACCATTTTAGTGGCTGGTGAGTACATTATCATTGTTGTACACCAATCATTGCCATCCATTTCCATGTGCTGGTTTTAAAACTGGAGAATGTTAAAATACAGTAAAGTAAAAATAACAACAGCTATTTTCCAAGTGCATTTAGGCGTGCAAATCAAAGCAAATTCATTCAAATTCTCCATAAAAAGACAGAATCACAAATGCCAATTCCAGAGTACCATTTTAATCTGTTTTGGAAAAGCAGATTTGGGGAAATCCACCACCCTTCAGCAGCAGTGAGAAACCCTGCAGAGTGTTGGCTCAGAAACCCCAACACGCTAATGGGGAAGGGGCTTCCATGGAGTCTGTCTTCTGTAAAGAGGTGTCTACAGTGGACCACCACCCACACACAGCTTGGGTTGTGACGGATGCTCTGACAAGCCATCTCTCGCTTTATTCCATTTAATCCCAACCCATCTTCCAAGTAGGTGTTATTACTGTTCACTTGACATGTAGGGAAAATGAGGTTTAGAGGAAGGAATTCACCTGTTTATACCCACTGTAACTGTGATTGAAATAAAAATATCCTGCCCCTTCAGTCTACTTTCCACAGTACGGGCATCTTGAATGCAAGCCTCAGGTTTGGTATAGGGCTAGTTAGCATATCAAAATGTGGAATGTTCATGCTAAAAGGCATGTCAATGGCCAGTGTCTATATGAGCAGGGAATTAAAGAGTGGTAGACAGAGCAAAATTCAAAGCCTTTTCCCCACCTAGACTCATGGAGACAAAAGCACTCTTTAGAGGACAAAATTAGACATTGATTTTGATTGTCCACTACATGAAGTCTTTGTTTTTAGAAGTACAGATTGATCATCTAAAAGTACATGCTTAGTACTGATACACAGTAATTCACTAACTTCCGTGGCCAGAGAATGCCTTAGGATGTCTGATGAAGATAGATTCCTGAGCCTTCTTTTTGAACATTTACACTGAGGGTAAACAGGATGTCTGGAGGGTCCTGGGCTGGTGGTTTGCCACCTCCACAACACCCCTGTGTCCAAGAAGGATGCAGTTTTTTCTTCAGATCCTGTTTACTCTACCAAGTCAGCAAATTTCTATAGCATCACCACTCAATTCAAGTGCTGGCCTGGCTTTGTGCTGACACTTACACGGTGACTATTTGATCAATGCTTATTTTCTCCTCCCAGTGTAATATACTTCCCAGTGGTGCTCACTGGTATATTTCCAGAACCTCAAACAGGGTAAATGTTCAATGACTGTCTATGAAATGAATGAGTACATAAAATGTATGCAAAGACAAATGAAACCCAGCCCCTGTCCTCAGGACGTTTAGAACTGAGTAGTAGCTGGCCAAGTGAGTATGTGGACACAACAAAATGCTCTTGCTGTGTTATGCCAGGTGCACCCCAAACATGAGGCCACCACCTCCTCAGCAAGACTGAACCCAAACCATGTTAAGCAGAAATAAAACAAGGCTAGATCATCTGCATACAGCAAAGAGTCTTTGAACAAACAGTCAAACAAGTGCTGTCTTTTACACAGTCACTTTAGAAGTGAATACAATCAGTTTTGCATGTCTGTGGAGGCTGCATTCATGGAGAATGGCAGAAAATATATGACAGATGGCAGAGCAAAAATATTTCCTAAAATTGGTTCATACTAAACCTGTACAGTTTCTTCTTGCCATTGTTCCCTAAATAATACAGCATGACAATTATTTGCACAGACTTTATATTGTTTTATATTGGTTTTATAGGAAATCTAGAGATGATTTAAAATATATAGGAATTATAGCTCAGAACCTCAGATGGGTTATATGCAAATGGTACCCTTTGGCTATCAAAAAGGGCTTGATTAGTCATAGATTTTTTTTAATAATAATTTTTTATTGATTCTTTGGGAATTTCACATCATGCACCTCAATTCCACTCATTTCCCTGTCCTTCCAAATCTACCATTGACCTTGTAACTCCCCCCCAAAAGAAAATAAAAAAAATTAAAAAAGAAAGAAAAAAATCTTGCCAACCCCTCTGGGCAATGACCTGGTCCTCTATCAATCACAACCTTCTCTCATACAGTTCTGTACTTGTACCACTCCACTCCTCTACCTTTCCTGCCTCTCCATCACATATTCGTTCATCATTGTAGCATTGGGAGCTGTGGTGTGTCCTGCAGTACACCCTTTTGCCCAAACAGCTTTACTTGCAAATGTTCATTGCAATGAATCATTGGTCTGGTTCAAGGGCTCTGGCTTCAACTACACCATCAATACTGGACCCTCATTGAAAATCCTCTCAGATATCTTGCTGTTGCCCAGAGTCATGGAGATCCTGTGGCTATGGTTCCAGAGGACTGGTCCCATCATGTCCTCCAACTGCTCATAGTTGTGGTAGATGTTGGGGTGGGCCAACTCAAGGTGGGCCTGGGTGGTAGCTGAGTTGGTCAGTGCAGGGCCTCCTCCAGGCCTCAACCCACCCCTGAAAGGAATGGAGCCAGCTCTCCCAGGCCCACACCACAAGGCTAGGCACAGATTTTGATACTCAAGGTGGGCATCTTGGAACGCATAGACTCTGAGGACCAATTGTGCTTTTTACCAATTAACTTATCAACATAGTTTAGTAGGCTGTGATGTATCAACCACACAATAAAAATGGTTCCATTTTTGTTTCTTAAGATTTTGTCTTATACTCCATATTCATTCAACTGAGGTTTGAACCATTTCAGAGATGTCATCCAAGAGTACACTCTAAAGCAGCAATGTCCAATAGACCCTCTATAATGGTGGACATCTGCCTGTATTGTCCAACATATCATTCCAAATATGTGATAGAAATCTTACTGAAATCAGTAAGGAACTTCAACAAATGTCCAGCTTTCGTATGTAAAATTATCCTTGTACAAAATGAATCAGCAACATTTCCACATTCACTTCAATGGCAGTAGCTGCTCTTTCAATACTATTACCTTTTACTTAATAAATGCCAAAGACCTGGCTCCCTTTTGCCAAACAACGTAACAAAACAGAACCACAACAGACTTGAAGTCCACTGCGTGTGAAGGAGTCAGCCCTCACCACAGCAAACACTGGGAACACAGAGCTCAAGTGTACCTCCTCAGCAGTCCTTTTCCCCAGTGATGCAATACGGAACATGCAAAAAGGTCAGAGCAAGAAGGCGATCACTTACTTTTGGAGCTGGTAAACAAATAGCAAGACCAAGATGTCATGATGCTTCAACTGCGAGTGAAGTCTTGCCAAGAGAACCAACCAATGCCGCTAACATTGACCACCATCAGTGAGACAGCGCCAGTTTCTGCCCTGACAAAGCAGCTGCTGTGCACAGCACAGCCGGGATGAACTTGGGCAACAAACAGATGCCAATGGAACACCCACGCCTTTCTACACAGCAAGTGATGTGGGTGGGTGGCAAAGGTTTCAGAAGCAGGGCATGCATCTGACTTTCCAGGCTCATAGGTCATCATCTTCTCATCAGTAGAATGAATATACTTCAGGATGTGTGTTTCAGGACTTAACTTCTGCATATGTTATTGCCCACATATACATATGTGTTCACGGGCCCACTCATGTGAGGTGACCCCTTATAGATATGTTTATTGTCTTTTCAGCTTAAACATAAACTAGTATACTTATAATGTATATATAAATGTACTACATTTTTAAATTAAAAAATAAAACAAAATAATGGCTGCATTACAAATATCTGTGATTTCACTTGCCTTAACATTTTCTGGCAATGGTTTGTTCTGGGTCAACCCCACAGCAATCAAAGCTATCACGGCCAAGACAGAGGAGAAACCGAGGATGATCAGGATATTTTTGGAGCAAAATCTCTTCACCTTAGAATCTGAAACAAAAAACAAAACATGAGTAAGGAATCGATAAACCATGATTTTCCTTGCCTTTTTGTCTGCTTTTATGATGGGTCTCTAGAAACATCAGAGACATTAATAAAAAGCCTATCTGTAGGCACAAGATACTTGTAAATAACTGGAAATAGTTCAAGAATAAAAAGTTTTGTCTGTACCATGAAGACTAAGCCAAGCCGGTAGTATGGAAGGAAGAAAGAGCAAACCTGGGCCACTCACAGGTGTAGAATGAGAAAGAGTACCATGGCTACCTGATTTAGTGAGTCTGGTGTGTCTGTAAAAGACAACTAACAGCTAGCACAAGACAGAACAGACCTCTTCATTTTTAAAATATACACATAAACTATTTAATCTACTAAAAAGAGAGAGACATCAAGCATATGTACACCATCAAACATCAGATCCCACCACTGCAGAACGTTTTCTGGCTTGACACACCTTCCGGATCCCCAACACCTTTACATGGTAAGCTGGCAATCACCTTAAGACTGAGGAGTTTTCAACCCTTCAGACTGTCATTCTATTAGCTAATCTATTCTGGTTTAGTCAGACCCTAACAAAGGACATTTTAAAAGCTCCACTAGAGGAATTACATAATGTTACTTCACCTGGACATAAATAGATCACATAAGGACATGAACAGGAAATGGAAGGTTGTGTCAATCCATCCATTTTGATGACTTGACCTCTTCTTCAGTCAATTTCTCAAACTACCTTCAAACTTTTCTTTATGCTTTTGGAAAGGATGGGAACACATAATACAAAATCATCTGAAACTGAGATGGGTTCTCCAAAGAAGTTTACCTTTCTCTGAGGACAGAGTGAGATCAAGAGAGGTAAGAGAGAGGCCCAAGCTTCCTTGTCCCTGTTCTGCTCTTTGTCAGCAGCAGCTGGCTGGGCACTGACATGGGAATTCTTCCTTATGCTCTTAAGCATAAACCTCAACTTTTCCCAAAAGACTGTGACCACATTGGTGCCTAATCTGCACCAACCCCCAGAGTCTTCAAGAAGTCTGTATTCATCAGGCCAAATGATACAAAACTCAGGACAAAAACACCAGCAATACCATTACTTCTTACTTCCAAAGAAGGAACAGCATTGAAGCCCACACCATTTCTATCCTCTCTTCTTGAATAAACATGCACCTTGTTTAGATGCCTGCCTCCCCTAAGCTAAGGGATGGACCAGTTTGTGGGATCGGATGCCCCTACCACACGAAGGGTAGGCTTCTCCAGTGGGTAGACACCTAATCACCGTCCCTGACAACCTGACATCTGCTTGGGCAAGACTAGTGAAAAAGTGGGAACGTTCTCTCTTCTCACTGCCCTGCGGGGATGGAATGACAGACACCGATGGCAGAGCCCAGAGATGGAGGGAACCGGAGTCCTCAGGGTCATTTTGAGATGTTAAATTGACCAACCTTGAGCTCATCTTCCCATAAGATTACACTTTGACCCAATGCCAAGATATTAATTACCTGAAGCTAAAACATCCATGTGCAGATGCTGTGGCATCACAAACTGTCCTCTTTGAAGCCAGAACTCGAGAGTCTGGGGTTGGGAGGGATGTCTCTGTGAGTAGTCCCCTTCTTCATCTCCAAAGTTAGGAAATTAAAACAGTGCTAGCAAGCATGGACTCTGGACGATCGGTTATAATGTGGATAGGGAGCATTTTGTAGCTATGTGTCATTTGTAAAAGAACTTTAAATGCTATTTTTCCATTCCTGAGGCTCCCGAAAAAGGACTACCCATACAGTTATTTCCTTTTCACAAATGACAATTTTGCTGACTCATTTTCCTACCACATCTATTTTGGCATTATTCCTGGCATCTAAACAACTACAATGAAAGAAATCAATATGATCTCTACTCTTTAGAATTAGCCTTTCATTGAGAGAGAGAGACAGATAAACCAAAACAAGAGATTACATGTATAAATGATTTCAGGTGATGAGAAGTGCTAAGAAGAAACTAAAACCAAAGAATGTGGTCAGTTGATTGCTGTAGAGCTGGGGCTTGAGGTAGATAGTGTTAGATTCCGGGTCAAGAAAACTTCTCTGATGTTTCAGCTAAGAACTGGGTGATGGGAAAACACTAGCTGTGAGAAGGAATAGGAACATTCTAGAAAGAAGGTGCAGGAACTGCAGAAGCTCTAAGGTAGTGACAAAGCAACTGGGTTTTCCCTTTCCCCGTGCAAATGTTTGCTAACCGCTTTCCACATTTACCCAGCTCTTGTGATGTTAGCCACATTTCTAGAATATACTCAAGTCCCTCACCGTATTCCTATTCTTGTTAAAGATAAGCAAAAGAACTTAAGGATACGAATTTTCCATGTGTAACTTTCAAAATCTTTACTACTGAAAACATGGCTGTTTGTTTTTCATGTAATTGCCCAGAAAGGAGTAACCAAAATGCCGTCTTTCACAGACATTTCAAAAGCCCTGATCACAGCCAGGAAACCAGACATGTCACAGGAAGTGGTACTAGATGTGGAGGTTCAGGCTGTCAGAAAAGGGAAGGACAGGCTGCAGGGGTACCCTTGCTCAGCATGTGGAAGTCTCTGGGTTCGATTTCCAAGAGTGAAAAGGGGAAAGGGCTTTGGGGAACCACCTTCGTCACTCTTGCCTTTGGCCTGCAGATCTTTCAGATCCGGTTTTCCTGAAACAGTCATGTTTATTATGAAAACTCACAGCGACTCTCTTCTGCATAGAAAGTCTCACCTCACTGACTCATGGGTAACAGAGAGGAAGTTCCCATCACTCAACATAAAGTGGCGTGTGTTTTGTTATTTTTGTTTTTTGTTTGTTTGGTTTTTGAGACAGGGCTCACATAGCCCACGCTGGCCTTGAACTTGTTATGTAGTTAAGGATGCTCTTGAATTTCTGGTCATCTGTTGTCACCGTCTGAGAGTTAGGTTTACAAGCATGTGACATTTCCCAGTTTTATATGGTTCTGGAGATCAGACCCAGGCAGGGCCTTATACATGCTAGGCAAGTACTCTACCAATTGAGCTACATCCCTAGCCCATAACATGGTACTTTTTAAAAGTTCAAGGAATGATTTTACCAAAAATATCCAAGCACAAAGTGTTGCTTTGTTTTGAATTGGTTATATTGGAAAGTTCAAAGCTGCACCTTCCTCACATCTCCTCCCTTTCATGTGACAGGGAAACAGGTTTTTCTGTTTAACATCGAAGAGCCAAGTACCAAGTAGTAACTTCCACTCTTCACTTGACAGAAAGTTCTGAAAGAAACTCAAATTTTGGTAAAAATACACACTAATTTCAAGCTAGTAAGCTACCGAAAAACAAAAACAAAACTCCCTACTTCAATTCTTCCTTCTCGAGATATCCAGTTAGAATCTTATTAAAGTGAAAAAAATCACAATTAGTTTATCCAATGTCACTGTAGAGAGAAATCTTAGGATCTCTGTTACATGATACCAAAAGTATAATCTTTCAAACATTTTTCTGTCGATAAAAAGCTTTTTGATGCTGACAGATGTGGTGAGTCTCCGGCAAAAGGCAGCCAAATATTTCCCCTGGAGATTCTGAGCAACTGAGGGGACAGACTGCATCCAATGTCCTGGGGGCCACATCCGGAGTAATCCTGGCTTGTCCTGGGAGAAAACAGCACCCATGGGCAAGTGTTGACAAGAGACAGACAGACTGCGGTGGCTGTGTTTCCAGACAGGGGTGGGACGTTCACAGGTATTCAGCGGCATGCTCTGGTCTCATTCCCCTCCTTCCTGAGTCAGTCTTCCCACTGTCTCTGCCACTCTCCTCTTGTCCATCAGAGGACACACACTTCGGCCACCATCATGTTTGGGGGCTTTGGGCCAAGTTCCTTGGATATAGCCACCCCCTTACTGACACTCCATTTCATCTGATCCAGAAAGCCTTTTCCAGGGACTCTCACACTTCCTGGTTCCCTTCCCTGTCAGAATCCATCTTTTGGATGACTGTAGAGATCTTCTATAACCCAGGAAGTTCCTGACTAAGAACCTGCGGTAACTTCCTGCTCCCTGCTGGGTCCAAGATCACAATGAGTGCTATTCCAGCACTGTCAGTAGCACGTGCTCCCTGAGGGCAGGAACTGTTTTTCTGGCTTGTTCACAGCTGTGATCCCATGGGAAATGAAATGGGCGAATTTTGAATTCTTAAATTTTTTTTCAATGTCATATTGCCTTCATTTGGAATTGTATTCTCCTTGTTCTTTACCAAGTCTCTTTCTTTGTTGTTCTTGTCTATCAGGCTCAATTAGAGGTTAAACTCCTCTCCATATCTTTTTCTCCCCTTTAAAATTTTTCTTTAATTTTTAAGTTGCATCTGTTTGGTGCATGCGTGTTCATAGGTGCGCAGATGCCATGACGCATGTGGAGGTTAGAGGAAAACTGGCCCGAGTCAGTTCTCTCCCTCCATGTAGGTTGCAGGGATTGAACTCAGGTCATCAGGCTCGGCTGCGGGTACCTTTCCCTGCTGCTCCAACTTGCTGGCCCCAGTAGTGTCTATTCTCGTGTGCTACCTCCAGTTAAATCACTTTTGTTTCAGAGTTCTACAGCTGTTGACTAGGAGGCTATGCTTTGTTCAGTCTTTCAGTTAAGTATTCAATAATTATTGAATACACTGCACTATGGGGCTAGACTTGCCTGTGGCTCTGTGCTACAGTAGTGAACGAAACACATAAATTTTCCCACATTCATGGAGCTTATAGTCTAGTTTGGAAGAAAAAGTAAGACAGGATGGTAAAATTTGGAGGATGTTACATAATTATAAGTACTAATAAAGTTACAGAGAGGGGAATGAGTCAACAAGGAAGGCCTTCGAGATGATCTTGAGTGAGTCAAGAGGATCAGAACATTTAAGAACTGGAGCTGTGTAGGAAATAGCTCTGAGGCAGCACGGTGCCTGGTCAGGAGGACAGTGTGGCTGGAAGAGTGATAAGAGGAGGAACAGCAAAACAGTCAGATGGGTAATAGGGCACTTTGCTCATGAGGCCTTGGAGGTCCCAGTGAGGCCACTGCCCTGCTCTGAAAGACATGACTTATTCCAGAGTAATTTGTATGATTTATGCTCAACAGTTCAGAGGTAAACACAGAACCATCCTGAGGTGATATTCTGTCTCTCAATATATTGTGTACCCTAATAAACTTATCTGGAGTCAGAGAACAGAACAGCCACTAGATAGACATAGAAGCCAGAAAATGGTGGCACACACGCCTTTAATCCCAGCACTTGGAATCTCATGTCTTGCTTGGGAAAGACACATGCCTTTAACCCCAGGAAGTGATGGCAGGAAGCAGAAAGGTATATAAGGCATGAGAACCAGAAACCAGAAGCCCCTTAAGCTTTTAGGCTTTCAGCAGCAGTTCAGCTGAGATCCATTCAGATGTGGATTCAGAGGCTTACAGTGCAAGGAAACAAAATCAACTGAGGAATTAGAAAGGTGAAGTTGGATGTGGCTTACTCTGTTTCTTTGATCATTCAGTGTTCACCCCATTACCTGGCTCTGGGTTTGTTTTTTATTAATAAGACCTTTTAAGATTCATGCTACACCATGCAGGGCCATTGAAGTCCTTGGGGCTTGAGGATGTGACCATAATAAGGATGTAGTCATGTAGGGCAACATTTCCCTGCTTCTTGTTCCGATACAGTATAAGCCTACTCCAATAGGTCAGGCCATGGGACAACTACACAGCCAAGTGTGGCCAGACCAGGATCCATCAGATGCAGCTTGTTCCAAAACAGTCAGGCAGGTGTGTCCAGGAGTAAACACAATGCTTGAGAAGTCTCCTCAACACCTTCTGCACTTTGTTAAGAGAGAGTCCTCAGGAGTTGGAGCTCAAGTCACTGGAACCACCAGTAAGAAACCAACTCCACAGAGGTGCTCAGGCTAGTGCTTCCCAAGTAGCCCTTCTGAGCTCCTAGATCCTAGTGTCAACATGGCAGTGGTATGACATCTGCTTCATAAGGCTGCTATGTAAGATGCAGTGAGCTCACAGCATAACCTACACTTAAGAACTCTAAGGCCCAGATTCAGGTTTTAACCTTTTAAATAATAATGCATCTACCACAGACTAATCCACTTAATCCTATAAGAAAATATACTGTTATTATCAGGTAGATAAAACTTTCATAAGTTTCCTAAGCCTGTCCCAACAAATAACCACAGACTTGGTGGCTTAAAACAATAAAAAGTTCTCACAATTTTAAGGACAGAGTCCAAAATTGGAGTGTTGGCTGGGTCATATTCCACTCAAAGGCTCTGGAGGAGATAGTTTTCTTGTCTACTCCAGCTCCTCATGATTCTTGGCTTTCCTGGGTTTGTAGATACATCACTCAAATCCCTGCCCATCTCTTCATATCCTCTTTTCTAGTGTCTATTTCCCTGTCAAACATCTGGCTTTTCTCTTATTAGAACCTCAATCACTGACTTATTTTTACTTCTACTCTTTTGTTTTTGAGACAGGGTCTATGTAGCTCTGGCTGTCCTGGAACTCATTATGTAGAGTTCAAGACTGGCCTTGAACCCTCAGAGACCCACCTGCTTCTGCCTCTTGAGTCTGAGATTAACGGTGAGCATCACCACCCCATCTTGGTCTATTTTTAAATCTGGAATGACATCGTCTCAAGACCTTTATGAATGGACTGGGAGATGGTTTAGTCCATCATGCTTGCTGTGCAAGTGTGAGGACCTGCGCTGAGATCCCCAGCACTGTGTAAAAGCCAAGCACAGTGCAGTGGTGCACATCTGTAACCCCACCATGGGGGACTGGGGTGTGCGGAGATAGCAGAATCTCTGGAGTTTGCTGGCCAGCAAATTTGCTAAACTGGTGAGCTCCAGGTTCAGTGAGAGACCCTCTCTCCAAAGTCCTGTACAGTGCTTGGGACATCATGTCATATGTAGCAGCAAATTCCATCATCCAGAAATGGAAGTGACTAGTAGCAGCAATGATGGGAGAACTGTCTAGACTGCTTGGACTATACACCAGTGTTCTGCCCTTTACTATTGCAGCATCTTTGATCCAGACAACGAGAAGCTTACAGTTTGATGGCAAAGACTGATTAGCAAGAATATCTGGGGATGTGCTCAGTCATAAATGTTACAAAAGGCAGAATAGGGATTTGACTGGGATCCTCTGACTCTACTCCAATGCTTTCAATGCCTCCCTGCACTGGAGATCTATAGAAATTACTCAGTATCAACCATTCTTGGTTCCCAAGTTCCATTCAGTTGAGAAGATCTTATTCTGTTCCATGTCCCTCATATTCCTCCAATCAATCAATCAGTCCACACTCAGTTCAAGGATAAAGCAGTTAACTCGGTGGGGGTTTTTCTGCCAAAGGTTCATTTGATGAAGGCAGTCCAGATTCCGCTGAAAACGAACTGCAGGAACTTGATCAGTTGGTTAAAGGACAGGAGGCAAAAGGATGGGGAAGGAAAAGAAGATGACGATGAGCTGAGAGACACAAAAAGACAAAGACAGAAACTAAGCAGGAAGGGCAGGGGTGGGGACAAGGATAGCAGAGGAGATGGAGAGGAACTGAGTCATTAACTCTGTGCAGTACTTTTTTTCCAGGGTTGAAGCCCTCCGAGAAGTAATTACCAGTTTGTGTTTGAGTTCTAATTAGCTGATTCTTCTTCTCAGCTCACAGCTCTTTAGCTGAAAAATAAGTGTATTTTTCTTAACCACGTCTGGCAGATGCTCTAAGCATCGGCTCCAGCCGGGGAGCCTATCTAGGGACAATCAGGCAGTGGGGTCAGGGTGGGCTGCAAAACAAGCTCTGCTGAAAAGCAGGCTCAGTCAACCCTGGACTGCTACTCAACAGCTCTTGTGGGATGTGCTCATGTCCGATTAGCCACTGTCACTGACACGACATATTATTGTGCCTGACTCCAAAAATGCTAATGACTGCAAAACTCAGATGCCAACAGAGTTCTGTGGGGAGAGGAGGGAAGCAAAGGAGTTCCTTTTCCCACTCCTTTTCTCACTTCTTCCCACCATACCACCCACTCTCTTCACCCACTCCCCTTCTGCCTTCTCCCAGTCCGCTTGCCCACAGCTTGCACTGAACATAAAAGGTCTTTGTGATTAACACGGAATCCCCACGTTTAAGGGTAGGGTTGGCAGGGAGTAGTACTGTTTCCGGCAAAGTGATGTCACTAAGTCTGCACACTGGAATTCCCTGTGTCCTAGCCAAAAGGCATAACAATCTGAGGTCTCTACAGATTGCTTCCACTAAACAAGTCTTCTCCACATCTGAAATCAAACAATTGTGCCCTGGGGATTCTACTCTTTCTCAGAATCAGCTGCATATGTCAACAATCTGTGGGTATTTTCCAACACACACACACACACACACACACACACACACACACACACACACACACACACACACACACACACACAGTGAGAAAGAGAGAGACAGAGACAGATAGACAGACATTGAGAAAATCTTTTCTGGCTATGCATCAGTCTCCTGGGCAACAGCGGAACCAGCATGAACTGACTCACACAGACTATATTGCTCTGGTGGGCTCTTGTTTTCTATATCTTTCATGGGTCAATTCTTCGTTCCTACCGCCCAGTTTTTTAGACATGAGGCACAAACTCAGAGCCTGCACAAAAATATTAATGTGGAAAAAATGTACTGTAAACAAAATTAAAGTTCTGAATCAGGGCAAATGTTTTCAATACTATCAAATATTTTGTTTCCTAATATATTAGTCATTAAAGTCATTAAGGAAATCATCAACCCAGCTAACAGAAAAGTAGAAAAAGAACATGAATAGGTAATTTAAAGAGAAGGAAATACATGATTCTCAATGTGAGAAATGTATTAGAATTATCTTTCATTAAAGGGAATGTAAATGAGCCGGGCAGTGGTGGCACACGCCTTTAATCCCAGCACTTGGGAGGCAGAGCTAGGTGGATCTCTGTGAGTTCGAGGCCAACCTGGTCTACAGAGCAAGATTCAGGACAGGCACCAAAACTACACAGAGAAACCCTGTCTCAAAACAAAACAACAACAACAACAAAAAACCCAAAAAATACAAACAAACAAACAACCCCCCCCAAAAAAAAAGGAATATAAACGAAGTCACAGTGGTGACACATACCTTTATTCCCAGCACTCAGGAAAGCAGAAGCAGGTGGATCTATAAGTTCAAGTCCAGCCTGGTCTATATAGAGAGTTCTAAGCAAACAAAGGCTACAGAGTGAGATCCTGTTTTAAAAAGAAGAAGAAAAAAGAAAAACAAAAGGAAAAGAGAAAATGAAAAAGAAAAAATATGTAGATAAAAAGAAGTAAGACAAGAGGTATCCCAGTAGAATTTTTTCACACTTTTATCAATATGTACTTACTAGAGTGGCCCCCAAATTTAAAATACTGTCAATACTCAGAGTTGGTCAGGTAAGGAACAACCAGAACACATATATTACTTCTGGGGATACAAAATGACACATGGCACAGCCAATCTGAAAAATGTTTGGCAGTTAGTTATGAAACTAAATATACTTGGCTTCCATAACTTTAGGTTCTGCATCTGAAAACTCAATCAATTGTAGAGGACAGATCCTTGAGAAAATAATTGCATCTAAATTAAATATGCACAGATTTTCTCCTTGTCATTAGTCCCTAAGCAACACAGTGTAACAACTAGGGACCACGCACTTACCTTGCATCAGTTATTGTAACTAATATAGGGAGGCTGTGAAGTACAGGAGGATGAGGACTATATCACTTCACATCTATTTGGTACCCCCAGAGTGTCCTGGAACCAATACTCCAAGGAAACTGAGATACAGCTCTAAGTATTTACTCTATGATCAGGTAATCACACTTTCAGGTGTTTAGTCCCCAAAGTGCAGATGTTCATTCAAAAACCAGTATCTAAATATTTCTAAGAGCTCTATTTATAACCATAAAAAAATAAAACAAAAACAAAAATGTCGCCGGGTGGTGGTGGCGCACGCCTTTAATCCCAGCACTCAGGAGGCAGAGGCAGGCGGATCTCTGTGAGTTCGAGGCCAGCCTGGTCTACAAAGTGAGTTCCAGGAAAGGCGCAAAACTACACAGAGAAACCCTGTCTCGAAAACCAAAAAAAAAAAATAAAAAAATAAAAATGTCTACCAACTGGTGAGTGTACACAAATTATGTTACAACTATACAATGGAATTATTCTCAGCAATACGAAAGGAATACACTAGTGATAAATGCAATAGCATGGGCTCATCTCAAAAACACTGTGCTAAGTGAAAGAAGCCAGACTCAAAAGGCCATATGCTGAATGACTTTATTCTATTATCAAAAAGGTAGATTAGTAGCACAAATTAGAGCACTGAGCAAAGGCTCAGGATAGGGGCCAGAGAATGACTATGATAAACCACAAAGGACTTTTGGAGACGACAGAAATACTCTTATCCTGATTGTGGTAATGGCTAGATGACAATATACATATTTATTGGAATCCATATAACTGTACATCTAAAAGAAATGAATGTTAGTACAAGTTCAGTAAAGAAATTATATGAAATCTGAGCACAGTGGTATAATCCCAACACTTACGGCAGAGGCAGGCAAGCCACTTCATATTTGAAGTTAAACTGCTGTATATAATTAGTTTCAGGCCAGCCACAGCTACAGAGTGAGACTTTGTCTCAAAAACCAAAATCAGAGAAAAAAATTATATGGACAAGGACACTTCTTATACATTAGTGGAAGTAAAAATCTGTCAGCTCTAATGATAGCAATTAGCTGTATCTATCAAAGAAGTTTAGTTGTATCTGTCAAAGAAGTTTAGTATCCCAATATATTCATGAGGATATGAAACAGTACATGGACAGGATGTTCAGTGCGACAGGCTGGAAATGACTAAAGGTCTATAATTTCACTCTGGAAATATAAATTCTATGATATTTATAACACATAAAACCATGCAAGCATGAACAGACTAAGCTATACCTAGGAATCTCAACATAAGCTGTCCTCAGAGTACTTCATTATACGGAAACTAAGAAGGGGACAGTAAGTGCACTGTTTCCACTGGGTAAACATAGACTTCTCTAGACAGATATACAAGACTAGCAGCAACAGTGACAGGAGCAGCTCTTGAGAAAAGGACCTGGTATTGTAAGTGGGAGCATGCCAGGGTTTCCAAGAACATCCCAGGTTTGACCACCAAAGGGGCTTATAGGACTCAGCACATGGCCATACACATGGCTACAATTTACTACAGCAAAAAGACCGAAGGAAAATCTGCAGGAAAAGATCTGTTGAACTAAGTCTGGCAGAAACCAGGCACATGGTCCCAAGGGTCCCCCCTCAGTGGTGTCACACAGGGTGTGCTTACTCCCCTAGCACACAGCTGTGACAGTGTATATGACATAGCTACTAGAGAAACTCTCCAACACCTCAGTGCCCAGGGCTTTCACGAGGGCCAGTCACATGCCAGGCCCCCACAAGGAAAGCAGGGATCTAAAGCAAACAGGGAACACAAATCCAGGTATAAGAAGCCATCCATGTTGGCTCTGAGAATGACAGGAAGCATTCTGAAATCCAAGCTCTGAGACACTAGCCAAGGCTTAACTGTGCAAGTAGGCTTGTCTGAGGATGGCGGTCTCAGGCCTGATGGTCTCCTTTCTACAGTCCAATGCTTGTGATCTTCCTGGCTCCCTGGCTCCACACTTTTCTCTTCCTTATTTCCTTTGTCCCTTTCCCTCTCTTCCCTCCTTCCTTAATCACCTAAGCAGTTTACAACTTGTAATAGAAATTTCTGAAAAACACAAAGGCTTTGAGGTGAAGAGGAAAGTGTAGAGGGGCTATCGGTTTGAGTCAAATGGCAGTGAACAAGGAAGGTGAGCAATGGGTAAATGGGAAGCTGTGCTTTGGTGGTCTGGTGTGGACTTTGGAGACTGTCCATGCCAGTGTTCTGCCAGCCACTGGCCAATCCAATTCATTCATGCAGCCACTTCTGGCTCCCACTCATCCAGATCAATGTCATGCCATCTATACTTTCAGGAAGAACTGTCAGATCTTATTTTGGATGGATTCAAAGCTTTGAGAGAACAGTGGTACTGTCCCTTTGAGCATCTTTGGTGTTGAGAAAAGGAATGATCCTTTAGTAAGACATGGCGGAGCTTCCAGATGTCCCTGGTAATTTCATCATGGGTCATCATATTTAAGAGCTGACTCTTCACCTTTCAGCCCAGAGTACCTGAGCTTTTAGGTAAGGAGAGCTCAATCTTAAATTAGTTAGACTTAACTTCCTGTCAAGAATGTGATAGATATAACTGATAACTCAGAGAAACAATATAAGGGTCCCTTAGATTTTTTTTCTAAGTATATTTTCTGTACCCAGTTAGTTGAAAGGGAGGCAAGAAGAGTTAGAGGAAGAGACTTAGAGACAAGGGTGTCCTCTCTTGTTGGTAGTCATTTTGTGTTTTGTGTTTTGAGACAGAATCTCTAGGCCAGGCTGACCTTAATCTCCCTACGTAGTCAAGGATGACACTGAATTTCTGAGCATCCTAGTTTCATCCCTCTTACTGGAATGACAGGCATATATCCACCACACCCAGTTGAGGAAGTTCTGGGGTCTAAACCCAGGGCATGCTAGGCAAGCATTCTACCAAATGAGTTCACTCTGAACCCATAGAAATGCCCTCTGGCAGCAACACTAAAAAGACCAATACAACAGGTGAGAATGTCTTCTACCACATTTACCACACTTAAGAAGAAAAAGTGTGTTTAGTCCTATATCTTGGAAACTTAATCAAATCTAGACTATGACCAAGAAAGTGGTACCCTACTACTACTATATTCTAGATAAAGAAAGAATATATGAACATGTTGGGGATAGGGCCAACTGCATGGAATATAGTGAAAAGGACCAGCAGTGTATCGCCAACATGGTCTAAGGGAGCTGTCATATGGATGCTGGGAATTGAACTTAAATCCTCCGGAAGAGCAGTCAATGCTCTTAACTGATGAGCCATCTTTCCAGACCCAACCAGATCATTTTTTCTATAAAGTAGAAAATGGGTTGGCCACTGTTAATAATAAATGGACACTACATCTTACATGCCCATCTTTCAAATGTTGGTTTCACAGAATTCTCTTTCTTTTCATTCCACAAAGTGCAGTAGATTGTCTGTCCCTTTAAAACCCAAAGGCCATCTGAGATACAGTTTTTTAATGTACTAGTGATGTCTAATGTGGTCTACCTGTGAATAGTCCATGTAGAATTTGTCCTTAATTCAACAAGGTTATACATTGTTATGAACTGTAAAATTAAAGTCAGTATGAGCTATAATAAGAATCTGTAGCTTAAAACGTAGGTTCACATGTACAGGTAAGTATATTGTGTATTTCTGTTCATTTTCTGTTCATAGTGTTGCATAATAAAATATGATTGCTTAAAAAAAAAACCAAACCCAAAGCCAGGAAAAGACAACATGGAGACCACATGAATGACAGGGAGCTCAACCTCTGGCTTCCTGCTCACACTCAGGCTGCCTGTGTCCTCATTTACTTAGGCTCACAGGGGTAGGAAGGGTGTCAGGCCAGGAAGTCCTCTTGGGAGGGCCAACAGAGACAAGAATGATCTCTCCTTCTTGCTTTCCTTTTGGAACTACAATAATGTTCTCAGTGGAAGGAAATGAGTCTCCACCTTAGCAAAGGCTCACAATACCACATCTGAGGGAAGCACAGAGTCTAGAGTAGGAAATGAGTGCCAAAAGAGCTGGAATTCTTTACAGAGACTCCTAAAGGACCAGCGGCTATGAGAAACGCACTTGAGTCAAAGAGGAAAATTTTATTCCACCTTCTGGGAAAATCTGTTACCTAGAACTGACCTTTAAGATGACAAATTGGCAGAGCTACCCTTAAGGTTGGGACAGTAAGGAAAGACAATACTTGGATGTCAAAGGCAACACCGGACCCACCCTCCCCTGTTCTCTCAGGATTGAGTGGGGTGAGGTCACTGCCCTGCAGAACTTTATATGGCGCTGTTCCAAACCAGCAGTGAGCTAATTCCTAAAACACCAGTGCTTACAACTCTACCTCCTTTGACTATTGAGGCTTTTGTTGTTCCTCTCCACACTACATACATTCCTAAACTCCACATCCCTGCAGACCACTCACTCGTAAGCCCATCAGCTTCTGCCCCACTATTCACACTAAAGTTGCTCACACAAATATTGCTCACAGTCTTGTGTTGCTAAATCCAGTGGGTATATTTCAGCACTTACATTTCCTGTAGAATTGATAACACTGATTTCTTAAACTCTTCTTTCTCAGCTGCCATGATACCAGACTCTTGTGGCGAGCCTCCTACTTCTCTGGTCCATGTTTGCTGGTTCTTTGTTCTATACCCATGAATTGCTGCCCCATACCATTCCATGTTGGCACCCTGGTTCATCCCATTGTATATACATGGCCCAGACTGAGTGCTCCTCAGTACCTTTGGGATAACTTCCTAATCTCAATGATTACAACTCTCTAGTCTCAATGGCTGTGACCCCCTGATCACACCACTAGCCAAGGCCCATCTCCTGAGCTTTGGGTTTATAACAGCCACGCCTCGCACTCACATCTGCTTCAGTATGCTGCAGGCAAACTCACCATGACTGGATGTAGCCCTCTTCAGTCTAACTTAATCTTTCTATAAAATCTATTCATTAAGTTCATTACCCTTTATCCCCTACGTCTTTCTAGAATCCATCTTCTCCCTCAAAACTCCAAATATTCTTTTTTTTTTCTTTCTTTTTTTGGTTTTTTCGAGACAGGGTTTCTCTGTGTAGCTTTGCGCCTTTCCTGGATCTCACGCTGTAGACCAGGCTGGCCTCGAACTCACAAAGATCCACCTGCCTCTGCCTCCCAAGTGCTGGGATTAAAGGCGTGCGCCACCACCGCCCGGCTCTTTTTTTAAATTTATCCACTAAATATTTCTTAAATCCATTTCTTTTTTTATTTCTTCCCTGGGTTCCTACAGCAGCTTCTGTAGGGGCCCCTCCACATCTGTGCAATTCCCTTTCCAAGCTGTCCTTTTTGAAGCCAGCATGATGGTACTCTAAAACTGCGAAGCTTCAAAATAAAATACAAACTTTTTCTTTTTGAAACAAGGTCTCACCATGTAGACCTGGTTGGCCTGGAACTCACTATGTAGACCAGGTTGGACTTGAATTCACTAAGATCTACCTGCCTCTGTCTCTGCCTCCTGAGTGTTGGGTCTGAAAGCATGAGACATCACACCTAGCTAAATCCAGATTCTTTAATAATCATGTTAAGGCTAGTTTGACATCTAGCTATAGAAGCCAAAGACTTAACATGTTAGGCTCTGAAACTAGCTTCTTTTTCCATATACACATATATGCTTTGTAAAATAATAATAATAATAATAATAATAATAATAATAATAATAAATAGTTCTGTTTCTATCTTCTCTCTGAAACATTCCCTCCAACCCCCCTCTTAAAAATCTATCTCAAATGGGGAATTAAGATGGGGATGGTCACTTATGTGCAATGCTTCCAAGAAGTCTCCCCAGAAGCCTTTGTTGGATGGCCTCAGGGCCTACCTCAGTGCTACAGCAACCTTTAGCCAGCGTCAGTCTCTGCTTGAGTCTGGACATCTTAACCTTTCCAGTGCCCAACAAAGGGTCTGGACAGCCGCACATTTCGCTGTCAGTAGGATAAATGAATGGATGAGGTTGATTTGGATTTTTCAGTATGTGGTGTTTCCCATAGAAAAGAGAGAGAGGTTGCTTTGACCATTCCAAACGTGCTTTAACATCTCAACTCTGAGGTTCTATTTTTAGTGAGCTGCCATGCGAGCCCAACTTTAGTTTGTGTGTTTTGTAGGAAGCAAGGGGACAGATGTTTGGGTAGTAAATCCCAAGCCTAAATCCCAAGGCTTAGTCATCCACTCCACCGGATATGTTTTCCAATGAATTACCAACAATAATAGACTCAGATTCCATGTTTATAATTGAGAAGACTGCACCCATAGCTGGTCATTCCTTAGCAATAATTTTTATTTTTATGACTAATTATGCTTTGTTTCTGAAAATCAGTCATCTGGTTGAAGACTCTGTTTAAAAAGCAACGCACCATGGAATCTCAACCCTGTCTATTACTAGCAAGTTACTTAATCTTTCTAAATCTTCGTTTGTATACTAAAAATTAAAGCTATTACTTACTTTGGTAGGCTGATATGAAGACAGAGTAAACTTTATAGGAAAAGGGGTGATTACAGTGAGCTGTGCAGCCCTGTGATCTGTCACAATCCACACAGAAGACACTCTGTGCAGACATAGGCATGTGTGACCTTTCTGCTGCCCCCTACCTGTCCTTTCAGCTTGGATTTCCCACAAGCGCCTCAAGCATAGCTAGTCAAAGAGAATTCCGACTTCACTGCCTACCCAGCTTGTTCCTCCCTGAGCACTCCCAGCTCTGTGAGCTCCTTCCTCGTCCAGTTTCTGACATCAAGGAGAGCAGCAGCCTCCTCCACTCCTCTCTCAACGTCACCCTTACTTTTCACATCCACACGACTCACTCTCTCAGCAAACGCTGCACAGTCCTTTGCTACATCCTGGGGTTCTAGTTCCCAAACATTCCAATGCCGTGGATCCCTCTTCAACACTCCGCTGCTTTCTTTTCCAACCATAACATCCTCCGAGGGCTGGTTCCTAATTGGTCTCTACATCCATTCTTGCCTCTCAACAACACGCTTTCCAACTGTAGATGAAGTGGTCCTTTCAAAGTGTCCATCTGTCCACATATAGCACATTAGTTTCAGAACACTTCAGAGCTCTTTGCTGCTCTTAGTAAAAGAGAACAAGGCGTTTAATACAGCCCATGGGTCTGTGTCTGGCCTAGCCCAGCCTCCAGCCTTGCTTGTCATTATCCCTTCCTTCACTCTGTCACTTTTCGGGCCTTGAATATCAAGTTGTCTCTTGCCATAGGATCCTAGCACGATGTGTTTTCTCAGCCTGGAACTCATACTCATCTCCCACCCTCTCCGCTCAACTGTTTTCTATTCTTCCTCAGATTCCAGCTGCAAATTGCTTCCTCAAGCATTCTTCAGATGTTCCTTCTCTAACGCCCTCGAAGCACTCTAAACTTCTTCACAGCACACAGTGTAATCTAATAGTTTAGTTTTCTGGGTAGATGTGTCATTACAGCAGCCTTTCCCAGATCTGCTGTGCAGCACATTCATGCAAGAGCTTTAGAAAAGCATCGGCTCTGGGATCCCACTCGAATGAATTAAATCAGAATCAAGGCTAAGGCCCGGGCCTTGGCATTTTTAATGACTCCCTGGGCTATCTAACATCAGCCACAACTGGGAACCACTGGCGAGAAGGTCAAGGGGATGGCTGGGGATGTAGGTCAGAAGTGAAGCTCTTGCCCGGCATGTGCAAGGTCCTGAGTTTGACCCTCACTGCCTACAGAATCGTGAGTGCCAGCTTTATCCCAGGCCAAGCACACAGCGGTGCTGCTCAGAGCGGCTGGGTTTGCTGTTATCTCTGATGCAGTTGTTTCTAAGGTCAGCATGCCTGACGGCTTTCTTTGTACATTTCTCACTTCTGTGATTCCTGCCCACAGAGGCCAGCAGGGGGCATCACATCAGATCCCCTGGAACTGTAGTTACAGAAAATGGTGGCGCATGCCTTTAATCCCAGCACTCGGGAGGCAGAGCCAGGTGGATCTCTGTGAGTTCGAGGCCAGCCTGGGCTACAGAGTGAGTTCCAGAAAAGAGCAAAGCTACACAGAGAAACCCTGTCTCGAAAAATCAAAAAAAAAAAAAAAAGAAAAAGAAAGAAAGAAAGAAAAAAGAAAATTGTGGACAGCCATGTGGGTGCTGGGAACTGAACCCAGGTACTCTGGAAGAACAACAAGTGTTCTTAACTGATGAACCATCTCTCTGGTCCCCCAAATCACTTTCTTACAATTCAACACATTTCTATTTCCCTGTCAATACAGAGCTTTGACCTCTGAACTATGGACTACGGACTATATTCTTCACGACAGAGTATTTTCATAGTAAGGTGAAACAGAATACAACCCACTTAAAACTCCAGTTCACACCACATCAACTCCCTCTGTGTCTAGCTCTGTATTAGTAACATCAGAGGCTTCAGTACTGACATGCTAACTTTGTAAGGATGTGAATTAATTGGCTTGACCACCACCTTGTCATTCTGATTTCACTCATCTTTCTCAGCTTTTCCCTTTTCCTGTTACACAAACTCCTTTATCAAGTAAATGTGAACTCCACTCAGTGGCCAGGACTGAAGGGTCTTCCGCATATAGTTCACATTGTTCAGACCTGTGTCAGAGGGTGAGCCCCAGAAAACTCTTCCTCTAAAAGAGTCCTCCAAAGACAGAGTCATAAAATCCAGTTCTTGGCCACCAGGCACATCTAAAGACTTGGAAAAGCAGCAGCTGCCAGCTCCTTGGGGTTTCTGATTCAGCAAGTCTGAGGTGAAGTCAAAGAATCTGCATTTCTGACAAGGTGTTGGGTGACGGTGGTGATGCTGGTCTAGGGAGCATACTTTGAAAACGATCCAGTTCATAGGACATTACAGCCACCTCCACCTAGTTAATGTTCTGTGTTATCTCCTACATACATGGTGAAATACTACATACAAAGAGCTGCATAAATCTAGGTGGAGACAAATGTATAAAGACAGAGAGCAGAAAGGGGAGTGCCCTTCCGAAGTCCAGTGGGTAAAGACTACTGACTTTACTCTTTATGCTTTAAAGCACAGCTATGAGCCTTTTCCTGTGGTTTCAGAAGGGGTTTCTCTGCACTATTTTTGTAAACAGCCCCAACCCTCCCCCATACTTCTCCATTTTGAAGAAGAAATTGTGAGGGTATGTAAGGCCAGCATGCCTCTAGTCAGTTCCTTATTAGGTAATTTCTTTAGTCATTGCTAACTTTTAAAAGTTCCCCTTCCCTGAAGCCAGCCAGCTTACTGAAATCACTTAGGCATTGTTCATCAATGTGGAAGAAAGGCTGACATATCCGGTGGGGAGGTGCAAGAAACTCTTCAGTGAGGAAAGGACTCCCAAGGCATCCCCGAAAGCATGTGAGCCACGAACAGCACACTGGCAAGGAGCTGGTCCAAGCAGCAGTCGAGGCTCTTGGACTGTAATAAACAGCTGTGGGGAACATGGCCGTCTCTGCCTTGGAGCACCACATTACACCAAGGCGATGCTCTCAGATGGCAGGGATGTCACTAGGACAGTGAAACTCTCCCAATTGACCTCTTCTGAGTCTATGGGGCACTCTTGAGGAGTGCTGGTAACCATCCCAGTTCCCCAGCCCTGTCCTGGATGTAATATCGCAAGACCTACATCCCAACAGAACTCCCGGGAAGACATGCCCTTCTTCTGTCACACTCACTTCGTACTAGCCAACCCAGCTTCACTCCAGTACTTGGCCAACCTTGCAGGCACCTTCTCTGTGTTCTCTCCTGCTTGCTCTGGCACTTTTAGTCTCCTCTGTTCTCCCCTGAGCTCAGGTGCACCTGATTTCCCACCATTCGGACTTTTAAAACATTCCATGAATGGCAGTTAGCTTCTTTCCCGTTGAAAGGATCCTTAGCATTCACTCCCTCCAGTAATTCCCACCACTGACTGCAGAAGAATGCCCAGGGAGTTGCCCAGTCCTTTCCAGGACAGAGCCCAGGCTAGGGTTGTGTTTAACATCCCCAGGTGATTCTAATGAATGACTGGGGTTGCAAACCTGGGACCCAGTCCAACTGCTGCCACAGGGCGAATCCCTTGCTGAAAAATTCTTGAGAGCTAAGTTTTAACTTCTGCAGTAAATTCCTCCCTACGGGACACAGGATTTCAAAGTCATCCAGGCTAACAACAGACACCTGGAATTGTTAGGAAGCTCCAGTCTTGACCCAAGTTTAGTTTCCTTCTAACTTCCACCAACTGACCCAGCTCTAGACCATCAAGCAACTTCCAAAGTGTTTTTTTTTCCCAAGTCTTCAAAGGTAGCCAGTATGTGTACCTCAAGTTTCCTGTCTTCCAAACCCAAAACCCCAGTTCACATACCATGGTTTTCAGATTGTGTCACACTGATTACACTCTGATAGATGTCCTCTAGCTTGTTAACCACCCCTTCAAAGCCTACTGATGTGACTGAAGATGATGCAGGAAGATGGTGTTCTTAATCCCGTCATCTGTGAACTGAAAGTTAACACCAGTGTGACGAGTCATCTCAGACATTTGAACGGGTATAACCTTCAGATCTTCCCCCCAACAAATGATCATCATGATGGTCAGGATCCTCACCTCATGTACCCACTTAAATGTCAGCCCCCCCATCTCCACAGCCTACAAGGTAACCCTTTCTTTATGTCGTATATCACGACCTCACTGAAAGCTTCATGTTGTTGGCCAGTTTGCTACCTGTGTTTGTGGCTCCTTCTCCAAGCCACATTTCTCTAACTCACTTTAAGGTACATCATGAAAGATCCTGCCGTACATCTTCCTCAGTCTCAAGTATTGACAGGTAAAATTATGGAATCTCCAGATCTGCTTCTTCCCATACCAACAACAAAGGAGTGTCGCAGGGAAAGGGTGAAAGAAAAACAAAACTCTCAGAATACAGACAATCGCTGAAAATGGGTAACAGCCCACAAGTCTATCACACCACCCTCGTTTTTGTTTGAAATTCTTATCACTAAAAACCTTTTAAGTCTCTTGTTAAAATAAAATATACTATGAACTTGAGAGACTGCCAAATTTCTTAGTCTACCACCTTCCTGCATGTCTGCCATATTATGGTAATTTGTTACAAGCTGATTTGGTGAACCCAGGCCAGTTTCTTTTCCAAGTGGTAATGAGTCTTCCATATTCATTTCCATATTTTTCTAAATATTAAGCTCATAGGGAGATTTTCTCAATCTAGTCTCTTCCATCTTTGTGATGTAGATTATAAATTCTTAGAATTTAAAGAGCATACATAATCTCTGTAAAGTTCTTGCATTTGGTTTAGAACCATCAATGACTTGGGCTCAGTCTATCAAAGTACTTGCTGAGTTGGATCATCCCAACCCATGGTGGAAGGAGAGAATAAACCCTGGGGGAAAAGGTGTCCTTGACTTCCACATGTGTGCCAGCTGTCCTCTGGCCTCCCCACAAGTGCCCTTCCCCCAACACTCAATTATTGTGCTAGCTAAAGAGTCACATGAGAAAAGGGAACCTCCACGGAAGAACTGTATCGTGCGTGGGGCACTGCCTTAACTGCTGGTTGACGCAGGAGAGCCCAGCCCACTGTGCGATGCCTAAGCAGGTGGTCCGAGGCTGTACGAGAAGGCTAGCTGAGCAGGAGCAAGCCAGAATGAACTAAGGAGCAAACCAGGAAGCGGCCTTGTTACTCCACGGTTTCTGCCTTGAGTGCCTGACTAGCTTTCCTCAGTGATGGACTGTGACAGGAAGTGTAAGTGGAAACAAACCCTTTCTTCCCTGAGCTGCTCTTGGTATGGTATTTACCACAGCAACAGAAAGCATGCTAGAGCCATGATGCATGCCCACATTGTACAGACTGGGATGCATTTTCCTAGATGAAAGTGAAGTCCTCCTAAGGGTCCATTTCCTCTGCATCCTTCATCTTTACTGAACATCTTCTGCTCGAAGTCCTGCTGAACCACACCAAAACAACTCGATGTCTTTGGCATTTTTCCTGCCTCACCTGCAGCAGACTCTTAGCCCAAGTGGTGCTCGAGAGACTCCTCCTAGGTTTTAAATGCTCTTCTCAACCATTTGCTACCTCTGTTCCCGACCACACAAACCCCATTTTACAATGTCACATTTACTGCTATGGTTTGGCTTCAGCGGGCCCTCCACAGGTTCATATGTTAAGACTGTGGTCCCCAGTGTGGTAACATAGGAGCTTGTCAGAACCTTTCACAGGTGGGGCCTACTGAGAGATTCTAAGTCATGGGCATCCTGTTCTTAGAAGGGATTAAGGTAGTTCTCACAGAACCCCTCCATAGTTCTCATGAGATTTTTATAAGGAGCCCTGGCCTGGCCCACACAACTCTCTGAATTGTTGTTGTTGTTGTTGTTGTTTAAATGTTAACTTAATGGCTTGCTCCCACATTGTCCGTGCCATTGATGTCCACCAAGATTGACATGTGTGAAAGAATCCTCAAGTATCTGTTCTTTTCTCACTTTATGGGTGAGGGGCTTGGGACAGAATCTCGGTAGCCCAGACTAGCCTTGAGCTCACTATGAAGATGAGTTTGAACTGATCCTCCTGGATCTAGTGGCACATACCTGTAACCCTGGCACTAGAGACAGGCAGATGCCAGGGGCTGGCTGCCCAGCCATTCTAGCCTAAACAGTGAACTCTGGGTTCAGTGACAGGCCCTAGCTCAAAAACCAAGGCAGAGTCTGTAGCTGGAGAGATGGCTCAGGAATCAAGAGCACTTGCTGTTCTTAAAGAGGACCTGAGTTTGGCTCCCAGTACCCACATCTCAGGTGGCTCACAACCACCTGTAATTCCAGCTCTGGAGGATCCATTTCTTCTTCTGACCTCTGTAGACACCTGTACTCACATTTACATAATCCCTACATACATATAATTAAAAGAAATCTTTAAAAAAAAATAAGGTGAAGAATGGCAGAGGGAGACACAGTGTGGCCTTCTGGCCTCCACATGTGCACACACATATACAAGCACAGAAACATTTAATTGAGGCCATGTATTTGCATACCTTACATTTCCTAGTGTCTAAACGACCTAGTCATTTCTCCTGCCTTCTCAGCTACATCTTTCTTCTGAATTAAAATTAAGTCAGGGAAGAAGGCCACTAACATCTTCCTTTACTTTACAAACGAGAGCTGCAAGGAAAAATCAAGAAAGTTCCCCCAAGTGCTACTTTGGAAATTTGGATTTTGAATTAATATCCAGATAAAGTTTCTGTGTTTCAGAATTTTCATGACTGAGAACAGTCTGTGAAGGTGATGGGGGAAAAGGAGGCACTTTTTTGGTGCTTTGTAATGTATTTGGCATCTTTAAATTTTATTTACTATTTTCAAATGAGATAAGTACTGTTTTATCCCATTTACAAATAAGAAAATAGAGTTTAAGCAATGGCACTGATACGAAGACTCATCTTTGAAATAATAGTGTTTATTTAGTGAGCAAACCCTCCTTGAGTTTAGTTGACACTCTCCAGGGACAGCCTGTCTGCTTGCCCCAGCTTTGTATTCATAAAGCAGCACCATGTCCCCAGCACCCTCTTGCCTGGCATGGATCATCTACATGATGGCCCTTTCGTTTCTTCCTCCTTGATATTCTCACCAAAGCCCTGGGCATTGCTGCCAACTTTGTGCTTCTAGGTTTTCACTAAGATAAATGTTACCTCTCCCTCCTTAAATAAGTACCTTTGAATAAGGACCATGTTTCCATCAGCAAAGTGCCTGCCACGAAAGGATGGGGACCCGAGTCTGGCTCCCCGTGTAAAATGGTGAGCTTGGGTGTACTCATCTATAGCCCTACTGCTGGGGAGGTGGGAGGGATATGGGGAACCCCCAAACTTAGGGGCAGCTAGTCCAGCCAATCAGTGACCTTTGGTGTCAGGAAGAGGCCCCACCTCAAAAAAATAAGGTAAATAATAGAGGAAGAACCCTAATGTCAATGTCTGTCCTTTAAACACACATGCACACAAACATGTTTTCACACGTATACTACACAGACACACAGACAAACACACATAAAAGTCTGATGCTTTTCCTCACTGGATTTGGTGCTTTAAGAACTAAGCTTTTCCCTCTGACAGTAAGCTTTGGGGCCCAGAATTCAACAGACCTTGGCTTGGTGGGTACCAATCCTGAGTTGCCCTTTTGCTGGAAGAACAGCATTAGCATCAGGTTCTAAAAATCAAGGTTCACTATCTCAGATTAAAAAAGACATAGCAGGGAGGTTGCGGACATGCACATCTTCCCTCCTCCTTCCTTCTCCTCTATGCTTATTCTCCAGGCTCCTTTTTAAGCCGATATGGATGTCCTGGGCTAAAGGTACCCTCCATCCTCCATTTTTCTTGCTCTTTTAATTGTCCATTTGGTGAAGTTAAAGAAAAAGATCCCAGTGAGTTTAAGAAAAAAGAGAACTGTATCATCATCCTCTTACCAAAACCTAGCTGTGACCCAGCTGAACAGGGAGAACAAGATTTGCAGTCACCATGAGAAAGGGAAAGAATTGCAAATCAACCCAAGGGAAGTAGGAACAAAGGTTTTCAGCAGCACCTGGCAAGGGAGGACATGGGGTGGGGGTGGGGGGAAGATGGGTTCAGAAACGAGGCCCTCAGACAAATGCAGCTACTTCTCCAGCAACCACTGTTAAGTGCTCACGAGCCTCCTTAGACAAGTGCAGCACAACACAACTGTAGAATACTCACCATGTCCCCCCTTCACCATGTACTGTATGCTTGTTGCTCATGGGGCACTTGGCATGCACTGCCCATGGAAGCCCAGCAGCAGCAGCCATCTGTCATTAGGCTACTTTGAAAATGAACAAAGCCCAGATAAGAAAGCTCACCAAGGTGTTCACAGTCACACAGATGCTAAACATGAGAGCGGGGAATGGAACCTAAGCTTGGTTCATTCTGGGAGTTCTGTGATTTTGTTTCTAAGAGAAACTGACACACGCTTAACTCGTTTCTTTTCCATTCTTCACACCTGCTTATAACTACTTCCTTGGGTCAAGTGTAACCAGTTTACACAGCCATCTTCTGAGAAACTCGAACTGGTGGTTTCTGCTTCAGAAGTAGCTGGTTTAGGGGGCTGGAGAGATGGCTCAGAGGTTAAGAACACTGACTGTTCTTCCAGAGGTCCTGAGTTCAATTCCCAGCAACCACATGGTGGCTCACAACCATCTGTAACAAGATCTGGTGCCCTCTTCTGGCCAGCAGTCATACATGCTGTATACCTAATAAATAAATAAATCTTTTAAAAAAAAAAAAAAAAAAAAAAAAAGAAGTAGCTGGTTTGGCTTTGTGCCCAATCTTATTTCCTGTGACCTTATGATCTTGGCCAAAAGAGACTACTTCAGAAACTGCTGCTAGAGTCAAGGATAAGTATGGGCCAGACCTGTATCCATTACTTCATTTAAAGCTTTAAGTTAAAGACAGATATCAAAGTCATTTTGTACATGAGAAAACTGATACATGGTGAAATTAAGTCACCTAGCTTAGAGGAGGTAAGTTACCTGGCTAACATGGCCTGTGTAGTATGAAAGAAGCCAGAGTTCTGAGAGGCAGTTCATCTGGATGCCTGGCGCTCTGCTTGCCTTTCTCTCTCTCTCTCTCTCTCTCTCTCTCTCTCTCTCTCTCTCTCTCTCTCTCTCTCTCTCTCTCCCCTTTTTTCCTTCTTTCTTCTTCCTCCTTCCCTCCCTCCTTTCCTTCCTTTCTATTCTTTTTTACTCTCAAGCAAGGACCTTGTTGGATGCTAGACGTAAAAACTGAGAAAAGCTGTCCAGTCACTGCAGCAAGCGATAGAGAGAAAAACAGACTCAGAGAAGAACTGAGTTCTGAGGACCACAGAGTGACAGAAGGGGAAGTCCACAGGGGGTGTCTGGTCATTTGGGCTGTGGCTGCTATGCCCTCATAAAATCTATTCCTTGAGACTCCAGCATACAGCTTTAGAGTCTTTACCTGTGTTTTCTGACTCTGCATGGTCTGTCAGCTCCAGCCACTGCAGACGACTGAGCCCGTCCTCATCACTTCTCACTCTCACACTCACACTCCTCCGTTACCATCTTGATCTGCTGGAGGGCAGTGGAGTTTTGCAGACTCATATCCTGCTGCCACTTCCACAAGCTCCAGCCAAACTTCCTCTCCCAACAGGTAACTCATTCCTCTTTCCTCACTGCCTTCCAACTCAGCTCCAGGGCAAAGAATGCTGGGGCCTGTGGAAGCCTTCCAAGGGTGCCTAAGTATTCCAGATCTACATTAAACATTTGCTGAGGGAAAAGTGAGACATAAGCACTGTGTAACTTGGAAGGCCACACGGCTATTACCCTCCAGAACTGCCACTTCCTGTATCCCTTAGGAGTGGGGAACAAAGTCAGAAAGTTCTTTCCTACCCTACAGGTAGTCCTATTCTCTACACAAAATGACACGGCTCATAGGAGTCTCCGGGCCTCTGAGGGAGTCAAGATACAGAGCCGCTGGTGTGAGCTGGTGCTAAAAGTGCTAACAACCAGTCCTTAGCTCGGTTTTAGTATCTCCATAAAGTCTGTATGTCCTAAGCAAGCCATGTTTGTGAGCAGCAGGGCCACATCACAAGATTGACAGGCAGTTTCAAGAAACTTCCAAGTCTTCGATGTGCTGGATCTCCTGTGTTCTTTTTCCTTCTGTCTTCAACACCCAGAGATCAAATTACCACCTTTTTCCTTTTCAAAAATAAACACAAATTTGGTTATCTAAGGCATCCAACTCCATTTCTCCCTCAGGAAGGCAGGATATGATAATCAGAAACAGACAAGAAAACAACTGACTAGAAACATATATGTTTGCAAAGATCTCTACATCTGTTCCCTACTTCCATAATCAGGAAGATCTAGAAGCTAAGTTCCCAAGGCAACTACAAATATTTGTTATTATTTCTTCCATGTGATTAGGCCTTAAAATAAATTCAAACATTTTTCCCTACCACCAAAATGCCAGGAAAAATATAAATGGGTATTGTTCTTTCCTCCTGTTTTATATCTATGAAATAAGAAGTCTAACAATGCTTAGCTGAAATTTCTAGGAATAAAGTCAAGTCCTAAAATAGAAGATATAAAAAACAGAGTGTTGGATTATTCTATACTTAATATGGGACATGCAAAAGAGAGCTTGGGGAAAAAATGGATTGCAGTAAGCTGCAACACACATGTAACTCACAGCAGACCCGTGTCAGTGCACAGAAAGGGAGTAGTCAAGACTGCATGGTAGAAAGGGAGTAGTCAAGACTGCATGGTAGAAAGGGAGTAGTCAAGACTGCATGGTAGAAAGGGAGTAGTCAAGACTGCATGGTAGAAAGGGAGTAGTATGGTGATATTTTATTTGTATTAAAATGTTATCTGTATGTTAATAAATAAAGTTGCACGGGGTCAGAGCTATTAGCAAGCCATAGGAAAGCAGGGCAGTGGTAGCGTACGCTTGTAATTCCAGCACTTGGTAGGCAGAGCTGGGTAAGTCTCTGTGTGTTCAGGGATACAGCCATTATTGGATACACATGCCTTTAATCTTAATACCAATCATGGAAAACCTGGAGGCCTATACAGACAGGCCGTGAGGAGGCGGTCATGTGGTTGGGTTTACAACCAATGAGAAGGCAGGACAGGAACTCTATATAAAGACTTTAACACAGGGGTAGCTCTGGTTCGGAGAGGTAGGACCACCGCAGGAGGAAGGGTAAGGTTTTAGCTCTTAGCTCTTGGCTTTCTTCTTTGCATTGGTTCTGTGTTTCTTATTTAATAAGAAGGTTGGATACATCTACAGAGTAGTCAAGACTTCATGGTAGAAAGGGAGTAGTCAAGACTGCATAGTAGCGCTGAACTCCAGTGACACTGTTGCCTGTTTCCTTTGACATACACCCTTGATGTGCCAGCCAGAGACACTCCTGGAGGCCTGTGTGAATCCAGGACAGAATACTTTGGGGAAATCATAGGCAAAGTCTCTGTTTAAGAGTCCCCCACAGTGAGTGACGACCCCACTATACAAATCATTGTGAGTGAGGGTACTTTCAAGGTAAAACCAGGTATGTGACTGGAAGTGTGGGGACAAGAGCAGTAATATTCATAAAATGTCACATTTTGATTGTCTCAACAACCTCACCAGTGTATGTTTGCTCTCTTCTTGGATTTTTCAAATAAACTCCCTAAGATACATGCTCCACGGTGCACACACACACATACACACACACACACACACACACACACACACACACACACACGTGCGCACACACTTAACAGGTATAAAAATCCTAATGCTAAAGCAGGGGAGCACGCCCATCCCATATGGAATCCATAGGGACTGAGTATCAAGTTCAACCAAAATGTCTTCTTCCATCTCAGCGTGCTTATCCTAGACACCTGCCCAGTGCCTTCACCCCCAAAATAGCTACTATCGCTAAAGAATTCTAAAACCAGTAAGATTTGTGGTCCAGGGGACCAGGAGTTGAAAAGCAGCCTTAGAATTTCTAGATAATCAATTCAGAAGTTAGTAAAAGAATGGAAAGGCTGTTGGGGAAAAAGAGAAACAAGGAAGGGGAAGGAAAAAACAGAGATGAGATGAACTGAGAGAGAAAGGATGGAGCCACTGAGGCAACATGGGCATTTCTTTTCTTTTCCTTTACATCTTCCTTCTTCGGGACCACCTACCCTCCTGACAACAACGAAGAGCTTCCTCCCACGTCCCTGCAACAGCTTTGACTCCAGCACTACATGGGTTTTTTTCCAAGTCCATGTGAGCAGCTTTTACATACTTAAACTTTCTGAAGGACCAGGAGCCAGTTTGCAATGTTGGCTTAGAGCTACCATGCTCGTCCCAGGCACATCCATTTTCACTGCCTCTTTTGACACGTTTCCCTCCTTATATGACATGGTTTCTGGATCTTGCTGCACCCTGCAAGACCCATGCAGTTTGTCAAAATCTGACTTCGAATGTGAAACAAAAAGGATATATACAACTAATAAAATAGAAACAAAAAGGAGACATACCAGGAATAAAGCAAGTTTCACTTCTCCACTCAGTAAATCATGCAAAATGAATAAATGGATATTGACTCACAAGGGCACTTTTACTGGCTTGTGGCAGGGTCTTATTACATAGCCAAGGCTAGGTTTTTGTTGTTATTGTTGTTTTGTTTTAGTTTTAATCACGTGTCTAGTTAATTAGTTAGTTAGTTAGTTAATGTGTTGTATGTGGGCACTAGTGTAGAGGCTGAAGGACAATTGGAAGGATGATTCTCTCCTTCCACCGTGTGGATCCCAGGGATTGAACTCAGGTTGTAGGCTTGGCACCATCTTGCTGTTCCCTCTCTTAGGCTGGTCTTGGACTCAGCAGCCTCCTATCTCAGCCTCTTAAATGCATGGATTACAGGCTCCACCACCCTGGCTTTGAGGAATATTCTTGTATGATGGAAATGTTCCATATGGGCAACTTGCTTTGGGGTTGTCGGGGTAGAGAAGGTCATTGTTTAGCATTCATCTTCCACAGTTCTCTAGATCTGCAGGGCCCTCATCAGATCACACAGTGTATTCTGACAGTGACTGCCAAACAGGAGGGTCCAGGACCCCAAGAAGGCAAGCAGCTCCTACTCACAGAACTCCCACCAGCCATCTGTCTTTCATTTTGTCTTAGCTGGCTCTTCCCTGTCCTACAGAAGACATAGTAAGTTTGTCTTCTGAGGATCAGTCCACCTAATTCCTGGAATGTATGATAGACTTTCCCTATTAGCTGGAAGGCATCTGAAAAACAGTTACTCACGAGCTTGTGGTAAGGTCTTGGCTTTAAATCTTTCCTTTGGGAGGATCCAAGAAAATGTCCTGGCTCCATCTACTTCCTAGTGTGTAATGGATGTATAGCCAGCATTCTGTCTGCTTACCCAGATCCTCACCTGTATTTCAATTCCACCCTCAGACCCAAAGCTTGAATGCTGACCAAATTGGTAGGGTGGCTGTCTCCACTGGTTTCTGTTCACTATTTCCCACTGGGGTCTGAATTCAGTTTCCAGAAGCCCTGCGAACAATTCTCCTGCTCCAATAACCTGGACACAGACCAATACTATAAACTCCCAGACGACCCTGCAACTGGACCGCACACCTTGGCTCAGAGTCTCTGAATACATGCAGTCGTGGCCTGGATCAAGCATGGCTTTGTTCCAGTCCCTTTGACATTATAATCTGGCATGCCTAGGGCAACTTCCTCTTACTCTCTGCCATGTGCAAAGACCTTCAGGCACAATTGGTGTCTATTAATATTCTATTGAGAACACTAACAACAAAGAAGGGAAAATACAAAGAGCAAACACACAAATACAAAAAGCCTAGTGCAGGGTTTAGACAGTTCTAAAAGCTACTGCAGTCAAAGCACTTTCCCAGCCTCACCCACGGCCTCATTCACACGTGTGTTTGCACTGGCCTGAAGACGTCTGATTGCCTGAAGTATACTCAGTACCAGACATAGGGCCACAGATTTACTAACATATAAAGGGCCATAAAAATTGACACTCAAATGTCAATGCTGACCTATAAAATGTTTTACCTTCCACATGCTCTGTTAAAGAAGGGAAATACACAGGACTTCTCGTTAGACTAGATAAATCAGAAATGTCAGTGATAATTCGCATAAAATGTAATGGAAGGGAACTACATAGGACATCTCATTAGACTAGATAAATCAGAAATGTCAGCAATAAACTGCATAAAATGCAATGAGAGAGCTTCACTTCCTTAGGTTATAGCACAACTGGGCTGTGGTACTAGGTCTACATCATACCCCCAGCCCTCCTAGTTGTGTGACACTGGCCTCAGTTCCTCACCTATGAAATGGGTATAACAATAGTTCTCATATCAAAAAGTTGTTGTAAAGGGCAAATAAAATAACACAAACTGGGTGCTTACTATGATGTCTAGAAATATTGTGGTTTATATTGTGGTTCTGAAGGGAGCAGGCAAAACCACCTTGTCCTAAGTACTGCCATTTTGATTTCAGACTCCATTTTACCTGTAGGATGAAATGAAGTTCAGGTTCCCAAACCCTAGGGGAGCTGAGATCTTTCCAATGGCTGACCCACCTCCTTCTTAGACAATAGAAATAGTCTGCTGTGCCCCTTAGTCCTCTAAAACATTATGGCTGTTCCTAACAACAGAAAGAACAAATGAATCTAATTGGTTGGACTGGAAAGCTTCCATTTTGTGCAGCTGACAATGAGGGAACACACGAGGAAAGTCCCTAATTTTTGATTCCTGATTGGTGAAAATTGTACCTGTAACTTGGCAACAAATGTTTGTGATTTCTGTGCTTATAAACCCTGCTTCTGCCCAAGGACAGGCCCACAGTGACCCAATCCTCCAACAAGGCTTCCCACTTCCTCCTTTCACCACCTCCCAATAATGCTATCACAGAATTATGAGTCCAACAAGAGAGTAATCCACTGATTAGGACTCAGTTACTTCCTAAGCCCATAAACTGGAAGCCAATCATATCACCGGAAGTCCTTTATTTCTATAGCGCAGAGGGGAAAACGAACTCTAACAATGGAAGATGAAGGGGCGGGGAGAGAGATTAATGTAACTTGGAAAAGCCAGAATGGTCTAGCTTAGTGAGACAGCCAGACAGAGTGAGGAGAGATTAAGAATTCAGTAGAAAAGCCAGCTAGATCAAGAAACTAAACTGTGGGTTTGGTTGGTCTGTGATAAATTGTTTAGGCAATGTAAGGGTTAATTCTCATGGTCAACTTGACTGGATTTAGAATTGCCTAGAAGACACAGATCTGCTGAGTCTGTGGGGTCATTTCCAGAGATGAACTAAGGTATGAAGACTCACCCTGAACATGGAGGGTTCTAGCTTCTCACTCAGAACTCAGACTGAAAAAAAGAGAAACACTGAGCCCTGGTGTTCTTCCCCTGCTCGCTGGCTGGCACCATACGCCAAACTGCTCCTCCCTCCATGCTTTCCCTACCATGAAAACTTCATTCCTCTAAACAGTGAGCTCAAATAAACTCCTCCTCCACCCAGCTGCTTTTCTGTTGGGTGTTTGGTCATGGTGAAGAGAAAACTAATACATCTATGGTAAGAACACAATTAAAAACTGATATATCCTTTAAGATCCACTAACTATAAAACAAGGGGGATGGTACACTTGATATATAGGACAAAGACTTAAATAAGAATGAGAAAAGGTCTTCAGTATCAAAGACAGAAATCTACTGTGGGAGCCCGTTCTCGGGTTCCTCGTGGCTTTACCCAGCAGGTCCTCATAGAGGATGATTAGGACCACGGGCCTGAGTGCAGGTGGCTGGGATGGTCTACACTTGGCTGTGCTGGGGGAGGAGGTCTTTTGCTCCACCCCTTGGCGTCTCTATAAATACCCTGGGGCAGAGACAGTCGGGCCGGTTGGAATAGGTTCCAGGCCCTCTCGAGGCTATCCTTTATTTTCTATCTGTTTATTTCACAATCTAAATCCTTCTATCTAATATTTCCTGCTGCTCTCACTCAAGAAAACTCTGGGGAACTGTGGGGTTGGTGGGTAAACGCCCCGCAATCTACAAAAATAAAACATACTTAGAAACAGAGCAAACAAAGAAAAAAAAGTCAGTCATTACACCAAGAGATGGTGCGCATGTGACAGCGAGAGAATATGGTTCCGTTTAAGGAAGCTTTTAGAAATTTAGACAAAAATAACCAAAATAAGTATCTTCATAAAAATGTTGAACGTAAGGTCAAGGAAATATCCTAAAAAGTGAGCTCATGTCAGAGAGCACGGTTGTAACTCAGGAGGCTTTGCAGAAAGAACACAGAAAGCGATGGGAAGGAATCAGAGACCAGATGAGAGAGATGTGCAGAACTGGAAGATGAGAGTCTGGCTGGGGGGGGGACAGATGCTCCCACACAAAACACGAAACAAGTGGATCACAGTGGATAGAAACTAACGTGTGCCAAAACACATCACCATAAACTTTTATAGTACGTGAAGGAGTAGAAGGGAAAAAAATAAAACACAATACTTTACATCCTTCCTGGAAACAGAGGGTAGGGTGGGAGCAACAAATGACATAAAAACACGCGGGAATAAGAGCCATAACTTGGAAATCGTAAGAGATGCAAAAGCCTCCATTGCATGCCTGTTTTCAGGGAGTTACTGAAGGGTGTGCTCCACTCAGATGAGGCTGGGAACCTAGAAAGAGGAAGAGATGTTAGTCTAAAAGTCAACATGGGACAGAGGCCAGCAGAGAGAGGATGACAAAGGAGCAACCAGCCCGGAACTAAACAGGACAAAAGTCTTAGAAGGGAGACTTTAAAAATGAACAGATGAGAAAAGAAGAGGAGGGCGGAAATAAAAAACAAAACAAAAACCACAAAGAAAGTCTAAAACGCCTGGTAGATTACTGATCATGGAAATTGAATCAAATTTGGATTTAACTTGGCTTAGGGAGAAAAAAAAAACAGTTACTAAGCAAAACAGCAAACGAAGGAAGCAGAGAAACAGGCGTTACTAATGGCAGCAGGGTACTGGATACGTAGGAAAGGAAGCCTAAGGCAGAAAGAAGACTCACTCAGCTGCTGACGAAGGCAGGGAATACAGGCCTGTCCCACATCTGTCCAGCCCTGCAGTGGGAAGGTTTGGGAGGTGAAGCAGTTGGCCGTCATGATAGGAAAGCAACAGCTATCTCAAGTGACGCTGAACGAATGTACATGCCAGACGACATTGTAAGGTTAAAAGCAGACATTCTGAACGGGACAACGGACGACAGGGCATTGGTGGGAGGGGTGGGCACAGTGCTTTGTTATCACTTAGTACACTTGCGTTTAAGTTATGTACTTGTATTGCTCTGACACAAAAGACTGATAATTTTATAAGAAAAAATACCTCAGTCATCTATCAGAGCCTCTGAATTAAGGTCTGCTCTGCCCTAAAACAGTTACTGGATTCCGTGTCCTATAGTGGAGTTGTTTAGGCAGGAGACTCTTAATAGGACAGGGAGAGGCAGCCACTGTGAATCTGACTGTGGAGTTTGTTAGCTGTTTTCTTTTAAATACATGACCTTTTTTTTTTTCCCATTGTCCATGAGCTTCATTCTACTGATGGTAAAAGAATTAGATCCCACTTCTGGAGCAGCCCCACCCTTCTCATGTTCACATTACATCAAGATACATGACTTCTTGAGCCAGCCTACTATGAGTATTCATTTTAGTTCCTTTACTGCCTTTTTCCTTTTTCAAATCTAGATGTATTTACTTTTAATTTCTAGAATATTTTTCTGAACCATACATAGCTAAGTTCTTGATACTCTGTGATGATATTGACTCTCAGAAAGACAGACTTTGTATGTTTGTAGGCTGGTAGAAAAATTACATATATCATTGAAAATAAGGCTAACAAGCAGGTCACCATGCTTCATATGGTCCTTTTAAATCTGCTTTTTTGTTGTTGTTTATTTTTATTGTTGTTGTTGTTTGAGACAGGGTTTCTTTGTGTAGACTTGGCTGTCCTGGAACTAGCTCTGTAGAGATCCACCTGTCTCTACCTCCTGAGTGCTGGGATTAAAGGTGTGCACCATCACTGCCAGGCATATCTGATTAATTTTTAATAGTAAATTAATAACTTTCCAGTTAACTTTAAATGAGAGACATTCTAAGTAGCATTTAGTATTTCTTATAACAGAAAAAATAATATATGCTTGTTAAAATTCAGAAGGCACAGAAAATATCAAAAAGAAAAATAAAATCTATGTAAATAATCTATTTTAATATTTCACCTTTTTAGTCTCCCTTCTGTACATATTTGGCGTCAAGGTAACTATTTCTAACCAACGGGTCTTAACTGTTCACTTTGGTAACCTGGTTTCCCTCTTTACAATATTCTCCTTTACTCTCACAAATCTTTCTCATAATCTCTTTTGAATATAGCTATATGTTAGGTTATTTCCATCAGTTCACGATTGCAGACAATGTGCCATTGCATGTCCTCCAGGGAACATTTATGCACACCCTCAGGATAGCTTACTTGGGCAATTTTTGTAGTAGTTTTGTTGGATTAGGATAATAACATTCTTCATGCTTTAAATAATTATAACCAAACTACCATTCTGAAAAGTTTTACCTATATTTTGGCCAATGTGAGAATGTTAATTTCCCTGTATCTTCAGAGGTACTGATCATTAAAAGAAACAAACAAAAAGAACAACAAGAGAAGCCCTTCCCTTTGCCATTGAAAACAGCACCTCACTGTTGTCATTGTCTTGGTTTGCTAGTGATGGGGAGATTCTCATATTCTTTTCATAGTCTTTAGCCACTGAGACTCCCTCACTCGTAAACCAGCTGCTGAGCTCTAACAGGGTCTAATTTCATCTGCCCACCTATGGGCAGGTGGTTTGATTGCTGGGAAACAGAGTCTGCATGCCAATCAACCGGGCAACAGTGGTAGATACAAAGCACCATGCTTGGCTTCCCTTCTCCCAGTCACCTAGTCTGGCATAGTTGCTTCATCCTGTCTTGCTAGTGGTTTGCCTGAGTCTTGCCAATTTCCTTTGTCTTGTCACTCAATATAAACACTTCAAATAATATTCATGTAGTATGTGAGGATGGGTGTTTGTAAAAGACAGTAAGACACACACACACACACACACACACACACACACACACACACACACACTGCTTGAAGTGGAATGATGCTGTTTAAAAGTCTGGCAACTAAGCAGAAAAGGCTTACTCATGCTAACCAGCAATCAGGAGGGTATCTGAGGAATTAATTGGTAGATGTTGATTTAACAATTGATTTTAGACTCAGGAAGAAAAAGGGGCTTGGTGCAGGTTGGATGATGCGTAGCTCTAAGGGTGCTGTTTACATACTAGACCATCCAGAGATCCTGAAGCTAACCAACACAAAATACCCATTGTATACAGCAACTCTGTTGGAGTGCTCGGGAGTCACGGGAAGTACTTCCAGACCGTACCTGGGGATAAGCTGCACTATTTTCCTTGATATCTTGAGAAATTGTATGTCATAGGATGACTCATAAGAAATGCCAATCATTTAGTTTTGGCATACAGAATCATCTATTTAAAATGGTTTAACCCATAAGTATAGTATAAATAAGTATATTGTAAAAGAGAGGAAAGTACTGTAGGTAACTTCAGAACTGGCCACGCTGCCACTCCCTTTCAGGTTTCTTAGCTGTAGAAGAGTCATCAGTACAACCTGCTCTCCTGTGTAACTCGTGGTGCATTTTTGCAAACCTAGCTGAATGGGTAAGGTGAGTCAATGGGTAAACCAGGACTGGGGTAAGCTAGGGATGAAGAGATTTTTCAATCAATAAAACACATGGAAAGATACTCTTCCTATAAGGAAACACTACAGTTGTAGGAGGCATGCTGGTCCTTGTGCTCATAGATATAACCACTAGGGAAGCTAGGAATGTTAAACATACAGGGCTGTCCCTTCAAAAGGAAGGATGTATAAACTGTTACCCACCCAGAAGGCCAGAAGTGGATGTGACTAATAGCTTGGTGACCTTTGTGATATCTGTGTGTCCAAGACAACACCGGATCCTCCTCCAGGCCCTTTATTATGAGCTTGTCAATCTACAGAACCTATCTTTATTGTAAGTGTCACAGGTACTTTACAAAGAGTTCTGATGTAGTCATTCATGTCTTAAGCTTTATTGTGCACACGGGACTGAGTTATTTATCACTAGGATATTTTTTTCACCAAATTGTGCTGTGCTTAAATATGTGCCTAAAATAAATTACTTGGGGTCAGACTCCTCAAGTTTGAACCAACACCCTCTACTGAGTCCTACTGAACTGAACTACCTTCTTGCCTCTCACAGACGTTACTTTGCTGGCTGTGGTGATTGCAGAGACGCCCACATATGGTGAAGGAGAATTTTGGAAACAAAATGCACTAGAGTCCAATAAGGTTAAAAAATCAGTCTGAGAGCAACTAGAGTCATGACTCAGCAGGTAAAGAGTATTTTTTTTCTGTGCAGACCTGATGACCTGAGCTTGATTTCCAAACCAACTTTAAAAACTTGGATGTTATGTAGGAATCTGTAACCCAGGCATTCCTATGCAAGACAGGAGAGTGCCTAGAAGCTTGGGGGCCAGCTAGCCTGGAGTACACAGTACTACAGAAACTATAAGAGAGACCCTGCTTTAGCAAGGTGGAAGGTGAGAATCAACTCCAGCAAGTTGTCCACTAATCTCTACACATGTACTGTAGCATATTATATATACACACTTTTTTTAAAAAAGCACTTATCAAGGAATGGTCTGTGAGTGGTGATCTTTGACTAAGGGAAGAACATCCGTAACCCTAAGAATATCTGTGGTGGTTTGAATAGGATTGGCCCCCATAGACTCATGTGTTTGAATCCTTGGTCTATAGGGAGTGGCACTATTAGGAGGTGTGGCCTTGTTGGAGAAAGTGTGCCATTGTGGGGGCGGGCTTTTGAGGTCCCATATGCTTAAGCTATGCCCGGTGTGGTACACACAGTCTCCTTCTGCTGCCTGCAGATAAAGATGTAGAACTGTTAGCTCCTTTGCCAGACCATGTCTGCCTGCACACTGCCATGCTTCCTGACATGATGACAATGGACTAAACCTCTGAAACTGTAAGCCAGCCCCAATTAAATGTTTTCCTTCATAAGAGTTGCTACCATGGGCTGGGCAGTGGTGGCACACGCCTTTAATCCCAGCACTTGGGAGGCAGGGGCAGGCAGATCTCTGTGAGTTTGAGGCCAGCCTGGTCTACAGAACAAGTTCCAGGACAGACTCCAAAGCTACACAGTGAAACCCTATCTCGAAAAACAAAACAAAACAGAAAAAGGAGTTGTTGTGGTCATGGTGTCTCTTCAGAGCAATAGAAAACCTAAATAAGACAATATCTAAGAACCATTTCCTCTGCTGGAAAAGAGCACCTGTTTGTCACAGAGTGTGCCGTACTCATGGATAACTGGACTGGCTTGTTCTTAAGGTTGATATTTCTTTCACAGAAAATGTTATAATGGGTGCCCAAGAACTAGAAACCTGCCCAGAAGAGTTTCCATCCTAAATGATTTCACATGTAGCTTATGACAGGAACACAAATAAATTCCAGTGGGTAGCTACAAACTATCTGTAGCCAGTGGATGTGTGTTGTTACTGAATGCCAAGAGTTCATTTCCTCTTCTTCTGGCACCAGAACTCAAAATTTCCTTTGAGGAAACATGTCTACCTCCCTCTCAATCAAGTTCTTTAGATGTTATAAATTCTTCCCTAGTTCTTAGACAGAGGAAAGGGATAGAAATGAGGAGATGAGAGAGCAACAGGACCACCTCCATGGATAATTTGCCCCCAGCACTCCACCAAATGTCAAAGGCCACCTAACGGCCTCCACTGTCCTAAATGCCATACTAACCACTCCCCCCACCCCTAGTTTCACCTGAATTTGACTCATGAGCCCAACAGACCCAGCTCACCACTTCCTCTTCTTGAAGCACTCTGCTTGGCTCCCCAAGACAGCATACTCCCTCGGTTTATCCTCTCCCCCACCCCAACACCACACACACTCACACACACACACACACACACACACACACACACACACACACACACACACACACACACACACGGAGTGGGGGTGCGGGGGAGCTTCTTGAATATTCCAAGGCTCAATTCCCAAACCTCTTTGCTTTTCTATCTATAACTAGTTCTTTGATTTTTCTCAACTAGTCTCATTGCAGCTAAATCCTGTCTCATTGAATTTAAATACTTCCTGGTAACCCAAATTATTATCTCTAGCTCAGTGTTCTCCCCCAAACTCCACATTTCTGCATATACCTACTGGATGTCTCTGAAATCTCCATATTAAAATAGATGTCTGTTGTGGTTGGACTGGAAAATGCCCCCTCCCCTGCACACACACACACACACACACACACACCGCACCCCAAACAGGCTCATATGTTTGAACACTTGGGTTTCCAGTTGGTGGCACCATGTTGGGAGGCAGAAGAACTTTTAAGAATGGCCTGACTGCAGGTGGTGAGTGGCTGAGGGCATCCTGATTAACTGCCCTCTGCTTCCTGACCTGTGGCCAGCTGAGGAATCTATGCCACAAACTTCCTGGACCATGCTGGTCCCAGCCACCATTCCTTCCCCATCAAGATAAACTCTATCTCCTAAACCGTCAGCCAAAGAGACCCTTCTTGCTCTACGTTGCTTCCATCAGGTGTTTTGTCCATGTGAGAAGACAACAGACTTAGATTTAACATATCTACACAGGCTTTCATCTTTCCAGCTCAACTGCTTCCCTCCACAGCCCCTCTTCACTTCAAGGCAACTCCAGCCTTCCAGTTCCTCAGAAGGTGCCAAATCTTTGAAGTCAAGTTTCCATCTCTCTCTTTCCTGTTAAATTCAACTGGGAAATTTTACAGCCTCTATCTTCAAAATAGACACAATGCAATTGTTTCTCAACATTTCCCCTGCTGCCATCTACTACTGGGCACCTCCCCTTATCTCTGCCCTGCATCACTACAGCGGCATCCTAGCAAGTCTCTCTCCAGAGTGACCATATTAAAACACTAACTAGACAAAGCCACGTCTGTGCTCAACAACTGCTGTGATGTTTCATTTCTCTGTGAATACAAGCCAAAGGCTATTCTGCGCCCCACAAGAACCTAGACGTTCTGTCCCTCAGTTCTCACCCCTTACTCAACCTGAGCTATGCTGGAGTCCTTGTTTCTTACACCTCTCACTTCTCTTTAGGACTTTGTAGCTCATGGCCCCTCCACCTGGAATGTTCATCCCAGAAACTGCCACGGGACATTCCCCGATTGCTTTGTTTTTGAGCACTGGTCACCAAGAACACCTACACTTTACTCTTTTGTTTACTGTCAGCCTCCTGCAACCCCTCCATCTAGAAGATAAGCCCCATAAAAGTCAAGGGGTTTGTTTTGTCTCCTGATGTATCCTCTGCATCTAGAATAGCATTTTGCACACACACTTTGTTCAATAAGTACAGTCTGATGAATGTTTTTGGGCCATCTCCCAGCTGCTGGCTTTTATGATTCAAATATGACCAAATTCACTCTTCATTTGGTCTTACTAATTTCCCAATAACACCTCTCTTCTTACATAAGGCCCTCCATTCCTACTTTCTTGATTCCTATACTTTAATCTCTTAATATGAATAAGTAATCTGTGAATTCTATCCACACCAACAACAGTTATAAGTTCCAAATTCCACAATCCTGTCACTACATTTCCCCATTAGTGGTTTTTTTCCCTACATATATTTATTTATCTGTGCATTCCACAACATACATGTGGAGGTCAGAAAACACCTTGCATGGTAATTGGCTCTCTCTCTTAACCATGTGAGTCGGGTTTGATGGCAAGTGTCTTTACCCACAAAGCCAGCTTGCTGGTCCTCATTTTTTTCAGAGAAAAGTGCTTTTACCAGAAAGCATAAAATGCATCTCAAAGCACTGGGCTGTGGGTAGGAAGGACAGGTGAGAATGCTAGAGAGATGCTGAATGCAGTCTCACCCTGTTGGTAGGATGGAGGATGCAGGTGGGTATGTACAAGAGAGATGCTGCATAGGTCCCACTCTCCTTGTCTTTTCTGCAGCTGTAAACTTGAACACTGGTCCCCTGGCTACTGGGTTCAGATCATCTCTTTGGCTTTCTTCTACCTTTTGAGGCATTCTTGCTGAATCTCTTTTCCTAAGCCCTTTCTCTCCTTGCTCCTTTCTTAATGTGGTGTTTCCCTAGGTACCATTTTTCACTATCTTCTGTATTTAGCCTCTGTACTACAGGCTGACTTATCCATGCCTGTACTCCCAACCACTAACTCTACATCTCAAATGCAACTCCTCTTGTCTCTCAGTCTCTAAGATCTACATCGAAATTCCCAGCAACCAATAGGATACCTATGCCTTACCTGATTTCTTATAAACATCTCAATTTAGTGTCCAAGATATTTGTTATCTGCCCCGCAAATCTGCTCTCCCTCACCTGTTCTCAGCCTTGATTATAAATATGTATTGACCCAACCATCTAACTTGTGACTCAGGATAAGTCCTAACACCCTTCTTCCCTCCCCCTCCCAACAAGCCACCTAACCTGTTACCTCTCCAACTCCACTTCAGAGACACTGTCAAAACTGAGCCCTTCCTGTCCACTCCTCTATCCATGCTCTAGTGTGTGATCCCATCACCCCTCGCTTACTGAGATATTACTGCAGATGCTAATGCTAATCTCTCACGGGGCCGCTCACTAACTGGTTGGTTCATTCTTAGACTGTCCCTAGAGTAATCTCACAATCTTGTGACCACTGTACTTGATGTCAGCATAAATACCAGGTCAAAATATCTTGTCACACTTTCCCACAGTCTTATTAAAATCCACCTGTGTATCCAAAGGGAAATATGTTTTGGCAAAATAAAACAACTTTATATTAGGATGAAGAAATTGTAGTAGTGACCATCATGTCCTCATCTAAGGCAAGGTGGTATGAGCAGGAGCAAGTAAAGTGAGGACTCAGATCTCCTCTCAACACTGCTACACCTGGAAACAACAGAACACACTAAGAAAGAAATACAGCCCAGTGTGACAGGAGGAACAAAGAAATGTCTGGGGAAACCTTTGGTGTCTTGTTTTTTGTTCCTACCCTGCCCCCTCCCCATGAATCGGCAGCCATGTGTCTAAGGTACCAAAAGACCTCATCTCCCACGACAGCATCACTGTGGGGGAAGTGCTAAGCACAGGGCAGAGCTCATTGCCAGGCTCCATACAGTTTCCCTCTGTAATTGAGGAAGTTATAGAGAAAGAAGCAAAGTAAGAACATGTCCCAGAGAAGGGTCCTTCCTGGATGGACATCTTGTGCCTCTGGACAACAATAGTGACAGAACTCTGACAGCCTAGTCTCTCTGTCTTCTGCAACATGAAAATATGCAACATGACTCTTGCCTTCTCTCCTGGATCAGAGTGAGTCGTCCTGCCCAGAGAACTTAGATTTCCTCCCATACTTAGATGAGGATCTAGTCTTTGAGGATTCTAAACAAGATCGAAGCAGACGCCTCGGGAGCTGTGGGTAAACCACCCATCCAACCATCTCTCAGGTTTGCTGGAGATAAATCTCCAGTGAAAGCCATTTAAACTCCCCCCCCCTCTTTTTTTTTAATGAGGCTGGAAAGACGGCTCAGTGGTTAAGAGCACTTAACCACTGCTCTTCCAGAGGAAGATTTGAATTCAATTCCCAGCACCCACATGGTAACTCACACTATCTGTAACTCCAGTTCCAGGGGATCCAACACCCTCTTCTGGACTCCATGGGCACTGCAGGCACATGTTTGCATAGACATAGATGCAGGCAAAGCACTCATACACATACATACATACATACATAAATAATGTTGCAATACAGTTGAAAGATGGAGGACAATGTCATCTCCATTGATAAACTGATATAAAGAAGGATAGAAAGGGAAGTCTTTGATTTTAACTGGATAGGAGAAGATCTTGCTACGAGAAAGAACAAGCTAAAAGATTTCATGGAAGCCAAAATCACTGCAGCTGAATCAAATTTGATGTTGGCACTAGTTAAGGGAAATTGAATGATGTAGAGGAAAATCTTAGGAAAACACTCTTGGAATTTGGTGAAAAATAAATGAAGGGGGGAAAGGATAAAAAAGGAAATAAAGAAATATGAAATTCGAAGATATCCAAATAGTAAGCCCCTGGAGAGTTAAGACAAAAGGCCGGGGCAGTGACCAAAGCACTACGGGGAGGGTTTCCTCACTCCCTCAAGAACAGCTGCATTTGGAAAGCAGCAGGGTTATCCTAGGCCAATCTAAAAAGGGAAGTCTATCCTCAGGTACCTCGCTGCAAAAGTTTTAACACTGAGATACAGTGCATAGAAAACAATTCTAGCTGAAAACATCATTGTCCTCAACTTCTTTACAGCATCAGACTTCCCGAAACACTGGAGGAACTTTCCCAGTGACACAGCAGTGAAAATTTCTGTCCTCAAGATGGCATGTCACACTTCTTCGAAATGATCATCTTTCTGGAAAGTTAATTTGCTACACCGAGAGGATACCTCATCAGGAAAGGAGCCCAGATTAAGAACTCAAGAATGCAGACAGCATGGTGAGAAATGAATCATACTGAATACCAGTTCAGCCGTCAGAGCTGTGCTACACAGCTCCAGGTGTCCAGGACACCTTCAGGGCAGAGCTGTTGTGCTGAGCAGCTAGAGGTGTCCGGGATACCTCGCCCTTCAGGGTTGAACTATCTCCTTGCAGTTCAGCCATCAGAGCTGTCCTAAGCAGCTCAAGGTGTTCCCTGACTCCCCCAGGTAGTCAGGACACCAAACCCACAGAGTTGCAAAACTCACCTTTTGCAACCAATTTATTTATACACCCAGTACTGATGTTGACAATATGCACAGATTAGACATTTAAGATAAAAAAAAAGGATATGCGAAGAAGGTGCTATTGAGTCCTTTCTTCACATTAAGATCCAAGTTGTTCATTTCTGCTTCAATATTAAGATACACTGAAACAAGGGTGCTTTCCTTTTCAGATTCCCATGGATTTAAAAATAAGATATCTAGGCCGGGCAGTGGTGGCGCACGCCTTTAATCCCAGCACTTGGGAGGCAGAGCCAGGTGGATCTCCGTGAGTTCGAGGCCAGCCTGGGCTACCAAGTGAGTCCCAGGAAAGGCGCAAAACTACACAGAGAAACCCTGTCTCAAAAAACCAAAAAAAGGGGCTGGAGAGATGGCTCAGAGGTTAAGAGCACTGACTGCTCTTCCAGAGGTCCTGAGTTCAATTCCCAGCAACCACATGGTGGTTCACAACCATCTGTAATAAGATCTGGTGCCCTCTTCTGGCCTGCAGTCATACATGCTGTATACATAATAAATAAATAAATCTTTAAAAAAAAAAAAAACCAAAAAAAAAAAATAATAAGATATCTATCATCCACATCTTTGAAGTCATAACAATGAATAAGCCAAGGTCCAGTGTCAAAAGAGAAAGGGAAGCAAACAAATATGGACTATTTCAATTCCTCCATCAAAACAATGTGAAAATTCATTTCAAAAGCTAGTGTTTTAAATAGGGAAGGATATATATACATATTTGATAAAATGATATAGATGCATTGGAAATAAAGATGGACAGTATATATGAACCAAAGAACTCACAGAACTCTGCCTGCCTCTGCCTCAAAAGTGCTGCAGTTAAAAGCATGTGTCTGGAACCTGGAGAAATGTCTCAGTGGTTAAGAGCACTGGCTGCTCTTCCAGAGGTCCTGAGTTCAATTCTCTCAACCACATGGTGGCTCACAACCATCTCTAGTAGGATTTGATGCCTCTTCTGGCATAAAGTCATGTACGCAGATAGAGCACCCATATACATAAAATAAATAAATCTTTTTTTTTTTTGATTTTTCGAGACAGGGTTTCTCTTTGTAGCTTTGTGCCTTTCCTGGAACTCACTTGGTAGCCCAGGCTGGTCTCGAACTCACAGAGATCCGCCTGGCTCTGCCTCCCAAGTGCTGGGATTAAAGGCGTGTGCCACCACTACCCAGCTAAATCTTTTTTAAAAAAGCATGAATTTATCGAAAAACCAAAAAAAAAAAAAAAAAAAAAGCATGAATTTAGCCGGGCGGTGGTGGCACACGCCTTTAATCCCAGCACTCGGGAGGCAGAGCCAGGCGGTTCTCTGTGAGTTCAAGGCCAGCCTGGGCTACCAAGTGAGTTCCAGGAAAGGCGCAAAGCTACACAGAGAAACCCTGTCTCGAAAAACCAAAAAAAAAAAAAAAGCATGAATTTGGCTCCAATTATTCTTAAAAAGGCATCAAAAAGAGGGAGAAATACTTTGCAATAAATATGACAAAACAAACCTAAAACCTGTGGTCTAAAAACCATAAAATGTTACTGAAAAATGTTAAAGATGGAGATAAAAAGAGAGCTACCACATGTTCGTGGATAAGAAGTCTTATTTTTATTATGATTCATTCATCTATTTAAAATCCAGTGCTACAGACTGCCTTGAGCTTATTGAGAACTCTATCACAGAGCTACAGACCAGTCTTTGATAATTTTAAAATGACAATTATTGGGATATATTCAATCACACTGTGAACCCTGAGCTTGCATTTGTGGTAATTAAATAAAATTAACCTTGGATCAGGAGGCTGAGTTAGCAACTAGTTGACAGAAAGTAATCAGAGGGCACTTGATAGACACATTAGAAGTAGTAGGGAGGGATTTTGAGTGGTGCAGATTTTTCTGTTTTGGTTAAGTGGAAGGACAGGCTTTTGGGAGACACCAGCAAGGAGAGGTTAGCTAGGTGCTACTCAGCCTCTCTGAGAGAGCAGGTTTCAACCCCAGCTTTTATAAATAGAACAATAGAGATTTAGTTAAAGCTACCTTTAGCAGCAGTGGCAGAGCCAATGCCTGCAGGAACAGAATTCCTGACAGGCTGCAGCCTGAGCAGCCAGGCTACTGCCAGAGAAGCAGGCTGGTAACTGCGGAGTAGCAACTGATGGCTGAAATAGCAGTAGATTAAGGAGCAGCCACTGTGCCAGAGATGAAACAACAATCTTCTCCAAATACATTTATGTTCAGCTTAACATATCATTCTTATCAGCATAATGTATAATCCTTATCAAAATCTCAAGCAGCTCCTCTTGCAGAAATTAACAAGATGGTCAAACATTCATTTGAAAATCCATGGGGCACAAAACAGCAAATCAATCTCGAAAAAGAGAAGCAAAGTTGGAGAACTCAAACTTCTGATTGTGAAGTTCCCTACAAAGTAACAGTGACCAGGACAGTCTGGGGTGAACACGAAACTGAGAGTCCAGAAACAGACTTTCATGTGCAGCAAATTCATTCCCAACTATGCCAAGATAATTCACTAAGAAAAGCAACACTTTTCTCTACAAAGGATGCTGGGGTAACTGGATATTCAAAAGAAGGGTGGGGAGAGGAGGGAAAAAACAGAAAGAATCAGAAATCTAAATATAGGGTTAAAACCATAAAAATGCAGAAGAAAACATAGGAGGCTAGAGATTCTCAGCAGTAAAGGACACTTGCTACTCTTTCAGAGGACCCAGGTTTGATTCCCAGCACACACATGGTGGCTCACAACCATCAGCAACTCTTGTTCTAAGGGGTCTGATGACCTCTTATGGCCTCCATGGGCACTGCATGCGTGAGGTACACATATATGCAGGCGAAATACACACACAAAATTAAATAAATCTAAAAAAAATCACAGATATAAATGACTTCATGAGTTTGGATTAGGCACTGAGTTCTTAGAGATGACATCAAAAACATAAGAAACCAAAGATATAATATCTTTATAAATGTCTTTAAATATACAACTTTTGTACAACAAAAGTTATCATAAAAAATGGAAAGATAACTTTAGAATACAGAAAAAAATTTGAAAGTCATCCATCTGAACAAAAGAAATACACAGTCACTGCAAACCAACAATAAAAAGTCAAACTCTAAAAAAACTAATAAACAATCCAAATGGACATTTCTTCAAAGAAGACGCACAATTGCCTGGAGATCTCATGAAGAACTGCATCAGCCACCCAGAAACAAGACCCAAACCACGCCAAGACACCACTCTTCACCTGTTAGGAAGGCTCTAACCAATGACAGACAACACCAGGTACTGATGATGATGTAAAGACACTAGAACACCACACTCTGGTGTGTGAAATAGCACACCTACTTCAGTAAATAGTCTAGCTGTGCCTCAAATGAGTAGACATAGATATGACCCAACCACTCCACTCCAGGTTTATACCTAAGGAAATTAAAGTACTGTCTACAGACAAAGTTTGTCCAGGCATGTGCAAAACAGCATCCTTCACAACAAAAAACAAGATATGAAACGGCCCCCATATCATTGAATGATGAACAGACAGCTAAAATGTGATTCAGCATAGAATGTCATAAACAGTACATAGCTGGGCTAGGCAGGGCTACTGATAAAAACTAGACTGTGTTGGCCTGGGGTCTGGAAGAGGGGACGGATGGGTGAGCAGATAGGAAATGGGAAGTGATTATTAATGGGTGCAGAGGCTTTGAAATGACAAAAATGTTCCAAATTGATTGTGACAATCGTCCACAATTATGGAGCTATACTAGCACCCAGCAAACTGTAGGTTTCAAATGCATGAGTCATGTGGTATGTAAGCCATATCTCCAAATAATAATGAGACCAACGCCTAGAATTTGAGTCTGAACTCCACAGTTTCCAACTAAGAGACATTAGCTGAGTTGCTTAACTGTTCTCACCCCTCAAATATCAGTAAAATGGAGAAATTAAATAACACCAATCTCTGATGTTGTTTCAAAACTAAATTAACATCTGTAAAGTGATTAGAGCAGTGTGTGGCCCAAATACATCTGTATGGTAACTATAGTAACTTCATATCCATTTATTAAATACATATTAGCGTCCTAAAATGGCTGCTGTCACAAATTAGCACCAACAAGACAATTTATTCTTTCAAAGTACTTGAGGTCTGGGAATAGGGGGATGGCTCAGTTGTTAAGAGTGCTTGCTGTGAAGCATGGGGACCTGAGTTTAAATCAGCAGCACCCCTGTAAACAGCCAGGCAGAACTGGGAATGCCTGTCTTGAGCAGGAGAGACAGGTAGATATAAACAGCGGATTGGCCTGCCAGCAAGCAAGCTTCTGGTTCAGCCAGAGACCCTGACTTAATATACAAGGTGGACAGTTTTCGAGGAAGTCATTAACATGAACTTCAGGTCTCTACCTACACCCATACATGTGCAAACACATGTACACCATACATACACACAAACACGCTCTCAAACTCAGTGAATGCATATACACTATATTTTCACTTAAGGGAAAATTATAATTGGAGATGAATTACAACATAATTAAAGAGATTAATTTGGTTAATATCAATTTTATATTTTAAAAGTAATATATTGCATTCATAAGTATTCATGGGTTTATAAAAATTCATCATGTGTTTATTTACAAGGATATTTCAGATATTATAAAATCATATTCTCTAACCATTAAGAAGCAAATGAAAAATTAATAATATTCTAAACAAAAATAAGAATCATTTAGAACTTAAAACATATTACTATGGGTTAAGGAGGCAATATAAATACAGTATCAAACTATAAACTACAAAGCTTTATGTAAAAGACTGTGTTGGATCTCTTCATAAAAAACAGTATAAAATATTATGAAAACACTAGGAACAGATTCCACAAAACTATTGCAAGTATAGCAGAAAATTAAATAGCTTTAGGTAATGAATCACTCATAGAAATTAAATTAAAAACATAAAATGCAAATTAGTAATAAATGAGCAAAGACTGTAGACTTTATGCAAAAGACTAAACATACTGTGTGAAGATTCCAAGTAACTAAAAAAATTACAAAGACTTTTAAAGCTGATACAGTTAGTTTTAACCAATCCTGAACACCGTTGGGGATGCCAGAAAACAGGGAGCGGCAGTGGAATGAAGGGCCCATGTCTTGCGAACAGACTTGACCTTGGAACCAACTTGGCCTTGAAAAGGCAACTTAGCAATGGGGAGAGAGAACTTCAGAAAATATTTGCAGGTTTTAAATCAGTAATCCTATTTCTGGGATTCCGTCTTCCAAGTGCACCCCTGTTTAGGAAAGAAGTTCCTCTGCAAAAGACGGAAATGGATAAATCTACTATGTGACTGTAAAAAGTGTGGACAGTTTTTACAGTCACCAAATGGAGAATACTTGTGATTCACACCTTCTAAAAGCCAGACTTTAAAGCTGTATATAGCTTGATGATCACGGTGTTAGCATTTTTCTTCAAGGTAGTACTCAAGTAAAGGCGAAATAAGAGGGGCAGCCCCCGCCCGCAGCTCTCGCGGCCCTGTCCTCACCCTAATCAGGATTACTTGGGAGTTCTCACGGTATGCACTATACCACTGGCATCCTCGTGGACACAGAGGAACTGTACACACACTCTGTATGAGGCCAAGAGAAACATCTCTGAGATGATTCCTTGAATTTTGACCACAAAAAATAATTCCTTACATTCCATTCCTTCATCTTCTACTTTCTTGTATTCTACCTCAAGGGCATTAGCCTTTTTTTTTTCTTTTTTGTTTTGAAATGTCATTGTTACTTATTTTCTCCTTTTATAAAGCATTTTTTTCTTGCCAGGCTTGGTGACACATGCCCATATTCCAACACCAAGGGGCTGAGGCAAAAGGATCACAAGCCTAGTTTTTGTTTTGTTTGTGTGTGTGTGTGTGTGTGTGTGCGCACGCGTGTGTGTGCAAGAGACATTTTGTCTAAGTCAAAAATCTATTACATAAAACAATAAAAATTAAAAAACAAAAGAAATTCCTCTTTATGTTGGGCAAGTTCTATAATTTGGTCTCTAAAGTCACTTTGATAATACAGAATCGAAAAATTACAAGTTGTGTGCCCATCAGAAAACATCTTCCACAGCTTCAACTCCCCAACAATGTTTTCTGCTCACAATCCCCTCAATTTTCTAAAGCTAAAGTGCTGTGGGGTGTCTTTCTGATGCTGTCAATATGTGCTGCTATGACTGGTTAATAAAGAAGCTGCTCTGGCCTGTGGCGAGTCAGGTTATAGCCAGGCAGGAAATCCAAGAGAGAGACAGGAAGAGGAAAGGAGAGTAGGGGAGAGACGCCAGCCACCACCCAAGTAGCTGCAAGATGCCAGCAGACCAGTAATGCCATGGCCACGTGGCAACATATAGATTAATAGGAATGGGTTAATTTAAGATGAAAGAGCTAGCTAGCAACAAGCCTGAGCCATAGGCCATACAGTTTGATAAGCCTCTGAGTAATTATTTTATAAGCGACTGTGGGACCCGCAGGTGGGAGAGATTCATCCAGACTGCTGGGCAACGCAGGACCAGAGAAATTTCCAGCTATGCTAAAGAAATCCCAGCATTCCTCTCTGAATCCACTTTCCTACCTTTGCAACTAGGATCATTCCCACTTTAGATATGCAGTATAGACAATACCCAATCTCAGAGCCCTGAGTTCCTGCAACCCCCACCTCCCCTGAGACTTCTAGGTCCAGCACAGGATTCTATAGGCAGCCACACATGAGTTTCCAGCCCTGTTCAAGCTGAAAGTGGAGAATAAGAGAAGCTTAGGGGAGCTGGGGACTATGGGGAAACAGAGAAAAGTTAAAAACGGGGGCTGGAGAGGTGACTCGGCTGTTAGGCGCACGTCCTTTCTTGGAGAGAACATGCATTCTGTTCCCATGACCTATGTCAGCGGCTCACATCTGCCTGTACCTCCCAGCTGCAGGTGATGTGATGCCTCTGGCCTCTATGGACACCTGCACTCCCATGCTTATACCCACACAAACACACACATTCACATCATTAAAAGTAACAAACCTTTTGAAAGGTGAAAATATTTAAGAACTCTAACAAAAGGCCTTTCTGTTCTGCAGTAGATTGTGTGCTGAAAAGGTGGGCTTGTTTCTAAGTCATAGCAAACTAGAGGCCTGAACATCCCATCGCAGGGCATATAGTCCTCTGAGAGTACAAATGAGTTAGGCTTCCCGTTATCCTGCAATGGTATAGCTCATCAGCGGCTCCACATGGCATCTCAGAGAGTGTGGGGTGAGGGGTTGATCCATGGGTACCAAATAAGCCCTGAGACTAAGACATGACCTTCTGACACTGCCAGTGAGGTGGCCATGGAGGGTCAGCATCACCGTCTGGCCTGTGGGAGAATTGCAGGTCCTCAGCCTCAGCCCAGAGCTTCTGAAGGAGAGTCTGAATTTTATTATCTTCAAAGGTGCATGTGCATGTTAAAGTCTGAGAAACAAGATCCCAGAAACACGCACATGCACGCACACATGCACACACACACACACACACACACACACACACACACACGCACACGCACACGCACACGCACACGCACACTTTACTAATCTCATGCCTCCCCTCTCCCTTCTGTCAAATCATCAAAATGCCTGCTGATTCTCCACCACAAGGGCTTAGTTTTGGCCTCCCTCCAAAATATTTGAAGGAGTCAACTCCACGTAATTTCCCACAGGCCTCACCATCACCCTGTGCAGGCCGAGCCGCCCAGCACACCTGAATTAAATCCTCCCTTGGTCACAACTACTGACAAGAATGGAGAAGCTGTACCGCCACAGGGGAGAAAAGGGCGCTTGGGCCAATTAAGGGCCCTGCGAATTGCAATCACTGCCGCCAGAGGTACCCCAGCATGTACTCTGTAACTATGAGGGGAAATCATGGTTAAGGACATCATTTCATGTGCAGATGATCACTCTGTAAATGTTTATTTAATTGCATGATTGGTAATCCCCAACTCTGCAATTGTCAGGACTGGTCACAACAACGGTCAAGACTCTCCGCAATTCTGCCTTCAAATCTCCAGGACAGGACGCAGATAGGTCCCGCGCAGAAAGTGGAAAAGAGGGGGAGCTTTCTATCTTCAGTCCAGGGTTAGTAAAAAGAAGAGTTCCCCTGGCGTTATTGACTGGGGAAGGAAGGGACGTTCTGTGGGCACTGGACTTCACTTATCTTTCTAAGTCCAGCTGAAAGCAGCCCATTCTTTGAGAAGGGTTCTGAGAAGTCACTGCTCTGAGTTGTGCTCCTCATGGCACAGTCATTGGACTGCTCTCATGGCTCTTGGGAGGTAGGACTCATCTGTTTAGTTCAGGCTTTACAGACTGACCACATGGGCAAAAACGCCCCCTCTGCCTCTTAGCAGCCATGTGACTTTGGCCAAGTGACTTCCTTCTGTAACTGTGACATGCATAAATCAATCCCGAAGAGTTGTTGTGGAGATTATATGAGACAGCACATATAAAACATTAGTGTCCGGCACTCAATAATCAATGTTAGCTATTATTAGCACTTGACAGGGTCTGGCTTCCATTAGAATTGGTTTCGTATGTTTCCCTCCCCTACTACATCATGTGCAAACTGTTTATATCCCAAGGAGCTGGCACAGGTACTTACAAATGGCAGACAAACAATATTTGTGAAGTTGCTTTGAAGGTATGCCAGGAAGAGGAAAAGAGGGGTGCTGGGAACAAACAGTGTGCGTTGATTTTACCCAGGGCCAAACTCGGCAGTGTTTGCTTTTCTTTCATTACCAGAATACACTGCCTCAGACAGCAAGGTTCTATAAAGTGGGGCTAGAGAAACACTATTTATCAAACCAGATGTTTTGTTCAGAGACAGCAAAGGTATGCTAGGAGATAACTAAAAATCTCCACATTGGTCCCTGGCTGAGTGGGGAATAGAAACTGAAATTCATCCAGAGCTCTACTGGACAAACTGGGTGCCTTGGCATGAAGTCACATCATCAATTAAGACCATCAACCTAGAGGTGGGGGGCGATTTGTTCTTCAGAGTATCTACCTAGAAAGATATCTGTGGACTGTTTAGGAGTTGGATGCATCAATGGAGGGGAAGCCTTACTACAAACTCAAAGGTTCCTTGTAAACCTTTCAGACTCTTGAATGAGCAACAACTGCAATAATAATAGTTTATTAGCTACTGATTGAGTGCCCACTAAGGAGCTCAAGGTGCTTGTGGCTGACAAGAACCTTCTAGACTTGCACAAAAGCCGGGGGAATACCACCTTCTAGACAAAGCACAGCATCTTTTCTGAGATGATATCAACATCAAGGACTTGTCCTTGTGGCTTATGACCACTAAGCTGTTTCATAATAAGGACCCTAGGGACTTGTTGTGGACCTCATGTGGTGAAACTCATAGCCCAACCACGGGCCACTGACTGTCTTGTGGCTCTTACTAAATCAGTACCCAGGCTCAGGCTTCTTCCTGCATGCCTCCCAGCACCACATCTTCTCAGGCTCCTGTGTGAGCACCCCAGCTGCCTTCTGCCCTTCTGTCATGACTGAGGTCTCTCTCCCACCACCCTGCCTGCACAGACAACAAAGTGGCCATGACTTGTAAGGCTGGAAAAAGAAAGGGAGTGCACTGGATCTCATACATCCAAAGACAAATACAGAAATTCTCATTTGGGGCTAGAAAGTGACACAGAGATAAGAAAAATAGGTGAGTATGATGAGTGCCATCTTAAACATTAAAGGGGAGATAGTGTAGAAACATCCAAGGCAGGTCCTGATCTAGGCCAAAGTATGGGAGAGGCTTAAAGGGGAGAGCAATACTCAAGACAAATCTAGGAGCAACAGCAACAGCGTACTTATTGAGCACACAGTCTCCACTAGGAGCTTTGTGTAGATCGTTACTCTCCTTAAAACCCTCTGAGGCAGGTATTATTCTCTTCGGTTCACAGGTGAGAAAGTTGAGGCTCGCAGTAAAAATGAATTCAAACAGAGGTGGGTTGGCTCCAGGATAAAGAAGAAAAGAAGCCAGATAGGCCTTCGAGATGGAGGAAGCTGCCTTGCAGCAGGCTGAGCAGGAGGAAAGATCAGGTCCCTGGGGAACTGAAAGTAGCTTGTTGAGGACTAGCTGGGGGTGGGGACGCGTGTTCAGAAGAGAAACCAGAAGTACAGGAGCTCTCCTCAGACCTAGACTTTTTGACAGCTAGACATTTGATTCATGCGGTCTAAGCCCTCCAAGCTCAGATTTCTCCCTTTGGTAAAAGACCACACATAATAATGATGCCTGCCTCTCCCCCATGAAGAATGGCCATTAACACCAACTGAGATTGGTGGTGTAAACTTGATTGCAAAATACAAATTCCTTCACAGACTAGATTTCATCACTGACTCTTCCCCAGTAGCTTCGGAGATTCACAAGCCTAGAATCGGGTGACCCAGAATCTGTGTACCAGAGAGTCTTCTGAGCAGAGCGACAGTGTGGAGGAATAGAAGAGCCCTGACCCCTGCATCCACACTTTCCACCTCCTAAGTACAGAATGCTTGCCTGCATCCACAGTTCCTAAGTACAGGGTCCCAAGGTGAGTGAGCTACCCACTTTGTTCCGTTCCCCGGGGGAACCGGAGATGATAAGGACAGCACTTACCTTATATGGATGATGTGAGGGGTGCGTAGCACACATGCTAAAAGGGACACAGGTCCCAGCACACAGTAACGACTTAGTACTAACTCACACAGCTATCGTCTACTTTAATTGGGAAGAAATCTGTCTGTTATCCTCCAATCCCTCTGCATCCTATGTGATAGAAATCTGTGAGCATATTAGAAGCTGGCGATGAAGTAGGTTTGCGACCCTACATTGCCCCTTTGTTCCTGGCTCCCAGGGACTGGCAAGCAGCTGGCTCTCCGTCCTGGCAGAAAATGCCCAAAAGAGGTAAAAGGCAGAGACTGCACACCATTTGTGCAAACCAGTCTGCCCTTGTAGTTTCCTAGACAAGATCTAATGTGGTCAGTCAGACGTGACCTGCTCTTTTAAGAGGATCTCTTCCTTTTCCTCCCTCCACCCTTCTCTCCCTCTCGGGGACAAGCGCACGTACTCCCCCACACAGCTCAAGAAGCTTGCAGCCTTTTCACAACGCATACTCTAGGGTCCTGTTGTGACAGCCTCTTGCCACATTAACTTGCCTGTCCGACTCCCGGCAGAGAAGGAGCAGGAGCCTTTGCTAATGTCCCAGAAGGAAAGAAGCAGGAAATTCGAACAAAACAAATCTACACGCAGAACCCAGCATCTGCAAGCCAGGGACCCAAACCGAGACTAGATGACTTCAGACTGTAGATGAAGAAGCAGCTGCCTCTTTAGGTACAAGGGGACTGAAAAACAGTTACTTGCCGCTAAAAAGAAAAAACCAAACAGATCTGCATACCAATTAATTATGAATATTCATCGACTCCAGCCTGCTCAAGAGCCACTCTGCTCTGCAACCCTGGGCTCTGCTTCCCAAAGCTCTCTCTGCCTGGCTCAGGAGGAGAGTGGGAAAGTTCATTCAGGCGCGTTGCCTTTGGCTCTTTCAGGGACTCGCTCTGGATTTGGGCTTTTTTTCCCCTGAAGGGTTTGGATCAAATCAGTTCTGGTCTTACCCTTTATATCTTCCATAAGGGGCAGCTTTTTGTTTTCTTCCTCTTTCCTCGTTTGTCTTGGGTGTTTTTGTTTTGCTGCCTCTGCCTGCTGTGGTGGCTTTCTGTGAGAGAGGTACTCACGGACCAGAGATATAACAGACCCTAGGGCTTGTGGGAGGGGCTAAATTAGCCAGCCCGGTTTCGGAAGGAACCTCAAACCCTGTGTCCTTTTCATTGACTAGAAATACAGATTGGTAGAGGAGTACTGCGGTAGTTACTCGAAAGCTTCCTGGGGCTGTAATGGGTTGTAATTTATTTTTCCTGGGCTCGAAGCTGTGTGTTCAAAGTTCACTGTCTCCTTCCCCTTGTCCTTTTATATACCCTTCACCCTCTCTGCTACAAAAAAATCCATTTTTCTCCTTTGAAAAAAAACATTTTTTTTTTTTACTGCAAGAGGAGAAAAAACAACAACAAAAAACTCTGTGTCCTGCAATTATGATGCCAGATAGCAAGAAAGCTGTAGCCTGATATTCAACACCTGTGGAAGGCAAGAGCCGCTGTTCCTGCCCCCTGAAGCTGATCACTTCCTATCCCACGGTGAGCAATCCTTCCTGTCTCTTTGGAGAAGAACTCAAGCAAGAGGGCAGCTACAGGGGAAGCCACATTATTGTCTGGAAAGCCTCACAGAGTAAACTGCTCACTTGGGACCTCTGCCACCTGTAAAGTGGCAAAAATCATCCAATTTCCCCAGCTTTGACTTCCTACCTCCAAAGTCCTATAAACATGGATGATAGCCACTCCCAGACTTTGCAAGGTGACCCAAATGCAGGTGAGAGGCTGACCAAATTTTAAGCCATCTATGAACTCGTTTTGAAATTAAGACAAGGGCTGGCCCTCGGGAAGGAAGATAAGTCCTCAGGTCCCACAGCCACTTGGACAGCTTCTCCTTATAAGGCTGCTGCTAACCTTAGTTAGCATTTGAGGTTTAGAGGAGACCTCAGGCATCGCATCAATCCAAGGTGACAGAAACTAAGTCACCTGCTCCTGTTCACATGCCACAGAGCACGGAGTGGGCCTCTCTTGTTTGCCATCATGCTCCCAACGCCAGTTACTCCCACAGTGCAGGTACTCGGTACAGAGCAGGTACTCGGTAAACACCGAGTGAGTGGCTGGTTTGTGAATGAACAGCAACAATGCAGGACTGGAGACACAGCCTCCTGATTCCTAGCTCACGTTTCGTTTTGCTTTTTGTTTTTTGATTTTTTTTCTGTATTTCCTTTATCAGCAGAGAATTCATGTCGGAAGCTAATTACACAGGACATAGGACATAGTTCTGCACAAAATCACTTACTTCATGACCACTGAAGATTGCTTTGAAGGAAATGCACTCTCTCTAGACTTTTAGTCCTGTCTGTAACAGGGCAAGGCTGACATTTCCGTGTAGAGATCCGTTGCCTTGTGCAGTGCGGTTCCTGCCACACAGGATGTGCGCAGCGAATTCTGAATATTTTGATAAATCCAGAACTGCATAGCAAGACTTTCTGTGTCTTACTAAATGGTGCATAACTATAGGATTTTGCATTTGGAAGAACAATTAATTGCTGTTTGGCCAATTAAAACTGCAGTGATGTGGCAAGCTGGGATGCTGCAGGTCCAGAGGCTAACCACCTTACCTTGGGCTAGCTTTGGCTCCCTGAATAGCCACTCCTTGGCCACCTGAGTGTCATAACTAACAACCTGTGGCAAACAGATGCAAACCTTTTAAAATCTACTAACTTAGCAGACCACCAGCTTCCACTAATCCCAAAGCTAAGAGTGTCATCAGAGGGCATCGTGGGCCTGTAGAGGAGCCTCCCCCATCTCGCTGTACCTGCCTCTCTGATGTACCCACAAATGTATTTTAAACTTGCCGTGACTTACGCCTTTCTTTGTTCTGCAAAACTATAAGGCTTTATAAAAATGTGACCCCTCCCCACAGCCCACATTTTACTGGTGACCGAATACTATTGTCCTATTCCTTGCCATTTCTCAAATCTGTCTCCTCTCCGTTTCTGTAACCTCGGTCATAGTGTCTACTCTCTCATCTTTGCCTGAACAACTCTAAGTCAATGTCCCATTATCCCAAGTCGGGAACAAGAGAAGTTAAAAGCCTTTTAATATGTAAGTAAATAAAACTCACATTCAGTCACTCTGCTTCACAAGGATGTCTGCTCTCTCTGAACATCCTTAAAATAAAGAGTCTGAGAACCCAATCCAAATAAATCAGGCAACATGACCGTACGCCATGGTCTCAGCAGCTATTTCTGTTTTGGGGACAGGATTAGGAGAGCATCAGAAACCCACCATTCACTGTGCTCAGATTCAGTTTTCATCAAATGCCTATGGAGAGTAGAAACCTGCCCCCAAATCTCCAAAGCCCAGTTACAGGACGACATCAGCCAAGAAAGCAGTCCTGATAGTTTGTGTGCCGGTGCTTTGGAGTTGCCCTTGCAGACATCCTCCCTGCTTCCACCTGCTGTCTACATCAGAAGGTCGATTCCCTAGCTCCTTGACCTCTTGGATTACCTTAAGTTTGCTAGGCTTCTTGTGCCCCTGGCTTTATTTAACTTTTTCCCTCTAGGGCTTGGTACCTGCTCCTTTCCTTGTCCCTGTGAGCTCATTCTATCTAGACTGCTGCTATCAATCTCCCCTTCCACTCCAGCCTAATGGCATGTGGCTCTCTCTCATATATATGTTTGTTTTAGTTTCTCTGTATAACAACCTGGCTGTTCTGGAACTCACTCTGTAGACCAGGCTGGCCTTGAACTCACAGAGATCTGCCTGCCTCTGCCTCCCCGAGTGCTGGGATTAAAGGCGTGTGCCACCACCCGGCGCTCTCGCATATCTTTAAATAGTCCTTTTACATATAAACTCTCCTTGACTTGGATCTTCTGTTTCACTTTAGGTGCTAGCTAACACAGTCTATACAACAGTTCACCCCTCTAAAACTCTGTTCATGTTAACATCATGCCCCAAGTAGGTGAGGCTACTATTCTTCCAATGGCCAATCCCCTCTATGCAATAACGATGCTTAAGTAACTAAAATCTGTAGAGTGAATTTTAAATGCATATTAACTCATTCATCATCCCAATAACCCAGCAATCTCAGTATTGTTATTATCCTCATTTTACAGACCAGGAGGCAGAAGCTCAGAAAGATTAAGTATCTTGACCAATGGTCGTACATGGTAGAGCTGGTATTTGAACCCAGCACCCCAGTACTTTCATTTATCTATAATTCTACCTGCTTCAGACTTGTTCCCTGGCCACCTTTCATTAGTACCTGCAGGTTTGGGGCTGTCAATCTTATTCTCTAATTCTCCACACCACTGCAGAGATGGCCTTTCTGCAATGTGTATCTTGATAATCTTGTCCCAGTTTTTAAAATCCCCAGTTTCCTTATAACCTATAGCAAAATTCCAATTCTCCTCATGGAGTAGTTCGGGGCCTGCCCTACCTCTCTCCCCTTGCTTTCTGACATGGGTAGAAACACGAGCTCTGCTCACCCCATCGGATGCTACCACAATATCATGCTGCTTTCCAGTCTCATTCATATCTCAGGCCATAAACTTTAGACTCATTTGTCAATCTTCTTTCTTTACAGCCCATGTCTAATCCCTAACAAACTCTGCGGTTTCTTCCTTCAGAACATATCCAGAAGCTGATCTCTTCTCACTGCCTCCTCTGCTACTGTACTCATGCCAACCCTATCATTTGCCACCGGACTGTGACAGCCTCTTCTGCAGTCTCCTGTTTCACTCTTGATACAGCATCCATGATATCAGGATAAAACCAAGGAGCCTACCACTGCCCCGCTGAAAACCCTGCAATGGATCCACCTCACTACAAGGAAAATAAAACTCCTACCAGGCCCCTACGTGCCCTTTGTCCATCACTGCTGTTGCCATTTACTGTACTCTTGCTCCTTCTGGTCCTCCTCAGGGGTGTGCTCTGCCCTTCCTCCTGTCTGGAACGCTGTTTTCACAAACACACACGGGCTCCTCCCTGCACGCCCTGTGCGTTTTGATCAACTGACTTCCACTTTCATCCCAAACTACCCACAGCTTTCATCCCAAAGCGAATAAGAGACCATGTATTTTTTAACCATTTTTGTGACTATGGTACAGGAACACAGATTTGGGTTGCCCCAAATTCCATGCTACCATAAAAATTATATCATGAAGTTTTATAGTCCTAAGTCAAGTGTAAAATCCATTGGTGGATACATCAGAGAAGGGGAGGCTTTTCTGGAGTCCCAAGATATAATCTGATGGCATTCTTAGCTTTGGGGTTGATAGAAGCTAGTGTCAGCTAAGTTAGTAGATTTCAAAGGCTTTTTTTGTCGCAGGTTGTTAGTTCTAACACTCAGGTGGGCAAGGAGTGGCTGGGAGCTATTCAGGGAGCTAATTACCTAAAATAAGGTAATTAGCCTCTGGGACTGTAATAGTCTAACATCTCCACATAGTTGCAGTTTTAGCAGTTTTAATTGGTCAATCAGTCTTTGGGGACACTGCCTCTTTAAGGAATCTCTCTATACATCCTACCATCAAGACTGTGATCTGCACTATTATTCCCCACTAAAATGAACCAGACTCTTTGAAAAAATAGCTGAGCCCAAGCCTAAGGCAGAAAGCATGTGAGAATATGAGTCTGAAGCATTTTGTTACACCAGAAAGCAGGGCTGCTATCCAAAAAAGAATGACTTGGGGCCAATCCCAGGTAGACGCCATTAGTCAAAGAAGGAAAAGTTGAAGCAACAATCGAAATAATAACCACAGTGAGTTGAAACCCAACAGACATGTAACATGGCCAATGTTTATGACAGGGGGACTATCAACACTCCAGGGCGTTTGTTGCACAAACTGTACCAGACAACCAAATGGCTCATGCGGAAAGTTCTCTTTCAAGGCACACAGAGAAGAAAGGGACAGCACTGACAGCACTTGTGTGACACTGTTTGCTAACAACTAGGAGAGTTATGTGTTTAAGTGATAATCATCAATGCTGTTTGCATCACAAAAGGAGGTACAAAACCTTCCTCATGTACCTTCTCATGGAAGCATAACCCATCCTGTCTGGAGCTGTTTTACTTGTAAGAGAAGAGAGGGGAGAGGAAGGGGAGGGAGGGAAAGAAGAAGGATGAGCTTCCAGACCTACATACCATTTCCTAGGAAATATTTGGCACAGAACAACAGAGCACACCAGGACACTCTAGAGAGCTGGCTGTGATGGCATACCCCTGCAATCCCAGCATTCAGGAGGCTGAGACAGGAAAAATCTCACATTCAAGGTCAGCCTAGAATACACAGTACAATTCTTAAACACATTTTTTTTTCAAGAGAGTTGAATATTTAAACACTGATTGGCTGTTTTATTATTGTTTCATTTTTAAGCATGATATTGTTGTGGCTACAATTTTTAAGTATATCCTTTGGAGATTCATGATGAAATGCAAACAGATGAGTTAACTATTAAAATAGGAAATGAAGTACTGTTTTCTCTATAATTTAAACATTTGAAACTTTCTGAAATAAAGGTTAAAAAGTGATTCGAGACAAAGAGAGGAAACTGAATTAATAATATGCACTGGCTACAAGGTGGAATTGAGACTGAGAGTTGAATCAGTGTTTACTGAGTCTGGATTCACTAGCTTGGGGTCCAGGGGTGACAATATTCAACTATGGCAAGGTTCAGTTTAAAAAGTTGTAATCTGGCAAGATGATGATTATAAAACAAGCCAAGCCTGGCATAGTGACACCAGCATTTAATCTCAGCACTCAGGAGACAGAAGCAAGCAGATCTCTGTGATTTCAAGGCTAGCCTGATCTATACAGCAACCTTGATGATAGCCAGGGCAACATAGAGAGACTATGTCTCACAAAAATCAAACCAAAACAACAACAAAGCAAAAAACAAAAAACAGGCCAAGCATGCCACTGTGCAAATGGTCAGATGAAAGAGATCATTTGTAAGAAAAATAAAAGTGATTGAGCAATAAGCTGATCAAAGCTAAAAAACACTAGGGTAAGCAAGAGAAGTAGATCACTGTGCAATTTGTCTGTAGAGCAAAATTGAGAAGCAACATCACATCTCCTTTTATTTCGATGTGAAACATTCAGAAGTCAGGAAGGACTGTACATGCCATCCAGTGTGCATTGAGTACAGTGTGGCTTGACAGTTTCAGGGAGAGGAAACAGCTGGTTGAACTGAGTGGCCAATGGACATTCTGACCTCCATATTGTTTCTAAGCCTGCATTAAAACAGTAGTCCTTTGATAAAACTCATGAAAAGAGGTACTTGGGTTTTATGTATCATAAAAATAAACGCCCAGGGTAACTATTGTATAAATGGCTTGCTCTGCCAGTTCCAAGAATGCCTGTACTTATCCATTCAGCTTTTGTTATGAGTGACTACACTGAAACACTCTATGCATTATTTCAGTGTTCAAAATGTTATGTTCCTTTGGTATTTTTTAAACAGCATGATCTAATGAAGTGTTCTTTGTTTAGTTTGGGATTTTTTTGTTTTGTTTTTTGTTGCTTTTTGTTTGTTTTGTTTTTATGAGGCAGGTTCTCACTGTGCAGCCCAAGTTGGCTTTGAACTTGCAGCAACCCTCAGCCTCCCAAATGCTAGCATTTATAGGAGTGAAGCACCATGCCCTGTTTAAGGTAAAAAGGATATGAAAAGAATGGGTTTTCATGGGACTCCTAACAGTGGGAGTGGGGGTGTCCCTGACTCTTGCCTGTGCTTTGGACCTTTTTCCTCCCGCTGGGTTGCTTCACCCAGCCCTGATATGAGGGTTTGTGCCTAGTCTTACTATACCTTGTTAGGCCATGTTCAGTTGCTATCCCTGGGAGGACTGTTTTTGTTTGTTTGTTTTAAGGGGAAAGGAGGAGGATCTGGGGGAAAGGGGAGCAGGAGGAGGGGGGCTGGGAAGAGTAGGGGGGGGAAACTGCTGGTGGGACTTAATGTGTGAGAGAAGAACAAAAAAAATCGGGTGGGTTTTTTTGTTGTTTCTTTCGAGACAGGATTTCTCTGTGTAGTTTTGGTGCCTTTCCTGGATCTCTCTCTGTAGACCAGGCTGGCCTCGAACTCCTGAGTGCTGGGATTAAAGGCGTGTGCCACCACCGCCCGGCAAAAAAAGTGGGTTTTTATCACTGGTAGCAATGCCTTAGAGATAGTGAGTCAAAGTACTCTCAGATTTTGGGGGAAATATATATTATGAGGCAATAAAAATACCCAATCTTGAGAATTCTTAATTTTTCCCAACAACAATAAATCCAAGCTCTCCCTTTCTTTTTAAAGAGTTAATTACTGTATATTAATTGGTAAACATTGATGAGGGCTTCATTGTGACATTTTCTTACACATTCTGGGCACACTAGTCCCCATTTTCTTCTCCTTTTCTTCTTTCTCTCCCCATCTTCTTCCTCTCCCATGATAGCACCCTTTCTACTTCCATGTGTGGGTCTCTGTCTTACATGTTTATGTTCCCTCAAATACAACCTTGCTCCATCTCCTTATACCCTACCCCATACACAAGGCTCTAAGTCCGTGCTATCAGATAATGGCCTATGACTAACTCAACTAACCAAATTTTCCAACATGCTTTGTAAACATATCAAGTCTGATACTCTTTGGCACTGTGCTTTGATAGTATATCATGACATACACACTTCCTCAAAAGCTAAACAGGGACTAAATTAATTCAACTGTATTTTTGTATTTAAGACAGTTTTGTTATTGTGTATCAACCACAGGATATATATATATATATATATATATATATATATATATATATATATATATATATATATAAAATGGATTTAATTACAAGATTTCTACACACATTTACAGTACCTCCATTCCCCTCTTGCCCACCTTCCCAGTCCTGATCCTCACATTCTTCCTCTGTAGTTTCCTTTCTACTTTCCTGAATTATACTTCTTTGCCACCAACAACTTCTCGATCTGCTGACTACAGGTGTCCAGCTATAACTGACGCTGTGGAGATGAGGAATTAAGGCTATGGAGTTGATCTACACTTGCTATGTTGCTTGAGGAATGGGATACACACCGAACCATAAATTGCCTGGTTCCTTCATTGTTTTTGTTTTTGCTGTTTGTTTTAAAGCCTACTTCATAGGGTCATGAGTATAAATAATAATATATGAAAATATAATAAAAATAATAATATAAAAAATATATGAAAATAAAGCATGTGAGACCCCTAATAGACACCCTGGCACACAACTTGCACACAGGAAACATGGACTTCCTTGGTCTTTACCTGTGCTCTAAATCTGTGTTGAACGACATTGTATGCTTTTTCTTAGGTCTCTTGTCCCACTTACATGTTCTGTGTATTTTTCAGAAGTAACCCAAGAGCTTCTGAGGTGACTGAGAATAGAAGCCTTTTCATTTGTATGGGACACAAGGTCTCTTCACTCCCCTTATCTAAATTTAAAGTGATCCTAAAGATTCAGTCAGTAGCTGTAGGACTGAGGCCATGTTACAAGAAGGAGCAAAAGGAGGAAGAGGAGGACCTGAGTCTCAAGTCCTTCTGTTTCCATGATAAGCTCAAGCCACAGTAATGAGGGATACCCGAAATGCTGAGCGAGGGGATGCCATTAGCTGCTGCAGAAGAGCCAGTTTCCCCAAAAGGGAACTGTGTGACCCAAGGGAGGCCTCATGAGAAGACCAGCCCGGAGCACGTAGCATAATAGCTGTGCTGTCTTGAGGGTCAACTGTGTTCAGTTCCAAAGAAAGCACTCATTACAATTCAACCAAGACCAGGCTCCAGAACTTCTGAAAAATTTAAAGTTTAAAACCTTAATATATTAAATTACTATCAAGACACCAAATATATCAGTGGTGGCCCGAGACTCTTGGAAATAAATAGAGGACAATTTAAACAGGTGAGTGGGAATTTGTGTGTATGGGGCTTCTTGTTTTGGTAGGACTAGGATTTGAGCCCTTAGTCATAACAAAAGATTTTTAGTACCACAAAACTATTTCATGCCGGGCGGTGGTGGCGCACGCCTTTAATCCCAGCACTCGGGAGGCAGAGCCAGGCGGATCTCTGTGAGTTCGAGGCCAGCCTGGGCTACCAAGTGAGTTCCAGGACAGGCGCAAAGCTACACAGAGAAACCCTGTCTCGAAAAACCAAAAAAAAAAAAAAAAAAACTATTTCATAGGATACTATAATGGTATCTGCACAACAATATGCATTTGTCCAAACCTAGAAAACTTTATTACACAAAGAATGAACCTTAATATACTTTTAAAAACATTCAACGGGTCAAGGGATCCCAAAATAAAGTGTAGATTGTGACAAAAGGTGTCTGATTGTGTTTAAAGTATGGGAACAACCTTACCGAATGGCTGGAGGGGAAAAGGGCCCTGGCTTGAATCCGTCTGGCTGAGTGGCAGCTGTAAGACTAGTGGGCAGAAGGAAGTACACAGAAGTTCATTTTTGCACAACCACTGCTCACACTACTGGAGTCAAACAAGGAAGTGGATGGTGGGCAGCAGGAAACAGGGCTCTCAGTGTAGCAGCTTTGGGGTGTTTTAAACAAGGTAAAGCTCCTCAAATGATATACATGGTAATAGACCGGAATCACAGTCAGTGAGTTCATGGTCAGCTGAATACAGATACATGTGGATAAATACAGCAATATTTATCATTGCGTATAAATATCAGTTTGAGAATACACACATATTTCTTTGCACCGTCAACTGGCAGTATCAGTGAATGGAGATGCCTGAATAGCAACAAGCCTTACCCACAGACCATTTTCCAATACCAGAAACCAAAATTATTCTGAGCAATAGCTGATTCTAGGACTGATACAGGCAATGTACGTGGTGAGTCTGAAGTATCTTAGAGTGCCACGAAGTGGGTTTTTATTTTAAAATTATTTTTTAGCCAGGCAGTGGTGGAGCATGCCTTTAATCCTAGCACTCAGGAGACAGAGGCAGGCGGATCTCTGTGAGTTCAAGGCCAGCCTGGGCTATAGAGTGAGTTCCAGGAAAGGCTCCAAAGCTACACAGAGAAACCCTGTCTCAAAAAAAACCAATATATATATATATATTATTTTATGTGCATGGATGTTTTGCCTGCATATGTCTGTGCAGAGGCCAGAAAAGGGTTCCAACCTGTTGTGAGCCATTATATGGGCACTGAGAATTGAACTGCGTCCTCTGCAAGAGCAGCCAATATTCTTAACCATTGAGCCATCTCTACAGCCCCAAAGTGATTTTTGAAAAATGTTTTCTAAAGCTTGCAAAGATAGGTATGTCAAAATGAAAGCAGAGGCCAGTCAAAGAGATTCCAATATGCCATAAACAATCTAAGCAACAAAACAGATTCCATTATAATCTAAACTATAAAGTAAGTATCCATGATACTATACTGATATAGACTATTTATTAAATAGATGAATTATCAAATAAATAAATGGGAGGAAACAAGCAAATTTCTGCTCAGAAGAACTCAAAATAATTCACAGAGGTATTCTGCTACCCAGGAGACGAAGCGAAGCCCCTCCTGGGCAGCAAGCACTTTGTCACCTCTTTCCAAAGAGCACAGCATGGAAAGGAAGGAAGAAAGAATGTCGGCAGCGATGGTGACTAGTCCTGTCGGCAGTACACACAATCAGGATGATGTCCCCAAAATGGAACTTCATCTCTGCGGTCTTCCTCCAAAAGCTACTTAACCCCAGGATAACCACGAGAAAGACATAACACAGCTATCCCAACTGAGGGACACTCCATAACATATCCTCACCAGCATTACTTCAGACTGTCAAGATCATCAAAAATAAAGTCTGAGAAATCTTAGCAGCTATGCGGAGCCTAAAAATATATGAAGACTAAAAATAATATGTAACATCTGGGGGGGCGGGGAGCTAAGGGACTATGAATGAAATCTTGTGTTAGATTTTTCTATCTTTGTGACCAAAGGGCTCAGAGAACAGCCTGAGGAGAAGAGGTGTGTTTGGGTTCAGGGACCCAGAGTTTTCAGTCCACGGACCACCACTGACTCTGAGTGCGTGGTGAAGCTGAACAACACAGACGTGGAGGTGCGCCGCAGAGCTACTTGTCTCCTGAGAGGAAGCAGAGGAGTCGTTGGGGACTGGGGCCAGGCACATCCTTCAGTCGGTGAGTCTGTGCAGCGCATCCCATCATCAAGCCACGACAGATCCGGACTTCAGCTTTAATAATGTTGTCAGGGCCACGGAGACCGCTCAGTGTGTAAAGTGCTTGCCACCGAGTCTGACAACCCGAGTTCGAGCCCTGACAACCACATGGCAGAAGGAGAAAGCTGACTCCTACAAGTTGTCCTCTGACCTCCATATACACACTATGGCATGAACATGCCCACATACACACACACATTAAAAATCAATATTAGGTGAGGACAGTAACCCACACATTTAATCTCAGCACTCAAAAGGCAGAAACAATGGATCTCTAAGCTCAAGGCCAGACTGGTATATAGACCTAGTTCTAGGACATCCAGGGCTACACAGAGAAACCCTGTCTCAAACAAACAAACAAACAAACAAACAAACAAAAATCAATGTTAGTTCATTAATTAACAAATATGCTATACTAATGTAAGATGTTAATACTGGGGGAAACATAGTGTGCAATATATGAGAACTTTCTTACTATTATGACTTTTCTGTAAATTGAAAATTATTCTAAAATTGAAATTTTATTTACAAATGTTTTAAATTCAACATTGTATAAAAGTTCAAATGCAGCTTTTGTACTGAAGCACATTTTTACTGAAGTAACTGCTAAGTGACCAGGGTTTTGCAAACGCGTCTGTCACACATGATTTCTTGTTCAAACAGAACCCATTGTATCCACATTCAGCAAAGCAAAGCAAACTTGGGCTGTGTGCCAAAACAGGCAAGTAGCCTGTTATCCTCGATGCGATAGTACTGTTCAAATCTTTCCATTCCATGACACACAATATTCCCTTTGGTCAGGGGAAGGAAAGCCCTCGAAGTTGATTCTTCACTGGCTCAAAAAGTTTCCAAGTGAATGTCTCTGGGGAGATGTCAGAAACTCGCACTGGAGGAGAGCAGGAAGGAGAAGATTGCTGGTCTAGGCCTTGAAGGAAAAAAAAAAAAAAAGGAAGGAAAAGGCTTGGGCTTCCCCAGACAGACTAAATGATATGGGAATACTGCCAGAAAACTTAGCGTTCCGCGGCAGGAAAGCTGGCGCTCAAGTTTGACCACACTCACCAGCCCTAACTGCCAGAGGACTGGACTTTCCAAGCAGCCAGGATCCCAAAGGGCATAAGTCTCTATCTTCTCACAGTCCTAGGAGGCAGTGGAAAGTTCTGAGAAACAAGAGGCCCTTCAAGTCATGCTGATGACCTCAGAAGTAGGGTTCACACAACCCAGCTCCTAAAGACAATAGCATCGGCCAGGCTCCAGCTGGAAGCTCTCTTGTCATTTTTAAGGCCTCCACCTTTGCAGAGATCAGCTAGGGGTGACAAGCCAAGGAGAAATGTCAAAATAAGGCCCCCTCTTTCCCTCTATATTAGGGCCAGCAGAGCCTGAGGAAATGCGGGTACAGGGAAAGATAATACAATTTTTAGACTTTTGAAACTACGTTTACAGACTTGTGGATTTTTCACTTATCCTATGGGGTTATTCCAGCTCATCCTTTAAGGTCTCATTCAAACCATAAATCTTTCAAGTCTCCCAGCATCTCCTTCTCCTTCCAATTCTAAGATTATAATTAGTTTCTCATGAGTTTCAAGCGGCTTGTCCCTTGTAAGGCCATGTACTCCTGGCTTTTCATAAGTAATATTTTCATGCATACAACCCAGAGTTTATTTTGAAGTTCTGGGACCTGAATGAAAATTCTTCTTCTGTCTTTATCAAGACTTCCTACATCCCATAGCACTTAGTCTAATGTTTTGTATATGTACTTAATGTTAGATTGGTATTGATGGAAGAGACATGGAAATTATCGAAAAAATTCCCCTCTATGGAAGCACCTTGTCCTTTAATCAGAACAATGAAGGCCAGCAATCTCTCCATAGGAGTGGAGACTGTGTGCCCTGATGCAGGGGGATTGGGGGCTTTTTTAGGGCAGAAAAGAGAACTTTAGGGGTGGAAGGTTCCAACAGCAGGTGTGTTCCTTGCAGTTTCAATGTTGTAAATGCCAATGGTGGTTGGTGTGTTGGTCTTTTTTATCGGGAGTTTCCAGGATCCTAAGAGCTTGCAGGTGTTATCATTCAAGTTAACTTTTCTGTCTGGAGTTTCTCAGCCCAGCTGAGGTCTGAGGTCTTTAAGTAATTAGCCCTTTACTTAATATCTGACCTTCATTGGCTACTATGATCTCTCTGAAATTTGTGATAGGAACAACTAATTATAAATCAGATTTTACTCTTCTAGCTATCCATTCAAACACCCAGGAGGTCAGCATGGTTATAGTCTGCCTGCCTGTGACAAGTCTTCATTTGAGGTGAGAAGAAATAGGTTTTCTCCCTCTCACCAACAGGGTTATGCATGTCACTGTCCAGTTTTGCCCATTTTGACTCATGCTTCCAACAGCTCCTCAGACCCCAGCTGACTGATGCACCTAGCTTTAGTTGGGAGATGATGTGGTTTCCAAAGCCTTTGGAAAGTGATTCCTGGGTTGAACAAGCACAGGGGACTCAGTCCTGTAGCCTCAGCTTGGCACTCACTGGCTTTCTTCATGTCTGTTGGTCATAGATTTGCCTATCCTCATATTTGTTAATATCTGACAGTCCTCTTGTGAAAAGATAGAATCTATTCTTAACTAAACCCTTAGCATTTGGGAACCCAGGCAGGCACAGGTAATGATTAGAAAAAAATTCTAATTAGACTATTACATTAACCTAAGTATTGCAGAAGTTGATGCAAAATAATGGCTTGGTTTCTTCCGTGTAAAGTCTTGCCCTGATGAGCATCGTGAACGTATTTATCCATTCAACACCCATTCCTGAACACCGACCATGTACAGAGAACTCTTCTGAGCAGGGAGATCCACTTCTGACCTCCAGTTGCCTTCATTTCCTGTCTTCCTCTACTGCCTTACTCCAGAAGTCCCAGCTCTTGCTAATCACATCCGATAGGCTTTCAGTTTTGAGTGACTGTGAGGATGGGATTCAGGGCCTCCAGATACCGTAGCATGACAGGCTTGTGAGTTCAGCATTTCCTGCTAATGTGACTATGTCGCATACTTACATGTCTCCCATTCTATCACAAGGGTCCTTTTCTCTTCATTATTTCACCAAAGACCCACCTTCTAACACTCCACACTGGACCTGGACCAGAAAGGAAGTGTGGCTAATAGGTCAAAATATGCCATCAGACAATATTACCAAATAAGATGTAGGAAGAAACACTAAGATAGAGAAGAGAGTTAGAAACTCGGAGGGAATGAGAAACTGGGACTAGGGTCATGGCTGAGGAACAGAGATCTTGCCTGAGATGAGCAAGGATCTGGGTTCCATTCCCAGCATCACAGAAGCAATAGATAAAAAAAAATAACAAAATCCTTTTAAAGCTGTTCTACAGTCATTGCTACTTGTAATAAAATTCAACTCCAAGTGTTAAGTGCAAAAGCAATTCTTTACAATGAGTTTAGGGTTATACACATCATCTAAACATTAAGAAAAAATTTAAAAATTAGTAACCAAATTTTCTACTAAAAAAAGCTGTCAAATTTTAAAATTAGTCTCCCAGGTGCCCCCTTGGAGAGATCCTCACTTCGTTCTAGGTGGCACTACTCAATTTGAAAAGACTTACATATGAGATCACCGTTTAACATCTCACTCCTCTGCTAGATGAGCCCAGGATAGCTCAGTTGTTCACCACTAACTACCCAGCCCTACAAAGATCCTGCACATCACAGGACAGCAGTAGGTATTGGCTAAAAGGAAGCACAGAAGTCCTTGATTCTGGTTCCTTCATATCTCAAGGCCCCCTACTTTATCTTACCATTGTAAAGAGTGGCTGAGTTCAACTTCAGATAGACTCAGGGAGGATGTCTTTCATGTAGAAACACCACTTTTGGTAAATACTTGGAATATGTAAACAAAGTTGTATACCCAGAACTGTTTTTAGGGCCCCAGACACCAAGGACATGGGATTACCTGAAATGACAACCCTGGAGAGAACTAAGAGAACTCAACTCCATAGTTTTGCATCTGTCAGTCATTTCTCTAGGAGCAAAAGTTGAAGATAAATTCCTAGGCACTTCTGAACCCTGTGTGCACAAGGAAAGAATGTTCTACCAACCTGAGGCCCACTTGCTCATGAAATGATTTGGTGAAGGCCAAATCAGGCAAACAGAACCGGGAACCAACACTGGCTCACAGAAACAGTGGCCATCTGAGGAGGTGTGGGTGTGACGCAGGCTTGTGGTGGGTAGCCTTGTAATTAGTATAAAGATGGAAAGCATTGCTATCTTTTTTGTGTGTGGAAGTTTGAAGAAGGAAAACCCCCACAAACTTGAAGCTACTCTGGCCACACAGTGAGCCCTAAGCCAACCTGTCCTAAAAGCGACCATAAATCACCATATATATTTGCATACTAATTAATGACTTCTCAAAGGAGCCTGCCACTCATGTTGATGCTGTTCTTTCTCCTCACTTTAAACTCCCCTTTCGTTCCAGTCTTCTATGACTACTGGAGCCGAAGTTCCACAGGGAAAGGCCAGTTTATTATTCCTGCTATATCCTCTAAAAGGCCCTAACCAGGAACTCTCAGCACTGCATTTGAGAGTGCACATCCCTCTCAGTGGTCCCTCCAACATGCTATTAATTCCTAAAAAGTATTTTTGCCACAGCAAAACCAGAGACAATGAAGCAGATCAGGCAGCCTGGGGTAGAAGAACTCTGCTATACTGAGAAGGATGAGCTGTCACGTACCAGCTGTGCTACAGGCAAACCAAGCTACTCTGCCTCCCAGAAGAGCACAACCAGGGCCCGAGCAGCTCCCCTCTAACAGCAATCTCTAGCCCTGAGGAAACCCCACAGGCAACCCCTTAGTGCTTCTTCTGACGTCATGGTTACGACTGCATGACAACCATTGCTGCCCTGACCCCTTGTTGCTTCCAAGAATTTGATTAGTTCACAGGAACTCCGTAGTTTTAGTATGTGAAGTGCACCTCTGTGGAACAAGCAGGTGCTCAGAGCTGTTAGCTTCATCTTCCTAACTAAAAGAAGGCACAGTGGTACTACCTACATAAAGATTCCACTGCCCCTTTTTGTCCCAAGGCTGTGTTCACAAGGGCGGTGAATCGATCTCCAGTTAACAGCTCTGTGTCCATGAAGAACCTAAAGAACTACATTGCCTTGAAGACCTAAGGAGAGGAAAAAAGAGATTCCCAGAATCCAACAGCTGGCTGTAGGAGGTAGCTATGTCACAATAGCTGTGGCTTCTGTGTTGAGGCGGGCTTCTCCACAGTCAATCTTGAGGCTTCGATTTGAGCATTGTGGTGGCAGTCTCAGGAGGCACTGGAAAAGGTGTGAGGAAATGACCTGGGGAGGAAGGCTAACACAGAAGCAGACTGCTGAGTGCCACTGAAGTTCAGTCTTGACAGGACCTCTGGAGAGGATGTAGAACCAGCTTACAGATGCTCCAAGCCAAAGGAAGAGAAGTGGAGGCTTTTATCTGCCAATTTACCTGCACCATCACTACATGGACCTTCTCTGGATTGTCTAGTGCCTGTAACCTGCCCTGTGCATGGGCTCAGCATGATTTTGTAGCTGGAAAGAATCCTTGGGAGGAAAATGCCAGATATAGTCAAAAGGAGTTACCATCATGCATAAGGAACAGGGAGGTTAGGTTCGTGGGAGAGGGAGCCACAAGGTCAACTGTTCCTTGAGTTAGAGTGGTGAGAGCCGATGTGTAGAAGGAGCTGGAGAATGAATGCCAGATCTCACTCTCTTCCTCACCCTGACTAGAACTCCCGTGATGCACTTCATCTGGCCGGCCAACCAGGACGCGGAACAAGGTGGAAGAAGACAGTGAGCAGCGAACACCCAGGGCTTCTGCATTCAGACATTTCCATGCTTCAACATTTAAAACCTCAAACAGCCCTGTGTGGCTACAACAGACATTACGTTTAGGTGTTAGCTAAAACCAGTGAAACTGGAAAGGAACTGGGAAGCATTACCTGGCAGTCTAAGCAATTGGAAGAGAAATTCTAAATAGAAATTTGCATTCTAGCTCTGGCTTGGATCAGTTGTTAAAAATGCTAGTTAGGTAAACCCTTAGCAGTCAAGTCTGTTTTCTTACTCTTCTAATGGGGTGGGTCCTATTGACCTAAAGAAGCCATTGTGAGGTGGGTCTGGTGACAGACACCTATAATGGAGACCCACAAACATGACAAAACAGGAGAGGCGGGGCAGCAACAACCACAGCAGCAGGGGTTGTGAAAATCGAGGGGGCAGCGTCGGTATTCTCTTACTGTTTTAGAAGTCAGGAGCAAATCCAATTTTAAATGCATTCGAGAAACAAATAGGACAATTTTCCTCCATTGCTTCTTTCATTTAGGATGACACTTAAACAAATATTGACCACCACAAAACTTTCTCAAAGGCAGGATTTACTGATAACTATTTTATTTCCACTAATCCTCCCTCCCCAATAAAAAAGAGTCTATATTCTATTTATATTCCAGGCAGAAAATATGGCTCAAGACAGAGCATCGCCCAACTGCCCCCCACAGAGCCTCCCTGCATTCCATCGCACACGGGGGTGGGGGGGTAGGAGGTGGCTGTACGGCAACTTAAGCCTAATGACGTGTCAGCTTCTAACAGATTCCTCCATTGTTTCTCTACCTGGTGGCTTGCTTCAGCCACGACAACATAAACCAGTTTCTAATAAAGCCATCGGTTGGTTTTTTTCTCGTTGTTTCCTTCTATCTCTTGCAGGGTGCTTTGTTTTTTCAACCACTTCCTCATAGGCCTAAACACTGACAGGACAGTCCAGCAACATGTCTCCAGTCATGATCCTTTCTCCTTTCACTTCCCTTTCAATGGAGAAATGTACAGCAGTGATGGACATACCATTAGATGACAGTAAGAAATACTCAATGGAACATCACCGGTGTTTCAATAACCAAGGCCAGTGAATTAGCAAAATCATCACTATTTCTCTGTCGTGATTTCAAGATCTCTGCTTTGTTATAGATGGAGAACTAAGAGTACAGTAATCCTGAATGGGCCTTAGCTCACAACCCGTGTGGAGTCCCTGGCTTGGCTGGCCTCCTAGTTTTCGGAAAGCAGCTTTGGGAAAGGGAGACTTCTTGTAAACGTGCCACCTCTGGGTAAACAGGCATCTACCATTCTTATTCATCCAGGACAAAGTAGCGGAAGGTGGAGGGTTAATGTCATTACTAAATACAAACTTTCCTAGAGCGAACACAAAGGTGCCATTCTCACTGCTGCCCCATTGTTTCAGGTCTCCCGCAGTGGGTGGGGAGCAGGAAGACTCAGAATGGAGGGAAGGAAAGGGGCTGCCCTTTTCAGTAACGCAAGTCCACCGGGCTTTGCTGTGAAACTGTTATCTCTGTCTCTCCCTGTGACACATTATCACAGCATCTTGAGGAAGTGGACACTGCCCTCCTGAACTCTGAGGAGTAGCAAACAGATGCAGCAACTCCAGCCTGACTGCCCAGCAAAGCACAGGCTCCCAGTGACAGTGCCTGGAACTAGTTTTTAAAACCTCCAGGCAAGCCAGGTGTGGATAGTCTTAGCATGTGAAAAGTGAAGGCAGGAAGGTCAGGAATTCCAGGTCATCATCAGCTTCCTCCTGAGTTCCAGGCCAGCCTGGGCTACAGGAGACCCTGCCTGATACAAACAAATAAAAAACAAAACAAAAAAACAATAAAACACGGTTTGGGGAGACTGAGTCTGAGGCTAACTTGAGATTAGCCTGGGCTGGGCTATACAGGAAACCCTATAAAACGTCTCTAGTGATGAGCAAGAGGAGAAGACAAGTCATTTTCCAGAGATCATTTTCAGGGCCCATAGTATGCTTCTCTGTAGACTGGTAGGAACAGTATTTTAAGTGCTACAATTAAAATATATGTTTATAAAGAGAGAAAAAGATTGAAAATCCAAATAATATGAAATAAATTTGGCACTTAGCCTTACAAGGCAATTAGTTTTATATTCTCAATCTAGATTGCTCCAAATCACAAACCTAAAACTAAGATTAACTAACATAAAGATTTAATTTCTCGTGGGTTGAAGAGACTTAAATTTACACAGAATGTCTAGATGAATAGTCTGGTGTTTATGTAAATACCATCTTAAATATGAAAGCTTCAGCCTGGTTATAGTTTTACTATCAGACTGCTAGAAACAACCACATAGGTAGGAGATATTATTTTAGCATCTTCTTGAGGATGTTGCTTAGAGAACCTCTATCAAAATAAAAATCTTCTGCCATTTGTCTATTTCCAGTCTTTGTTTTTTAAAGATGTATTTATGTATGCATATGAGTGATCTATTTGCATGTATGCCTGCATGACAGAACAGGGTATCTATTTGCATGACAGAAAGGGCATCAGACAGAAGAGGGCATCAGATCCCATAATAGATGTTATGAGCCACCACATGGTCACTGGAAATTGAAGTCAGGACCCCTGGAAGAGCAGCAATGCTCTTACCTGCTAAGCCTTCTCTCCAGTTCCCTACATCTTACATTTTTAAAAGATTTTATTTTTAATTATGTATATACTGTGTATCCGTGTACATGTGCACGCAAGTGCCAACGATGTCCAGAAGAGGGCACTAGACTCCCCCCTGAAGCCAGCATTGCAGGTGGCCATGAGTGGTCCAAAGTGGGAGGTAGGAACCAAACTCTGATCTTTGCAAGAACCCTTGAAATCATATTTTCATTTTTATGTATTTATTTTTTGAGGTAGAGTCTTGCCTTGAACTTGCTATACAGACCAAGCTGTCCTTGAACTAATAGAGATCTACCTGCATCTGCTAGAATTAGAGATGTGTGCCACCATACCCCACAATATCTAACATTTTTAAACTGCAAAGGAATGCTTTTACTTCACAGTTGTTTGTACTTATCCATGAGAAAAGTTATGCCAACAGATATTGAGAGCGGACGGCAGGGAGTTAGACATGAGGTAATCAAGGGAAATGCAGCTGTACCTCCTGATGATCGGATGCCTCTTGTGGCTAATCATCCTTGAAGCTGCAGGTGGATTCTTCCCGCTGTATCAGCAGAGCCCTGGCAGACTGCCCTAACAGACATGTGTGAACACTAATGAAGGTCTACATGCTCAAAGCACCGGGCTTCATTGTAATACTATTTGCACTGTGATTTTGAGCCTCTTTTGTGGACATTTCGCAAGGATCATGAAGGGAAATACCTGAAAGGCACATTCAATCTACCGTAATTGAGGAGGGCAAAAAAGGTCGCCTCATTTCCATGAATACGCCGCCCACCTCAAGAATACTTATAAAATCTTCTTTAAAATACATAATGCAGAACTGAATGAGCTGCCAGTCCTTCTGCAGGTCACTGTCCAGTCCCATCCCGTGTGTGTGTGTGTGTGTGTGTGTGTGTGTGTGTGTGTGTGTGTCTGAAGACCAGAAGGGAAACCTTCACCTAGTAGTAGTAATACTTGTAGGCTGAAGTAAGAAAATGCATGTACTTGAAGGAATTATAAATATTTATATTAATGTGGATTATAAGCATTGACTTTGCCAATAAACAGGAGATAGGCGTTAGAGCAATCATACTCCCCCACATTTTAAGTTCTGACACTGGCAACTCATAAAAGAGATGGATGGGTGAGGATTCTTTCCATGAATAAAATGGGTAACGATTAAAATAAATCTTTACGATGTTAAAAAGAATGATTGCATGTAAATTATCTGCAGGGAATTCTTACACAACTTCCAAGCACGAAAAAGGGCCTGGGGGTCATTTCCAGGCTAAATTTGCCCACTCCTCTCAGTGGGGAAGGAATTTTCCTGAATGCAAACATGATGCAAGCTCTGTGCTCAGGTGGTCATCTGGGTTTGTCAAGATAAAACCTCTCTTAATTAAATGACTCTCTCCTTTTCTTCTCCTCAAATAAACAGGAAAACTCCACATACCCGAGCCATGCTGGATTCTGAAGGTCAAGAAACCCTGTGGATAGTAAATGTGAGTCCATTTCCAAATGTTAGAGCTCCATGTCTTAGCAAACAGCCTCATAACTCGATGCGACTGCTCAGGTGCATCATCAGACAGAACAAACAGGGTCTTAACTGATTTCTGAACCTGTGCTGGAGTCTAACTTACTGCAGAAATACTGCTAATGAACTTCACTGTCTTGGGGCTAGGGAGAGTGCAGCAGTTCAGAGCACACACACTTGAAAAGAAGCTGGGTTTGGCTCCCTACACCCAAGCTCACAGCTGCCTGGAACTCCAGCTCCAGGGGATCCAACACCCACTCTTGCCTCCACAGCGGGTGCACATGCTTTTGGACAAAAACACGCACAGTCACATAATTAGGTAAAAATAACATCTAAAAAAGGAAAAAAAAAGAAAGGAGCGCAGGCGGGGGGTGGGGGGTGGAGTGAGGGGTGGGGACACGATGCAGGGGGGCAGACTCCACGTTCTGGAAAGCTCCTAGATCAGAAGCTATAGACTGCAACTAGAAGTGAGCCGGTACCTGGACAGTTTGTGCCTACAGAGAAACAATGCCACTTCAACCTGGAGGAAACCCAGGGCCTGAATTTACAAGTGAGGAATCGAGCAAGAACCGTCTACTTCTAAAGGATTCTTCCATGGGATGACACCGATAATTCTGAACACAGAGACCTAACAGCTCATGAACTCTAAGAGAGTTAAATTCCAAGAAAGAGCCAGGTGGTGGTAGTCCACGCCTATAATCCCAGCACTCAGGAGGCAGAGGCAGGTGGATTTCTTGGGGAGCATCAGGATAAAGAGGGACCAGAGCCAAAAATACAAGAGAGCACAATGGTCTTTATCTTTCCTCTTGAGCTTTTTAAATTTTGTTTGAAGAATGAAGAAAAAAAAACAGCATTTGTGTTTTGTCATGCCTTAAATGTATGTAAAGGACATGTTTAGAGTATATTGATTAATAATTAAATTATTAAATATTTATTAATATTTATACATTGTATTAAAAATATATCAATGTTGTTATTATTAATTATGTAATCATCACATTAATTGATTATATATTAATATAAATATATTTTAATGTTAATAATTAAAGTATAAAAATTAATAATTAAAAATTATCAAGCGAGAAGATAAAGGTTCCTACTATCAAATACATTTCCAGACACTGAGAATCAGACAAAGTCAGAAGGTAAGCTGGAAAGCACTTCTTTCTGAAAATCTGCCAAAACTCTGGGTAAAGACAATGGGAACTGTGACCTGCTTTCCTGGCTGTCTTCTGCTTCCTCTCCCACCTCCAACACACAAGCTTGGCAAAAATGAAGCTCTGCCAGTATGGGCTGGCCATGGAGACCAGCAGCTTTCCTCCCAGACAAGTCTGATTCACATCCCAACTGGGAGAAGGAAGCTAGGCTTGTCAGACAGAGCAGCACAGCACAGTCCCTGGGCGTGAAAGAGGGAGACTCACAGCTCTGTAGTTCCAGTGGGGTCTGGAGGTAGACCATCCAGAAAGTTACTGGAGTTCTCTGCATGGACAGAAGGTCTTCCTATCTCTCCGCTAGTGATTTAAAAGAACCTAGCAAAAGTGAGAGCCAGACACAAGAGCTGAGAATAAGCCCTAACACACACTAATTTATAGACAGAGAGTGAAATGGACTCAGAGAACTTTTTCCCCCTAAAACATTGGCTGATGTCTTTGTTTTCTGTTGCTATAACAGAATACATGAGACTGGATGATTTATAAAGAAATGATATTTATTTTTGCTCATGGCTATGGAAGCAGAGAAATTCTCCAGCAGGTAGCCACAACAGCTGAGGCTTTGTGCTACATCATTTTTCACAGAATGGGAGTGCTGCGAAAGTGGCAATTCTGCCCTGTGAAGGAGAAGAGGGGTCAAAGAGGTTCAGGACATTTTATAACAATATGCTAATATGAATATGAATTAATCCAGCCCTGAGAACAAAGCCAGTTCTGTAAAAAAAAAAAAAAAATACATTAATGCCTCTTAGGACAGAACCTCCTAACACCATTCTCTACATTGGCAACCAAAGTTCAAACTGAGTTTTTACATGGACAAGCTACACCCAAATATAGCACCCTCCATTAAAGTACAGTAAACACTTGGCAATTTATAGGGAACCAGATCAAAACCTAAGAATAAAGCTTGAGCAAAGACACACTGGCTACACACCATGAAGACAAAATTCAGAGTTTAATGAGTCTAGAGTTTAATCTCAGGCAAGTTGCTAGGGGAAAAAATGATTTGATTTTTAAAAATAGCCTGAAAAAAAATCTAAGAAAATCACGCATTGATGAACCACAGGTAAGATAAAAACAAAGAGAATCATCATGTAGATGGATTACATTGTTGGGGGAAAATGCCGAAGAGTTGGAAGTCATAGCCTTTGATCATTCACAGCAAGAACCAGCTGTGAATTCATCAGCATGTGTGAAAGGCTCACCTTCCCTCTAAGTTCCCAAGGGTTGATACACAGATCGATCACACACACACACACACACACACACACACACACACACACACACACACACACGCACGCGCGCGCATAATGGATTGCTCTGTTGGAAAGGAGCCAAAGGCAAAAGGTGCAAGTGTTTTGAGCAAGCAGCAGGGCCAACTTCCCTTTTCCTCCTTGGGCGGTGAGAAGTCCCCAGTAGCACACTTGGATCACTAAGTTTCTAGCTGCAGGAATAGGTTGGTGTCAGAAGATGGTAAACCCTGCAATGTAGCACATTTAGCAAGAGCTCCTGGAAAAAGTTAGGAACCCCGAGGACTGCCTCTCCAAACACAAAAGCAAGAGGAGGAAGTACAACTGTGGTTATAAAATTGGTTACCAGCACATCAGCATCCATCCAATTGTTCACATCAATTAAACATGTATCTTATAATCTCTAGAGCAGCCACCAAATATTAATAAACTTGGAAACTATTCACAGGGGTGGGAGACATGGCTTAGTAGTTAAGGGGACTTGTTCTGGCAGAGGACTTCCGTTTAGCTCCCAGCACTCACATCTGGTAACTCAACAATTGTCTGTAACTCCAGCTATTCTTGCCTCCTTCTGGCCTCCAAGGGCACCTGCACCCCTGTGCACACACCCACAAACATACACATATACACAAAATAAACAGAAATAAGAAATGTATTTTACCATGAGTTCCCACCATAAGATATGCCTCACCACAGAGCCAAAGGTAACAGTCAACCAGTTGGGCATTGATACCTCCAAAACTCTGAGCCAGACAGCCCTTCTATTACTTTAAGTGGGTTTTGTTTGTTTTTGAACAATAACATAAAGCTGACTAATATAGACTGTGTGGGAAATATATCAAACCATGTATTGTCTAAAATAAACACATTGTAGGTTAAACTGCACAAATATGTAAATAAGAGCCATAGAGAGCCATATAAAATGTCCACTGAGTATCAGACAAAATAGATTTTATGATTAGGAATATTAACAGATAATAACAAGTAAAAAACAGAATGCTAAAGTACATTCAGACAATGGAACAACTATAAACATCCAACCTCAACAACAGAAGCACAAAATACAAAGAGCAAAGATTTACAAGACTGAAAAGAGGGACTTGAGAGACGGTGTAAGAGTGCGTACTGCTCTTGTGAGTTTGAGAGATGGTGTAAGAGTGTGTACTGCTCTTGTGAGTTTGAGAGATGGTGTAAGAGTGTGTACTGCTCTTGTGAGTTTGAGAGATGGTGTAAGAGTGTGTACTGCTCTTGTGAGTTTGAGAGATGGTGTAAGAGTGTGTACTGCTCTTGTGAGTTTGAGAGATGGTGTAAGAGTGTGTACTGATCTTGTGAGTTTGGTCCCCAGCACTCACAGCAGGTGGCGTGCAATTACCTATAACTCCAGTTCCAGGGGATCAGATGCTCTCTTCTGGCCTCTTCACACACACACACACACACACACACACACACACACACACACACACACACACACTATAGACACCCATACATACACATAAATAAAAGTAAAATCTGAAACAACAAAAACTTAGAAAAAGGATATGAATCACTTACCTAAAAGGATTTTTGCTTAAATAATGTGCACACACACACACACACACACAATTATTTAAAATATTTACTGTGAAGTTCAGGGAGAAATCAAAAGAGAATAAAAATAATTACTAAATAAACTTTTTAAAAATGTTAAGATTTATTTACTTTACATACACATATAGGCGTCCTGCCAGCATATTTGTCTGTTCACCATATGCTTGCCCGGTGTCAGAAGATGGTGTTGGATCCCTTGGAACTGGAGTTATAAATGGTTGTGAGCCAATACATGGGTTCTGGAAATCAAATTCAGGTCCTCTGAAAGAACAAGTGCTCTTAATGGCTGATAGATCTTTCTAGTCTGTGTCGAAGGCTTTGGCTTAAATGATCTAATACATAATTCTATGCTGACACAGATATAAGAGCTGAGCCTGCAGATGAAGAGTTCCTAAAGGGATGACTGCAGGGAGATTAGAGACGCCTGACATCACTTTTCTACCTTCTCCCTTTCGGGAATCAGCCTGAAAACATGTTGAGAAAATATTGTTTTGCTTTGTTTCAAAATTAGTTATATTGTTGTGATTCTTTTTTATAGGCTAAAATAAGGACATAAGACAACACTTTCTCTCCTTTAATACAGCTTATGTCATTTTTTTCTAAAACAAAATTTTAATTTCAAATTAATGATTCTTGTATTCTCTTTCCCATCATCCTTTGGCAAGACTCGGGCCCAAGGCTTACTAAAACATAAGATGACACCCAAAATGTCACATTCTTAGAAAGTGTAAGAAAGTGGACCTAAAAATACTTCATCTTGTCTTTTGTTTTTACTTACTATTTTAGCATGTTTTAATTGTACAGAATACTAGGTTTCACTGTGATGTTTATTTACATGCCTATAACATATGTTGATCATATTTGCCCCTTCCAACACCCTTTCTTTCCCATCTTCCCTCCTCTTCGAGCCCCTTCCCAAATCTTGATTACACGTATGAGAGAAACCACATCATTTGTCTTTCTGAAACTGGCTTATTTTGCTTAATGTGATGAGTTCTAGTAATGTCTATTTTCTTGCCAGTGGCATCACTTTATTCTTCTTCACAGCTGAATATAATTCCATCACATACAGGGGCCACATTTTCCTTATTCACTCACTCACCGACAAGCACCTAAGCTAATACTATGACAGGCTATCGTGAGTAGGGCTGCAATATATTGGGCTTGTAGGTGTCTCTATTGCATACTAACTTGAATTTCTTCCAGGAAACACACAGGAATGATATATGGCATATTGTGGGTCATATGGTAATTCTATTAAAGTACACTAGAGTCTGGGGGCTAACCTTTTCTTTAAAAAAACAAAACTGAAGCTGGTTGTCCAGTGCCAAATGATTAGCCCTGAAAACAGACACACGAGTAACATTATAGGGACTCAGTAGGTTATATTTGGGAATATATATGCATATACATATATGTATGCAGTAACAATTGAGAAAAAGGCCATGAATTTGAAGGAGAATAGGAAGAAGTACATGGCAGGGTTTGGAGGGATGAAAGGGAAGGGAGAAGTGTAATTAAAATACAATCTCAAAAATAAACAAAAAAATCCTGTTTTGTTGTTGTGTTACAGCTTTGTAAAAGTTATATATCTTTAAAAAAAGAAATAAAGGGGCTGGAGAGATGGCTCAGAGGTTAAGAGCACTGACTGCTCTTCCAGAGGTCCTGAGTTCAATTCCCAGCACCCACATGGTGGCTCACAACCATCTGTAATGAGCTCTGATGCCCTCTTCTGGTGTGTAGGCACACATGCAGGCAGAACACTGTATACATAATAAATAAATAAATCCAAATAAATAAATAAATATATATAGAGAGAAATAAAGCCAGGCATGATGGCACATACCTTTGATCCTGGGATCAAACTTAGGAGGCAGAGACAGGCAGATCTCTGTGAGTTTGAGGCCAGGCTGGTCTGAATAGCGGGTGCTAGAACAGCCAAGGCTATGTAATGAGATCCTGTCTCAAAATGTTAAAATAAATAAACAAATAAATAAATAAATAAATTTAAGAAAAAGAAATAATTTTTGAAATGCCTTCTAGAAAAATGAATATAAATTATCTATAATCCTGGCTGGACATAAAGTAACACAGAGATCACTAAACAAACCTAAGTACTGTGCAAGGGTTACGAGATTATAAACTTGGTTCCAAGACGGGGTCTATTTGGTATAATATCATAAATGAAGCTGTTTCAAACTGCTCGTTCTATTTTTTTCAATATAATCTTAAACTCAGTAAACAAGGCAGCCTCTTTCCCACAGAACTGTAACTCATGCACATAGTGTGATGGGTAACTTCACAGAGGCCCCTCGCCTCTAAGAGGAAACATGGCTGGTTACACTACAAACCGAGCTCTGGAAGAAAATGTTTTGTTTTGTTTTGTTTCAGAGTTAGTTATAACTATATGATCCTGCTTTATAGGCTAAAATAAGGCCATAGAGGTCTCTGTCTTCTTTAACATAACTAATTTCAGTTTTGTTAACCTAAAACAAAATTTTAACTACAAATTAAGACTATTTAATATGAAGTAATAAGATGCATGTCATTAAGGTTGATAAATTTTTATAATTTTTATTTGAGAATCATTAATTGGAATAAGGAAAAAGCTGGTAAACTAAGTTTTCTAAGCTTAAACTTTAAAGAAAACTTATTTCATCTCTGGGATAATCTCATTATTACACAATGAAAATGAAATATAGACATACTAAATTTTTATCTACAAAAAAATTTGGATTTATTCCCTAAAACCAAACTAGCTGTGACTGTTTAAACTGATGCATAGATATGATGTATAGGTAGATGGTAGATTTCCCTTCTTTCTGCTCCTGGGTCAGGGTGGAGCTAAGACCTCTGCACCCTTGGCCCACACTCCTGCTCTGGCTGCACTAGGCATCTAATCTGCTGGGATTCAAAGTCATCCCAAAGCTCCTTTGTCTGTGTGGCCTCAAAGACTTTCCCCTGACTGAGTAAAGTTTCGGGAATTTAACGGAGGTAAGAGTGGAGTTACAGCAAGCCCTCCTCCGCCACAATGGCATTCCGTCAGTGCCGACAAGCCAAGTAGTATTTCTCCCCACACGTACACTTCGTACATTCAATTTTATGTTCTGTAATGGAGATGTTTGAAAGGACTTCACAGAGGCACCACCTCCTTCCTCAAGTATCACTGCGGGGAGGGAGAAGAGAGGACTTTCCACAGCTTCTTCCTGGTCTGCTTAGAGCCTGGGAAGAGCCCTGGACAGGAAAACCTGCAATGGATGGGAACACCCCAAAAACACTAACCACTCCCAAAATGCTTCACATTCTCAAGATAATCCACCTTGATTTACTCCCAAAATGCTTTAGATTTCTAGTTTAAATAAATCTTTATAAATAAAGATGATCAAAAATATAAAGGTTATCTGTATAAATAGTTTAAATAAAATTAAAGTAAATTAGTCTTTAAGAGTCTTTTTTTTTTTTTTTTGGTTTTTCGAGACAGGGTTTCTCTGTGTAGCTTTGCGCCTTTCCTGGAACTCACTTTGAAGACCAGGCTGGCCTCGAACTCACAGAGATCCGCCTGGCTCTGCCTCCCGAGTGCTGGGATTAAAGGCGTGCGCCACCACCGCCCGGCTTTTAAGAGTCTTTTTTAAGATGTATTTCTTTTTATGTGCACATGTGTGTACGTGAATGTATGTCTGTGTGCTGTGTGTGTAGCTGCCAACAGAGGCCAGAAGAGGGGATCAGACCCCCTGGAGCTTGTGAGCTGCCCAATGTGGGTTCTAGAAACTGAACTCAGGTCCTCTGCAACAGCAACATGTGCTCTTAACCACTGAGCCATCTCTCCAACCCCCAAAGTTTTTTAAAAATTATTTAAATATCTGGTGTCTTGTAAACACTGTCAAACAATAACCCAAACTGGTGAGTTAATACTATAAAAGCAAAATACAAAATTTTAAGCGGAAAAGCTTAAAATTTATGACCATCCTCTTTTTTCTTTTTCTTTTTCTTTTTTTATAGTGCCTGTCCTGGATCTTGTTCTGTAGACAAGGCTGGCCTCGAACTCACAGAGATCCGCCTGGCTCTGTCTGCCTCCCGAGTGCTGGGATAAAAGGCGTGCGCCACCGCTGCCTGGTAGCCATCCTATTTTTCTAGTAATTCTTGATTGTATATGTTGAAAATAAATATGGTTTTATGTTCTCTGAAATTCTTAAGTGACTTTTGGAACTTGGTTATATGTGGGAGTTAAAAGGTTCATATTTAACTAAGGCTTTTTAGAACTCATGGTTCACTCCTAAATTCAGCTATTTAAATAAAAGTAAACTAATATATATAGTCATCATATAACTCCTATGTCATATTACCATACGTACTTTTCAAAATACAAAACACATACATTTTCCTAAAGCCTTATAAAAATCAAAAGGACTGAGATGCTATAGAAATAACCTCACTGAGCCAGGTGGTGGTGGTGTATGCATTTAGTCCCAGTACCCGGGAGGCAGAGGCAGGTGGATCTCTGAGTTTGAGGCCAGCCTGGTCTACAAAGTGAGTTCCAGAACAGCCAGGGGACACAGAGAAACCCTCTCTCAAAACAAAACAAACAAACAAAAATCATAGCTAGTCCATATTCCCAGATGTGTGTCTTTCCAACCTTCACACCTCGACCCAGCCAGGCTGCCGGGTGAGGTCATCCAAGACCATCCAGTCCTGCCAAGACAGCCAAGCTCAGAAGGCTGGGACCAATAAATCAGGAATGGTTTGTCGTTTGACTCAACTGACTTCCATGTGACTTGTACATCAGAAGCAAACCCAACTCACCATGTTCATATGAAACCCCAGCACTGTGATGGACTGGACACTGGAAACTAAAAGTACAACTTCTAACAGAAACTGGTCATAGTTCCCTTTCTTGATTTAAAAACATACAAGAAAAAAAAAACCTACAAAAAAATTCCAATACCCCAACCTTGGAAAGATTGGAGCTTATCTAGCTCTATGTAATGGCAGAGACAAAATTGCAGAATTAATGAAGACCAGAGACAGCGTCAGGTAGAGTTTAGTATGTGTGGTCTTAGTGCTGATAGACAGTTATTTTAACTGTACTGCAAGAATATATAAGGTAGCTGATGGCTGGGTCACTGAAAGGCAAGGACTTGAAGCAGGGCATAGTACACATACCTGTATTCCCAGAGTACAGGAGGACTGAAGTTCAAGGTCACCCTGGGCTATTTAATGAGACTGTCTCAAAAGAAAGAGAGAAGGAGGGCAGGCAGGCTGACTTCTTATCCATTTTTTTAATCTCCAGGTAACATAAAACACCATGCATTTGATACTTAGATAAATGCTTGTGAGCTGCTTTATTAATATTATTATTATCATTGTTTCATTTATTTGTTTTTATTATTACCATATTTATTATTACTATTACTATTATTTTGGTTTTTGAGACAAGGTCTCTCTCTTTATGTTGCTAAGTGAATCCACGAGAATCTGTTAAAGGGTTATCAATGGATTTATTAAGGCAGAAATACACTCACGGACATAGAACAAGTAAACAACTGTCATCATTGTCCTCCATTCTGCCTGGGGGTGGAACAGCCCTCTGGTTTCTGACCACCTCAAGAGAGACTGAGCGCTGCCCCCTCCTCAGTTTTAAGCGGTCACATACCCAGAAAAAAAAAAAACCACGCCTCTATCAGGCCAGATACCCCAAGGTTATTGGCGGAGTGAATTCCCACAACACTATGTAGTGCTTGTCCTGGATCTTGCTATGTAGACCAGGCTGGCCTCAAGCTCACAGAAATTTTCCTGCCTCTGCCTCCAGAGTGCTGGGATTAGAGGTTCTACCACTCACTGCTGTGAGCCATCTTTAAATAACTTAGGTGATCATTGCAATCATGTCTATTATAAATTAGTGATAGCTAAGACTGCACCATGGGGAGGATCGGGGGAAGGAGATGGATTTGGTTAGGAAAGGACCATGGGAAGAGATGGAGCTCCGTGCCTTTTCTGTCGTGGCAGAAACATGAGGGCACACATTTGTTAACACTACACAAAACTACCAAAAACACAGGGTCATGCAGTAAACTGAGGAAAATGATGACCAGTTCAGAATACACCACTGTGCTCCTACCTACTCACAACTCTCCTTAGACAATCCGCTGTCCTGGCCCCGACAACAGGACAGCTTTGCCTTGTTTGGGGTTTCTTTTAAATGAAGAGGGAGACTGGGGAGAGGACTCAGGGGGTTAAAGCATTTTGTTCTTGCAGAGGACCTGCTTCCATTCCCAGCATCCACATAGTGGCTCACAGCCATCTGTAACTCCAGCTCCAGGGGCTCGCGAGTCCTCTTCTGACATCCATGAGCACATACATACATGCAGGCACAACATATAAATATAACATCATACACATAAAATAAATATACCTGAACACATTTTTAGTGAAATCATATAAAATTATTCATTTTCTTTGCAATAAACTGTTCTATCACATGACTACACTATTCTATGACTTATATACATTTGTTGTTGTGTGATCACTGGTGTGATATAAACAGTGCTATGCTACAAATACTCTCATATAAGTCTTTTGGTCACAACAATTTACCCTACCAGTAACAAATGTGAAGCCACCATGACAGCTTACGCCTATAATCTCAGCACTCAGGAGTCTGACACAGGAGGATCACTTCGAGTTCGAGGTTAACCTGGCCTACAAAACAAGATCCTGTCTCAAAAGGGGTGGGTAGAGAAAAGGGGGAAAGCTAGTAATTCTACATCCTCACTGAAACTTTCTATTAGCTGGTTTTTCTATTTGTTGCTCTTCTGGGGGTCATGGTATTTTATTGTTGTCTTTATTCTGATTCTCTTGATCAGTAATGTTTCTGCTCTTTTGTTTCTCAGTCCCTTGGATTTTGTGTTAGACAGCTTTCCCAGCACTGTCATAAAATGCCTGACACAGCAGCTTCCAAGAAGGAAAGGTTTATGAAGGAGGTTTTCTCCCAGTCATTTGGTCCCACAGCCTTTGTGCCTGTGTGAGGCAGAACGTGAGGGAGGGAGGAGCACAGGGCAAGAGGAAGGTACTCACCTCATGGCAGCCAGGAAACATCCTCCTGCCACGCCCTACTTCTGGAAGATTCTATCACCTAACAACAGCACCATAGGCTGGTCCTCTGAGACCTCAGATCCAAATTATAGTAGATGCACTCTTTCATAAAGAGCATGGTCAGGTCTTTATTTCCTATGGATTCTTCATATAGTTTAGGTAAAAATCCTTATTTCACACACGCACACACACACACACACACTCACACACACACACACACACACACACACACGCACATGCACACGCACACGCACACGCACACAATTATAAAACATATATGATCACTGAGAGCATTTTTTCATGGTTTTGCTTTTTGATTAAAAAGAAATCTTTTTATTGTGAAGCCAAAGCAGTACCAAAACTTACAGCAAAACTTACAGGGTAAGACTTAACAAAACTACCAAGGAGCATCAAAGGAAGTGAAAGCAGACACGGGAGCAGGACAACTATGAATGACTGAACACAGGAAGGATGAAGAGAGGGAGGACGGGGGGATGTGCTGAAGATACTAGAGAAGAGGAGCTGCTGTTACTTCAATCTCTCACAAGCACCTAGGTAAAGGAATAATCAATGAGGTGGGATTTCAAATTCCACCCTGTGCTTAAGCAACATCCTCTCCTTCCTCAGCCTCCTTTTCATCATCTTTGATCAACTCCAGCTGCTCACACACGCCCCACCTTTGTTATTATCATCATCAGCCACAGGCCACCTGCTCAGCAGGGTCATCTGCGTCTGCCTCAGACTCCATCTTCACATTACTTTCATGGTTCTGCATAGAGAGGCTGCTCTGCTCTTCTCTGGCCCTCTCCCTCCTCATCTCTACTGCGGTGAGATGGGAAATGGTACGTCCCGTCATGGTAATTCCGGTGGAAGGCACTGTCCAAGTCAAGCAAGGAATCCTCCATTTCTGCTGCAGATCATTTCACACCTGCTCTTCTTTGATTCACTTTTTGCACTGCAGTCAGATTAAGATCTAAACCCCCGGCCAGCAATCCTTCTGCCATCCTCTCTGGCTACGGCAGGCCCGGCATTTCTCTCATGAACATACTTGATGAAGGCAAAGCCCCTATGTACAGAGCAACCCACAATTTGGTCATACTTTGAAGAGATTGCCTCCACATCAGACTTCTTAACCACATTGTGCTGAGATTCCCAATGGATACTTGGGATTTCATGGATCGAGGGTCTGTGTTGTTGGTAGCATTGCAGCCATCTCCTTTGATGATAAGGTTCCTCCCAAAGCCAAAAACATAGCACAAGATCAAAAAATTTCACAAGACATAGGAGATAAGAGACTGCCTCTCCAAAAAAAAAAGAGTCTGCCTCTCCTATTGAGGTTCTACAGACACCAAAGCTACAGCAGTGACAGCTCACAGCTGTCTGCTCTCCCTCTCTTCCCCGAAACTCTCTTTGCTTGTTTTTCAGTTTCAAGGTATGTTCATGTCTGCACGTGAGTCTGTGCATATCCAACAGCCTTTTCTGTGATGTTTAGATTTATAATAGAGAATTCATTCCCAATTGTGACAGTTGAACAAAAATTTGTCTAAATTCTTCTTACTTTCTGTTTGCTGGAATCTGTAACATAAAAATCTCAATTCTTGCCGGGCAGTGGTGGCACACGCCTTTAATCGCAGCACTTGGGAGACAGAGGTAGGCAGATCTCTGTGAGTCTGAGGCCAGCCTGGGTCTACAGATTGAGTTCCGGGACAACCAGGACTGTTACACAGAGAAACCTTGACTCGGAAAAACAAACAAAAAGAAACTCAATACTTTGGGGATCTAATATTGAAATCTAAAAGATTTAAAATCTAAAAGATAATTTGGAGGAGAATGAAATTTGTTCCCATGTGCCATGCAGATGCCAGTTTTAAGATTGAGCCAAGTCTTTGGATGGGTTAATATGACATCACCTTAGAAGTAGAGATTTCCAAATTAGATCATATGATTCCAGCAAGCTGTCTGTGTTTGAGAGGAAAAGTGTTCAATATGTGGTTGAAAACATAGCAGACTGGATCAAGATGGAAGACTGGGAACAAATTCTAACTCTCCTCTTGCCTCTTTCCTAGATCTCTACAAATTACAGAAAAATTAGATGGAGACATAAACTCCTGCCCCTCCCCCAGTGCTAGGGACAGAGTGCAAGGCCTATAGCATGGTAGAGTAGCACTCTGCCACTGAGCTGAACCCAGTCCTTAAGTGCTGAAATTTGAAGATAAGAAAAAGCAACTCAGATGTTGCTGAACAGCACTTCCTTATCAGTTACCCCTGAGATTACTTCAGCCAGCCAAGTTTGCAAATAATCACCGAGGAATAACTTGAGAGGGGAAATGCAAATTCTAAAATTTGAGATCTAAAAGATTTTATGATCAGCTATAAAGCAGAGTTTAGAAAGATAGGCACAATCTGAAATAAAATAATCTCCCAAGAACTCAAATGAAGGAGTTCAACAAAACAATCATCAATATACATTTTAAATGTTCATATATGAGCATGACTAGGCAAGAGAATATTATCAGCAAACAAAACAAATAAACCTCTTACCTACAGAAATTATATTGTAGTAGATACATATAATTTGAGTAAGATAAATTTGGTCTTTGAAAAATGATGGAATATGGGCTGGAGAGATGGTTCAGTGTGGAAGAATGCTTTCTGCTCTTCCAGGGTACTGGCATTCAGTTCCCATCACCCACACCAGGAGGCTCACAACCTCCTATAACTCCAGCTCCAGGGGACTCTTACTCTCTCTTTTGTTCTTCACAGGCACCAAACACGAGGCACACACAGAGACACTTATACAGAAAGAAAAAATAAATCTAAAAATAAAAAAGCTATGGAAATTGCTAACACAACCAATAAGTGTATTAAGGCCAAACACCACATAAATATATTTATTTATTTCCTAGTTCACCACCCAGTCACATAACAATGTTTGAGAATATTTAGAGCATAAATATATATTCAGCTACAAATTTCAAGACATTATAAAAATTAAGATCTTCTTGCAACATATGAGCAATTTCAAGTGTCCCAAATCTTATCTGCCCAGAAAATTCACTGGAAAAGAGAGGTATCAGAAGTCAATTTTAAGGAAGTGGACTAGAGTTTAGTCAGGTAACTTACTTTATTTCTCCAAATAAACTGTTAAACTAATCCAGATGTTGGAATTGTGACTACAGGGAGACAACACCTGGCAGGTGGGTTGATCATATACAATCTAACTGCTCAATTCAATAGCTACTAGCCACCTGAGGTTGTTTAACTTGTAATTAATTACAATGGTAAAATTAAATATTTAGCAGCTCAAGCGTACTAGGTGCCTATCACATGTGCAATAGCCATCCATGTCTGTGCCGACCAGATTAGTGCAAGTACAGAATGCCTGTGCTATTCGGACAGTTAGAAGGGCGTTCCACTGCATTCTAGAGAGCGTTACAAAATCTTGTATTTAAAACGGTGGAAAAGGCAATAAGCTTGCTCCTCAGCTCCTTGGCTGCTTCCATTTCTGTATCTTACTTTTTTCTCCTCAGAATATGTTTCTAAATTTTTACTTTCTCCAGCTCCTCAGTGCTTCCCCACCCTGTTTTCTTGTACTGAAACTCTCCTCTCACTACCCTTCCCAGCAACAAATATACAGATCACTTTTACAGATAGGAGGCACTTACTAAAGTTGTTTTTTTTTTTTTAATTTCAGTAATAAAATTGAAGTTGGTAGAGTGTTTGCCGGGGATGCATGAAGCCAAAGCCTTGAGTTTGACCTCCGGGATGTTGTGGTGACCTGCATGACTCTAATGCCAGCAACCCGGAGGATCAGAAATTCAGGGTCATCCTTGGCCACATCTTGAGTTTGAAGGTCAGCCTGGGCTACATGAAACTATATTCAAAAAGGGGGGGGGGGGCGGTGAGGAGAAAAAAAAAACTCATGGAGTTGAATAAGCACTGTTTTTATTGTCCTTTTAAAAAATGCCATAGTATTACAGTGGAGAGATTTAAATTTTTTCTTTTAGATTTTATGCATATGAGTGTTTTGCCTGCATGTGTACAGTGGGTGTCTGACGCCTACTGAGGTCAGAAGGTGGCAGAGGCAATGGATGCCCTGGAACTGGAGTTACGGATGGTTGTAAGACACACTCTGGGTGCTGGGAAGCAAACTCCAGTCCTCTGAATGAACAAATGTTCTTAGCAGCTGAGCCATCTCTCCAGTCCCTATCATGGGGACTTTATACGTTTGTCTTTGTTTTAGGGAACAGAGTCTCACTCTGTAGCCCAGGCTGGCCTAAAACTCGTGATCTTACTTGAGTCACGGGAGTAACGAGCATGATCCGGGACTCAGTTTCCTGGCATGTTTAAGGGATGTGACTTCCAATGTGTTTTTCTTTTTGAGATCATGACCCTTCCACAGAAAGGGCCTCTTACCTTGAGAAAACGGATCGAAAAAGCCGTGTAATTCCAGTTCCTGCCTCTGGGTCTTCCATTTAACCTCACTTGACTCCTCCAGGTCCGCATAGGGCATCAACATGACGCCAGCCGCCACCTAGCGGCGGGAAGGAGCAAAGGCGCCTCCCCCGGGCTGGTTCCCAGCGGTTGCCAGGTGACCGGAGCCACGCGCCGCCAAGGAGGAGGGCGCAGTAGGAAGGATACGCAGGGTCGCAACAACACGGCCTTCCATTGGCAGAAGAGCACTCAACAACCGCCTGAGCCAATGCGCAGATGGAAGCAGATGACGTCATGCGACTCCTCCTCCTTGCGCTCCTAGGACGCCTCTGGAGATTGAGGTTCCTATCGCACCCTTCTGCGGCCCGGCTGCCCTATGTGCATTCCGCAGCTGCACCTGCTGATGGTGGTGATCCTGATGCTTCCTGACGCCGCCGGACCTCAGCCCTTCCCCCCAACCCAGGCTCTGCCCACCTCCCTGGGGCCAGTGACGCCCGAAGTGGCTACTGCAGCTCCACCGGACTGGTCTGAGGGCCCTACTCCCGGGACCCCGTCGATGCCCGAGAACGTGACCACAGACCCCTTCCCAGGTGATGATGCGGCGGTATATGGGATGGAAATACTGACTTCTCAGACCTAAAATTCTGTGGACAAAACTGACTTGCCACAAAGCCGGTAGGGGCTGTGCACGCGGGAAGACTTCGGGGAGCTTCATCTCGCTTTACTTTATCTTGCACTTACAGCCTTGCCGATCTGCGTCTGTGACTTGACTCCTGGTACCTGCGATTTAAACTGCTGCTGTGACAAGGACTGCGATCTTCTCCATCCCAGGACCGTCTTTTCCTTCTGCCTGCCTGGTAGTGTAAGGTGAGCTGCCATACTCTTAGGGTCTAGAAGTAAGAGTGAGCCTCCTACCCCTACTTCCTCCCCTAGGATGTTCCCTTGGGTTTTCCTGGGAGTGATCTTTCTTTCTGTTTCTGTAGAGCCGAGACATCCAGTAAAACAGAACCTGTGTGTTGAACCGCAGCTGCCCACAGAGCCTCTCATTGGCATCAGACATCTGTGGGGCCCCTCCCCTAGCCCTACCCCTTTGCGGCTCCTCAATATCTTCATCTTTCCTCACAGATCTTCCAGCTGGGTGTGTGTCGACAACTCTCTTATCTTCAGGAGCAACTCCCCATTCCCTTCCAGAGTTTTCACGGATTCCAGTGGAATTGCACAGTTTTGTGTCCGTGTGAACAACTGTGAGTAGAAACTAGTTTGGCTGTTCTTGTCACTTAGCATTTGTTAAGAGGTGGCTTTGTCTTTGGACTTGCCCTGTCTGTTTCATTTTTTGAATCTCCATCTCTCACCCTCTCCTACCCTTACCACTCCCTCTTCCTTTCAGTTAGTAGAGGACATAAGTAATTTCAGAACTCTCCAGTGGCTCTCCATTACCTTGGAAATACTGCCCAGCTCCTTTAGTCTGGCAGTCATGGTGCTCTCATACCTGAGGTAACTCTTTTTTTTTTTCTTTTCTTTCTTCCTCCCTCCCTTATTTTCTTTCTTTCTATTTTTTTTGCAAGCTTTTCTCTAATGATTTTATATTGACCTTTGACCTTTTATTTTGGCCAAAATAATGTTCCTTGTCCTCAAGATATGCCTTGAATTTCCCTAAATTTTACTTACTTTTCTCCTTGACTAGAGTGGTCCCCTTTTTCCTTGCATTTTGAAAACCTTAGCTCTCCTAAGAATCTTCTGTCGCTTGCCCAAATTGGAAGTGAGCCCATCCTTAGAAGTTCTGAGACACTCCTTGTCTTTAGTCATTTCTTTAGAACTTGTAGAGTTCCTTGTGTTCTTAGCAGTTTATGTGAATATTGTGACTCTCCAGATAAATTGTCAGCCCCTCAAAAGGACAAACCGTACATTTATTCACAATGGACAGGACCCCTTGACAATGATCATCAAGGTCTATTCTTACCAGGGTCTCTACATCACGGCGGAGTGGGAAAACTACAGACCAGGAATTGGGAGATTGGTGATCCACCCCTGGTTTGGCTAGCTTATTCTGAGGCTCTTGCAACTCATTTGCCTCTGAGGCGCCAAATGTCATAGTGGGATTTGATGAGATGGTCTCTAGGCTTCTTTTCACATTCATAGTTATATCAGAATCTAACTACCTTTAAACTGTTGGGTATTGGTATGTCATATGCAATGATGGACATTAACAAGGGTAGATGGATGGATGCATGGATGGATGCATAGATGGGGGGAGAGAGAGAGAGAGAGAGAGAGAGATGATAGGTAGATGATAGATACATGGATGATAGATAGAGATATTCTTGTTATATGTGTATATAGCCTTAGCGTATATGTCTCATCTGTGTCGTCTCCTTGTCACCGCTTCCACCAGTACACCTGTACTGAAGTGAGGGGCAAGTGGTAACTTGCTCTTACTATAAAAGCCACAGGAAGAATGGATAGATATTGGCTGTCCGACCTCATCTTCTTTCTCCACTTCGCTTTAACTTTTACTTACAAAGGTAGTGATAACTGGATTTGCTGTGAAGTAAATAGTCTTTCTGTGCAGTTTCTGGAGGAAATGTTAAACTGCTCCTGGAAGCTGCAGAGCTGGAAACCTCAGCTCTTAGAGATGCAGGGCAGATGTAGAAGGTGATGCACAGACCAGGTGTCAGCACACCTGTGCTAGAAGGTTATGCACAGACCAGGTGTCATATACAGACCAGGTGTCAGCACACCTGTGCTAGAAGGTGATGCACAGACCAGGTGTCAGCACACTTGTGCTAGAAGGTGATGCACAGACCAGGTGTCAGCGCACCTGTGCTAGAAGGTGATGCACAGACCAGGTGTCAGTGCACCTGTGCTAGAAGGTGATGCACAGACCAGGTGTCAGCGCACCTGTGCTAGAAGGTGATACACAGACCAGGTGTCAGTGCACCTGTGCTAGAAGGTGATGCACAGACCAGGTGTCAGTGCACCTGTGCTAGAAGGCGACGCACAGACCAGGTGTCAGCCCATCTGTTCCTGAGCAGTACTTTGTTCTGTAAAACTTACATTTATTTACTCTGTGTGTGTGTGTGGAGGGGGTGTGGGCACATACATGCATGTGACATGAATACATACCACAGCACACTTGGGGAGATCAAAGGACAATTTATGAGAATCAGTTCTCTGCTTCCATCATGTAAGTCCCAGGGATCAACTCGAGGCCATTGTCAGTCTTGATGGCAATCACCTTTGCCCGCTGAACCATCTTGTAATACTTTGTCTTTTGTCATTGTTTTGTTTTTTGAGACAGGATTTCTCTATGTAACAGCGCTGGCTGTCCTGGAACTAGCTCTGTAGACCAGGCTAGCCTCACACTCACAGAGATCTACCTGCCTCTGCCTCCCGAGTGCTGGGATTAAAGGTGTGCGCCACCACGCCTGACTTGCAGTACTTTCTTAAACTCTTGATGTTCGTTTGCATGTGATAATGTGTGTTTGTTGTACTTCAAAGTTGTTTCTTATGTCAGATACTTAAAAAGAAATGTTTTTATCTAAGTCTCTCTTCTTTTTTAAAAACATTTTAGCAAAACTAAATTACTTCCAGAAGCTCCAAACAGTCAATGCCACCAACTTCGAGGCCCTGGCTGCAGAGTTTGGAGGCCAGTCCTTTACTTCGACATCGAAAGCCGAGCCGCCATTAGCGTTTTACAGGGTGAGCCTGGAGAAAGGGGTGGAAGAGTCTGGTTTTCCTGAAGGTGCAGTTGGCAGTGTAACTTTGCAGTACCCCTCCTACAGTGAGATTAACCATTCTCAACTCTTAGGGGACAGTAAGCAAGCCACCGAGTTAACTTTTGTTTCTGCTTCCTTTTACTGGACTGTTCAGTCTAACCTGGCCGTGAGTAAATTTGTCCTCTATTTTATTCAGGCTGGGGATCCCATCCTGACTTACTACCCCCCGCTGGTCTGTCGTGAGCTTACTGAGGCAGCCTGCTGCAGTGGGAGCTGGGGGGTTTTGTGCTGAGAGCAATCCTGCAGGTGGGTCCGGGGCAGGTGGGTCCGGGGCAGGCGGGTCCGGGGCAGGCGGGTCCAGGGCAGGCGGGTCCGGGGCAGGCGTCCCCCGGCCTGGTGCTGTTTTGGAACTAGGCTTTGTCACTCACCCCTGTCTCACTCTTGGTGTTGCAAGGCTTCCTGGAGAGGAAAAGCACAGCCTGCACTCGCTTCTTCAGGGACCTGGCCAGTAGCTGCACCTCGGAGCCAGCCCTGGACGCTGCCACTTACCACAACTTCAGAGTCTTGAAGGTAGGTAGGTGTCCTTTGTCCCCATCTACAGACTCCCCTCACTCAAATCACTCTCAACTGTCACCTGAAGCTGGAAGTCATCATTCCTAAGACATATAAAGTAGAGGGTATGGAAACTGTTGTCAGAAGAAAGATGGAAGAATTAGAGGCAATAGATCCATAAGACCTTGTCACCGTCCTCGCTAATGGGTTGACTTGAGAGAGCGAAGGAACAGGTGACAGTTCCCTGTTTCGCCAAAGTTCTTGCTTTCGGAGCTCTGTCTGGATAGGTAGCCATTGCAGTCTGGCATCCAGCTCCACTCTCTGGCATTTGGTGAAGGAGAGTCAGATGGGAGATGAGAGGCCATACCAGTATTTTGATCTTCTCCTCCCCCACCATGTGTTTGGGGTCATATGAAGTGGAAACTCCTGGTGATTTTATGAAAGGCATATACACCCTCATGCCTCTGTTTTTCACCTCTCCTAGGTTCCAAGAGGTATGACTGATCTTCAGAATACACAGGTAGGATGCTGTTTATCAGAAAAAAAGAACACCTGGCCTCTGTATATATGAGGCCAATTCATTCTCGATTATAATAATGAAAGAGATTGTAGGCATTTTGTACCACAGTCAATCATGGCACTAGGCATAGCTTCACATGAGATAAAGATTGATGAGATGTTGGTAAGTCTAGAAAACACCTAAGTTAAATCTAGCTAAAATGCTGCATTTGGAGTGGGCATCTCTGAGTCTTTTCATATACTAACGGGCATTGTCAATGTCGAGGGGAGGTGGAGTACAGAATTCTTTACATTTGATTGGCTGTAGGTCCTTGTATCATGTGTAATAAGACTGGTGTCCCAAGAAGCTTGTGTTGAAATGTGCTGATTCAGAATGACTTGGACTTAAGTTGTCTGGCACTGGAGGGAGAGAAAATTGGGACAGTCAAGGGGGAAGAAAGTGTTCCATTTAGCTACTATGTAGCTAGAGGAGAGAAGGCCATTTTCAATGTCTGTTGATTTGCTTCTTTCTCTTACCAGCTCCAGGTTCCTGTAACACTTACCTCACAAACCAGTCCTCCTCTGTTGGCTGGAAACACGTGTCAGAATATAGTTTCCCAGGTATGGATTCTAAACTGGTGCACGTCGGTCAGTATCACCAGAGGGACCTCATCTTCCTGTAGGGGCTAGACTGACGCACTGAGCTGCTGGGGTCAAGCCTGTCACTTCTTCCCTGCCACATTTCCATCATGTCCGTCACTACTGTCCGCCAGTGTTTCAGGTCCAGACTCTTCCTTTGTACACACGGTCTTGTGCTGACTGACTTTCCACATTTCCATCTGCTGACACAGTTATCATCAAAGTCTGAGAGGAGTCGACTTTAGTTTTCTCTTATAGTCAATGGATGTGTAAAAGAGTAAAAATTATCTTAATTTTTTAAGGACTGTGCTCCCTTCTGTCCCCAGACACTGTGAGGGTCTAGTAACCCAGGTTTCCATTCGGTGCTTACCTTTGCTCAATACCACACCTGCCTGTCTTTGCCCACACTCCAAACTCTTGTCTTAAGCACAGCTCTTCTGTGAACTTTTCCTAAGAGCCCTATTTGGTCTCTTTCTTCCACGTGCAAATGCAATATTAAGCCATCTTTATCTTTTCATGCTGTTATTTTTGTTTCTGATTGCTGTCCAAGTCTCTTGCAAGCAGTTAACATACAGGTCCAATAGTCTTCTGTGCTCAGCACAGTAAATCCACAGCTGTTTATTAATTGATTCTTCTTTTGCTTTTCAGGTCATCTATGAGATAGAGACCAATGGGACCTTTGGGATCCAGAAAGTGTCTGTGAGCTTTAGACAGACCAACCTGACTGTCAGGCCAGGTGTTTCCTTACAACAAGACTTCGTCATTCACTTCAGGGTCAGTGGCCTTCTCTCAGAGAGGGTTTCTGGGCTGAGTCCTAGAAACAGCACTTTGCAGAACCCGTATCCATACTGAGTCTGTCTTTCTGAGCACCTCTCTTTCTCCTACTAAAATATCTTTAATAAAATCTGCCACTCTACTTCATAGAAAAGAAATTATAGCACTCTGTTTCTGTACTGCATGCAAAATAGAATCAGAATATTAAGGCCTGCTTTGCCCTTATTTGAGGTCTTGACATTTACTGTTCCTGAATTTGACTAGAGTGACAGGTATTCACTACGAGTGTGTCGTTAACATTTTCTCTGATGCTCTCTTTGGGCCCAACCAGAGTGGTACCCAAATCAGAACTTGTTAAAGATGCTCACCGTGAGTCTTAAGTTCAGCAGCACGCAGGAATTCTTTTACTCTTTTTTCTCTGTTTTGGACATTCACAATTTTGTTTCTCACTGAGTCTTTGGTTTGCAGGCTTCACTACTGTCCTCCATCTGCCCTTCTTCTTCCTCTTTCCTCCTTTTGAACCGAGCAGAGTTCTTTCCAAGTCTGTGATCAGCCAAGCTCTGTGTTTCTCAAAGCCCTGTTACTGATTAAAATTAAATTTATATTTAAATTCCTCTGGATTCAGCCAGGCCACACAATACACGAAATCAGTATCAACATGTGAGAAGTAGTGTCAAGGGGTCCTTAGTAGGTCCTCAGCAGAATTAGCATGCAGTGAATTTCAGTTCAGATTGCCTAGCATATGCAGGACCCTAACTAAGTTCAGTCCTCAGTACTCCCCAAAACAAAACAACAAACAGATCAGTCCCGATTTATTTTAGAGAGGGAAGAAAGGGAACGGTGGAGATAATGCTACAGTGTTCAGTGCAGCTCATAGATTGCCTGTTATGAGGGAAGACGGGAGTCCGGTGGGGAAGCGTGTTTGCACAGTAACAGTTTGCTTCCTTCTGCAGGCATTTGAACAACGCATGGCTGCTTTTCCTACTCCTAGAAGTGGGAATCCCGGCTACCTCATCGGGAAGCCACTTTTGGCGCTAACTGATGACTTTGGACACAAGGTATCTTTTTTGGAGCTGGGTAGACTGTCACAGCCTGACAAGACATGCTGCTGATGTTTTGACTTTTCCAGTTCTCAAGGTTCCCTCTTCTTTACCAAAGTATAACATGTTCTTAATGTTGATGCCACCAAAGGCTTTACAGCTCAGACTAGCTGAAAGTGAGGATTGTACTGACTTTTGCTTATTTTAACGAGCTACTCACATGCTAATATATATGTATTACAATTGTATATAATACATATGTAATACATATATATGGTTAATCATTTTTAGAAAAACTAATTGTCTGGTTTTTTAACTGTTAGAAAAAACAAAATCATGAGTAAATGTACAGTATATTAATTAATACAAATAGTGCTTAGGGAATGGTGAAAACTTCAATTTCCCAGCCCTGCCCACTTCCTATTTCTGTTATAATTGCCTTGATCATCACTTTTGCACCTCAGATGACCCTGTTGCAGAGCGACGGTAATGGACTTTGCTCTGATAAGAGACATGAAATACAGTTTGGAGTGAACACAATATCTGGCTGCAAGTTAAGGTAATCATTTGCCTCAGAGCACTTCCCACAATTTTGTTTGTGTTTTTAGGGACACTATGTTGATGTAGTAACTGTTTAATACTTTAAATAATACTTTAGAAAATGGTAGTCTTCATATCTGTTACTGTATTGCTAAGTATTTTCTGATGGTGTGGAGTACCTGTTAAGGTTATTTAATCTATCATAATATCACTTTTAATGTTGAATGCTAATATGGCCACAACCGTGTTAGAGTTGGACTCCAGCTTCCATGGCGTTTACTTCCAGACCCACAGAGGTGAACTGCAGCCATTTGCAGAGGGAGATTTACCAGGCTCTTCATGGAAGGCCCAGACCAGAGCACGTCGCCATCTTTGGTAATCCTGACCCAGCCCAGAAAGGAGGGTGGACCAGGATCCTCAGCAGGAACTGCAGTGTTTCAGTAAGGAAGGAAGCCACTGCTGACTGGCAACTCATTTCCCACCTTTGAAATTATGAATAGCAAGGCAAACCAGCCCGTATTCTGTCTGTATTTATCATATAGAGAGGAATGTAAGGAATTATGACTGTTTGGGGTCACTATTGCAGGTTACACATGCAGCTAATCTATTTTCCTTACTTTAAAAAAACTTGAAGATAATCTAGAGCAGCGGTTCTCAACATGTGAGTGGCAACCCCTTCCGGGTTTAAACAACCCTCTCACAGGGGTCATCTGAGACCATCCTGTCTATCAGATCTTTGCATTATGACTCATAACAGTAGCAAAATTAGTTATGAAGTAGCAACAAAAATAGTTTTATGATTGTGGGGGGGGGGTCACCACAACATGAGGAACTGTATTAAAGGGTCACAGCATTAGGAAGATGGAGAACCACTGATGGTTGCTTATGGCTCAAAACCATGCCATATATTTCAAATATTCTCATATTTTTTCCCCATTGCATTATCATGTGTGTGCATATGTATGGAAGTCAGAGGACAGCTTGGAGAGGTGGTCCTGTCCTACCATATGCATCCTGGGGGTGGTCAAACTCAAGTTGCCAGGCACTGGCAGCAAACAAGCTTTACCTGTGGAGCCATGTTTCCAGCTACACTTAGAGTCTTAAATATTTGGTCAGTATAGGTTTGATTATGAGGCTGGCGGCAGGCCCGTTCTCTTGTGACTGCAACAGGTTAGGTCTTTAGGACAATGTGTGGCTCAGTGGAGAGCTCTTGCCAGATAATTTAATTGGGTTCAGTTTTCAGTGCCACCCAATAACCTAACGTGTGTTAATGGTTTAAAAGATGAAATCAGCCGGGCGGTGGTGGCGCACGCCTTTAATCCCAGCACTCGGGAGGCAGAGGCAGGCGGATCTCTGTGAGTTCGAGGCCAGCCTGGTCTCCAAAGCGAGTTCCAGGAAAGGCGCAAAGCTACACAGAGAAACCCTGTCTCGAAAAACCAAAAAAAAAAAAAAAAAAAAAAAAAAAAGATGAAATCAAATAAGATGTATCTTCCTACATCTTACAATCATTTCCCTTAGGGTACTGCTTTAAATATGCCATGTTTCTGTTCTGAAGATTTACATGGCTTCCTGGTGCCTTCAGAACAGACTGTTTGGATGGCTTCAGAATCTGACCCTAATGTGTCTTTTTTAACTTGTCATTGCTCCTGTGTTCACATCCTTTTCTTTATCCAAGTTGTCTGCCCAAGGCCATAGCCTTTCATATCCTTGGTCCATAGGAGACACTTTGTAGCTGTCTCTTAGTGAGTGTTTCTCCTTGGCAACAAAAAGTTGTGTGCCTTTTTGGAAGTTTTATTTTTAATTAACTTAAGTATATATTTACGGATTGTCTGTGAAACTTAAGTATATCCATACAATATTTAGTCATCTTATTATTACCTTCAGAGTCGGTTAGCTCCTCTTTCAAGCTCTTTTTTCTTTTAGTGCTGGAAATTAAACCTGCAAATTCTGCATAAAGTACACAATCAGTTATTTGAAACTGTAGCTGCCCTACTGTGCTGTGAGCAGTTGGTTATTTAAAACTGTAGTTGCCCTACTGTGCTGTGAGCACGAGAGATTCTTCTTCCTGTTTAACTGCAGCTTGATACTGATTATCCCCCCCTTCTGCTCTGTGCACCTCACCCATAGTCTCCAGTAATCACTGTAGGATTCTACCCTTCTGTGTTAAAATCAACATTTTCAGTTCCCACTCATGTGTGACAGTGTGCCCGTGTGTCATTTCATAGAATGTAATGTTCTCCATGTCCACCCATTTTACTACAGATGACAAGGTTTCAGTCTTTCTTTTATGAATGAATGAATCTTATTCCATTATATGAAGACTACATTTTCTTCATCCATTGATGGGAACCTTAGTTGAGATCCTATCTTGGTTGTTGTGAATAGTGCTGCAGTAAACTATCTCTTTGACATGCTGATTTCATTTCCTTGAATGTATACACCCAAGAGTAGACTAGCCAGACCATGTGATAGATGTGTCTTTAGTTTTCAGAGGAATCTTCAACCTGTTGATAACTTTTAACTACAACTTTTTTTAAGATTAAGAACATTTATACGGCCTAGTTTTGTGCTTCCTCTAAGCCATATGGGCCTTCCATATTACTGCATGGTGCTTTAAAAACAATATCTGGGGCTGGAGGGATGGCTCAGAGGTTAAGAGCACTGACTGCTCTTCCAGAGGTCCTGAGTTCAATTCCCAGCACCCACATGGTGGCTCACAACCATCTGTAATGAGATCTGGTACCCTTTTCTGTATACATAATAAATAAATAAATCTTTAAAAAAAAAATCTGCTCAAGAGATGCTGAGAAATGGCTCAGCAGTTAAGAGCACCCACTGGTAGCTCACAACTGCCTATGACTCTATCTACAGGGGATCTGACACCCTCTCTAGTCTCCATGCACATCTGCACACATGTGCGAATACACAGACATGCACACACATACACATAAATAAAAATAAATCTTTAAAAAAATGATTGCAACTGAGTGCATGCTTCTTTACCTTCTGCAGGCTGTTAACTGCACTTCCTGCTGTTTCATACCAGTTTCCCTGGAGATCCAGGTGTTGTGGGCACATATAGGACTTCAGTCTAACCCACAAGCTCATGTGGCAGGAGCCCGGTTCCTGTACCAATGCAAGTCTGTACAGGTAAGTCATGTTCCTAGCAGCCATTTGATAATCAGAGCATTGTTAAGCTTCTGAGAGTATATGTTACCAATCAGTGTTTCTTTAGAGTGAGTCCCCAAAATGCATTTTTCAAGTCTATCTTTCCAGCATGATTATGAAAATTAGTGTTTTGTCACAGTGGACAACCATATCCATTCCCTACCCACCCCCCATTTCAGCAGTATACGTTAGTTTCTTTTAAATAATCCTACTGATCTGACCACAGAAAGCATTTTCCATGCATGTGTGTTCACCGTGACAGTCACTCAATTAATAGTGTTTTGGAAATGTTGATTGTGATTAAAGTTATTGGTGTAGTTATCAATTCTCGCTTCTGTAGGCTCCATTAAATAAATCCTTTCATCTGTAGTAATATGTCTGCTGTTTATAATGTGCTATAGCTTAGCATCTGCTTTGGTTTTAGAGTGTAATCTTTAGCTTTACAGGTTCAAAAGTATGTTAACTTTTTTTTTTTTTTTTTTTTTTTTTTGGTTTTTCGAGACAGGGTTTCTCTGTGTAGCTTTGCGCCTTTCCTGGATCTCGCGCTGTAGACCAGGCTGGCCTCGAACTCACAGAGATCCGCCTGCCTCTGCCTCCCGAGTGCTGGGATTAAAGGCGTGCGCCACCACCGCCCGGCTAGTATGTTAACTTTTAAACCTAGAAACAATGAGCTGAAATGACTTGTGTATGATCTGGCTTTTTTTTTTTTTTTTTTTTTTTGGTTTTTCAAGACAGGGTTTCTCTGTGTAGCTTTGCACCTTTCCTGGATCTCGTTCTGTAGACCAGGCTGGCCTTGAACTCACAAAGATCTGCCTGGCTCTGCCTCCCAAGTGCTGGGATTATAGGCGTGTGCCACCACCGCCCGACGATACTATTTTTTAATGAAAATTGAAACATTGAAATTTCTGTTTGTTGCAATATATTTACTTTCCAGAAAAGAACCTGGAAACTGCATTTGGGTCTAGCGTAACATACTTTTACTCTCTCAAGCAGCAGCGTTGCGCAACTTGGTTGTCTGCCTATCAGTGATGTTAACATCGGGTTATCGGAAAGTTCCCTGAGACCTTCCTCTTCTTTCTCTAGATGGACATGTTTCTGTGAGGCTCATGTAGTTTGTTACAGAGCCTGCAACGAATTGCTGATAATTCTTCCCAACTGTAACTTGAGTTCTATTGTCACGGTACCATTTTTGTGCTACTTCTTTTCCAAAGTCTCTGACTCTCCTGGGCGTTACACCGTCCAGGGCCTCCTTTCTTATCTGGTTGTTTCATCTCATGTCTTTTTCTGGTAGTTTGCAGTTAACTTTTCAGGTTAGTTTGCATTACCTACAGCACTATGGAGTCAGTGAGTCCACCTGACAGAAGCGGATAATGGAATTTCAGCTGTTGTTTTGGTCATGAACCATTAACTAGTCCAGTGATAAGATTGGAAAGGGGTCACAGAGGAACTGAGATGATGCACCTTCTGGCTCTTTGTGGTGATACTGTGTTCCCCAAAATATTGTGCACCCTAATAAACTTATCTGGGGTCAGAGAACAGAACAACCACTAGATACAGAGTCCAGAAAATGGTGGCACTCACGCCTTTAATCTTAGCATTCCGAAGGCAGAGATCCATCTGGATCTCTGTGAGTTCAAAGCCACACTGGGAACAGCTAGGCGTGGTAACAAGAGCCTTTAATCCCAGGAAGTGATGGCAGAAAGCAGAAAGGTATATAAGACGTGAGGACGAGGAACTAGAGCCTGGTTAAGCTTTTAGGCTTTTGAGCAGCAGTTCAGCTGAGATTCATTTAGATGAGGACACAGGCTTCCAGTCTGAAGAAACAGGATCAGCTGAGGAATTGGCCAGGTGAGGTGGCTGTGGCTTGTTCTGCTTCTCTGATCTTCCAGCGTTGGCCCCAATACCCGGTTCAGGTTTGTTTTTATTAATAAGAACTTGTAAGATTCGTGCTACAGCTCTTGTTTTGGCTTTGGCTGAATAACACACACTTGTCAGTCAGAACTCTGACCTAAACACTAGTGCACATCGATGTTATTGTTTATAAATTATACATCAGATAAAGCATTAAAGCCCAACAAAAAGACATTTAAGAAAAATAAAAATAAAAGGAAAATCAGGCCAGAGGGAAATACTTGCAATATAGGTACCTGATGGTGTTCTTCATGTAGAATAAAGAACTTGTGTATCTCAGTCATGAGTTAACGTTCTGGCCAAAGATATCTGTTCTGGTTCATAGACATGAGTGTAGCTGCAAAACACAATGTCAGAGGAAGCCCCTCCAGCTTTTTAATAATAGTTTTCATTTGTAATGATTGGATAGAGAACATGGTAGTTTAAAAATTGACTAAGATGCAATATAATACATAAGGTGTACGTCCTGTTATAAAAGCCAACAAACCTAACCCAAACTCTACATGTTGCTAGCTAGTAAATCTTATATTTAAGAAGGGATTTTGCTGCATTATAGATTGACGTGAAGCAAGTAAACGTCAAGCCCCAGGAAGTGTTGGCGATAATTTCTAAAGTAAACATCATAAAATATCATCACATAAAGTAGAAATAAGTGAAGTCAACCACACATAACAGAACTGGAACCATAGTAAAAAGAAATGTGCTGCTGTGGCTGTATCATTGTTTGTCCCAACAAAAGAAATGAGGCGAGCAGAGTTTGAGGGAAGTGTTTTAGTGACTCACACACTGAACATTTATTGCCTGTACATAACTTTAAAATGCAAATACAGAAAGTTTAGACCAAAATCCCAATTCAGTACATCAAACATAACTAAAAACCTTGTTCTCTCATAACTAAAAACTGCACTCTCAAATGGTCAGCCACATTTGGTGTTACTCAGTGACCTGATGAGTACAATTCCATCCCCTCTAACTGGGCAGTCTTCTGGACTGTGTTTACTCTAAACCCTCATACAACTGTAAAGACTTTCTTGGTCTTTAATTGGAGTATAATTTGTGGGAGCCCACAGAGATTTCCTAGTGAGATCTGAGCTTGCTTTATGCAGCAGGGCTACATATTGACCATGTGCGTGGTTACCAGGTGTTTGGAAGGGTCTGCACTTGGCTGTGCTAGGGGGAGGTCTTTTGCTCCACTCCTTGGCATTTCTTTAAAAAGCCGTTTAGAAGCAACAGAAGGGACTGGTGGATAAGGATCCAGGCCCTCCCGAGGCTATCCTGTGTTTCTATCTGTCTCTCTCCCCCCTATATTTCTATCTAAATCTCTTATCCCACACTCCTCAAGAGTACCCTGGGGGAAAAAAGTGGGGGCAGGTCCCCCACAATAATTGTACGTGTTTCTGGGATACAGAATAGGATTTTGATACAAGGTGCAATGATCAAATGAGAATAATGAGCACTTCTGTCTGCTCATACATGACCTTCATTTCCTCTGTAAACCCTCCCTCCACCCACATTTTTCTTAGATTATCATCTCCCCATTTCAGTGAAAGGAGGGTGGGTTCTGTCCCTGTTTCTTGGATGCGTTGTTTCGAAGACATCTTGAAAGTCTAGTCAAGTAGCAGCTCTGAGTGTGTCCTGCATGCAGCTAAAATCTGTTCAACACCTTGTTGTGTGCAGCTTCTTAGCCATCAAGATGCCACTAAGCACTCAAAACTTTACTATTGAGTAGACCCGGGTGTCACAGTTGCCTTCTTGGGCTCATTGGGTATCTGGGAAATTAGTTCTAGGTGTTTGCTGACCTCAAGTCTCTGAGTTGAAGTCTTTCCTCTACCTTGGAAACTGTACCAGACTTTTTCTTCTGGGCCACCAACCAGCCCCCAAATCATGACACAGGGATTTACTCTTAATTTTGAATGATCGGCCTAGCTTAGGCTCGTTTCTGGCTAGCTCTTTTAAATTAACCTGTTTCTCTTTATCTGCCTTTTGCCGTGGGGCTTTTTACCTTTCTTGCTTCTGTGTATGTTACTCTCTCTGCTCCTCATGTCTGGCCAGTTGGGGTCTCCCTCGTTCTCTCCTCTCTTTTCCTCCTCCTACTTATTCTCTCTGCCCGTCAGCCTCACCTATCCCTCTTCTGCCTAGCTATTGGCTGTTGAGCTCTTTATTAAACCCATCAGGTGCCTTAGGCAGACAACACATCTTTATGTAATTAAACAGATGCAGCACAAACAAATGTAACACATCCTTACATAGTTAAACAAATTCAGCATAAACAAATGTAGCACACCTTTACACAGTTAAAGTAATATTTCACAGCATAAACAAATGTAACACATCTTTGCCCAGTTAAAATAATATTCCACAACAGGAAACCAATGAAAAAGAGACAGATACAGGATTTGAATGTCAAGGTGGTCAATATGCCAGCTACCCTGATCCGATTATTCCCTACTGTATATATGTCTTAAAAGAGTACACTGTACCCTAGAAATATATATATGATTGATATGTTTATTAAAATTTTAAGCTAAAAATTTTATTTATTTACTTTTTTTTTGGTTTTTCGAGACAGGGTTTCTCTGTGTAGTTTTGGTGTCTGTCCTGGATCTTGCTCTGTAGACCACACTGGCCTCGAACTCACAGAGATCTGCCTGGCTCTGCCTCCCAAGTGCTGGGATTAAAGGTGTGCACTGCCGCCCGCCGCCCGGCTAAGAGAAAAATTTTAAAAGAGAGTCAGACAAGTACACATTAAAATATCAGTTTTAGGCCCAGGAAATGGTTCAGCCAATTAGAGACACCTGCCACCAAGCCTGAGTTTGATCTCTAGGACCCACATGGTGGAAGGAGGGAAGTGACTTCCACAGGTTGTTCTCTGATCTGCACACACACACACACACACACACACACACACACACACACACACTGCATGCACACAAAGAATAAAAATAAAAAACTTTAAATGTTGTAGAAACTAAAAAATCAGTTTTGTTACTAATAAACACGCTGTAGGTAGACGTGGATTGGGTATCTCCATCTGAGGCCACTACCCCATTTCTAACCACAGCTTTGTGCAGTGTCCTCCCAGGACATCTAGGCAATTAAAAGTGTGTCTTCCTCCTGAAAGCCCTGAAGTGAGTCAGTACATTAACTAAGTTCCTACACAATACCAAGCCTGGAAATGAAAATTCAATCCCTGTTCCATTTTCTATACCAAAGTATTTCTGACCATTCTAGCCAGCTCATGGGCATTCTTTAGATGACACATTTTTCCAAGTTTGTTAATATACCTCATTTTCATTCTAAAGTTCCTAGGGATGAAATTAAGGTCCTAACAAAAAAACCTTATCATAAGTTAAATTCCAAAGAAAAATTATTACTTATTCTTAAGTTTTCCATGTTAAACATGCCCTGATTTTCTTTGGTTAGTCTCAGCTAGTTTTTAAGTGTCTGGCTGGATGTATTCCCTGGGCCATTTGTGCCAAGGCAGGCTGTCCTGGGATGAAGTGGCTGAACATCTCAGTTCTGTGCCAAAGCTGGTGAGTGTGGCTGTTTTTACAAAAGAGCCCCGAAAGTTCATACAGCCTGTGAGATTATCACTGACTTCTTCTCTTCTAGAGGACCCAGGTTCAGTTACCAGCACCCACATCACAGCTTACAACTGCTAGTAACTCCAATTCTTGAGGATCCAACACCCTTTTCTGGCCTCCCTGGATAGCAGGTGCACACACACATGATACACAGGCATATGTGCAGGCAAAAACATCCATGCACATAAAAAAAATCTTTAAAAACACAAATAAGGCCGGGCGGTGGTAGCACACACCTTTAATCCCAGCACTTGGGAGGCAGAGGCAGGCGGATCTCTGTGAGTTCAAGGCCAGTATGGGCTACAGAGTGAGTTCCAGGAAAGGCGCAAAGCTACACAGAGAAACCCTGTCTCGAAAAACCAAAAACAAACAAACAAACAAAAAAAACCCCAAACAAACCAAACCACAAATAAATAAATGAACTCCAGCAAACAGTAGGTATGTGCATCAGAGTGACACAGGGAAAACAGGACAGTTTTGTTCCAGGTTCTACAAGATAATTATTTATTCTCGAATCCTGGGCTTGGTTAGCACTTCTAGAAGTCCTGTCTCTGAGATCAGCTATGGCGGTCAGCCTTACCTGGGTATTTCTCTATGGGGTTCAGCCTTACCTGGGTATTTCTCTATGGGGGTCAGCCTTACCTGGGTATTTCTCTATGGGGGTCAGCCTTACCTGGGTATTTCTCTATGGGGGTCAGCCTTACCTGGGTATTTCTCTATGGGGGTCAGCCTTACCTGGGTATTTCTCTATGGGGGTCAGCCTTACCTGGGTATTTCTCTATGGGGGTCAGCCTTACCTGGGTATTTCTCTATGGGGGTCAGCCTTACCTGGGTATTTCTCTATGGGGGTCAGCCTTACCTGGGTATTTCTCTATGGGGGTCAGCCTTACCTGGGTATTTCTCTATGGGGGTCAGCCTTACCTGGGTATTTCTCTATGGGGGTCAGCCTTACCTGGGTATTTCTCTATGGGGGTCAGCCTTACCTGGGTATTTCTCTATGGGGGTCAGCCTTACCTGGGTATTTCTCTATGGGGGTCAGCCTTACCTGGGTATTTCTCTATGGGGGTCAGCCTTACCTGGGTATTTCTCTATGGGGGTCAGCCTTACCTGGGTATTTCTCTATGGGGGTCAGCCTTACCTGGGTATTTCTCTATGGGGGTCAGCCTTACATGGGTATTTCTCCTGGGAGCGTCCCCTCTCTTTGACTTGAATTGGTGGATGGTTGGGGAATCTTTTTAAGTTTAGGAGTCTGTGAATCTGATAATTGAGGTAAGGTTTTGTTTGTTTTTCCCAAATTCTTTGTTTCTTTTTTTCCATGAAATCTGGGCCATCTTCACTGCTTCCGCTGTGTACTGTTTTAGAGCTGCAGCTCCCGGGCCAGCTGGCGGAGAGCTGCTAAGCATGTTATAGCAGTGGTTTGGTCATCTGCCCTTTCTGCTCCGTCAGCTCCCTAGTTAGAGAGAGTGAAAGTCTCTTTTGAGACAGGGTCTTCTATAGCCCAGACTGGCCTCAAATTTGCTGTAGTCAAGGGTGGCCTTAAACTCCTGATCCTACTGCCTCTACCCTCCAAGGACATGTGTGCCAGGCTCTGAGAATGAGTCCTTAGGTGTACCTGTTCACAGTTCTGGAGTCGTGGGCTGTTAGAAATTTGTTTGCTTGTATCTCACACAAAGAGAACTATACAGGACCATTCAAGAAGATGTATATTGCTTAGAGCACGTTTGTTGTCAGTCCAAAGAAAATAATTCTGGTGGAGATTCCATGAAATATAAGTAGAGCTGACCTGTCCTTGCCTTTCTTCCTATAGGAGCACCAGAGAGGGATAGAAGTATCTTTGACAACTCTTGTGAACTTTGTGGACATTACTCAGAAGCCAGTGCCACCACGGGATCAACCTAGAACGGACTGGAAACTGCCGTTTGATTTCTTCTATCCTTTCAAAGTGGCATTCAGCAGAGGGGCCAATGTTCAGGACTCAGCCTCTCCCGTGCTCATCTTGTGCATCTTTCTGCTTGGAGTTCTCAACTCACAGACTAAGTGAAAATGGAAAATAATCAGGTTTCATTTTTCCCTATGGGAAATTCTAAGATGGCCTGCTTGTCTTGGCCGAAGAGGTCCTCACTTACTCATGATTACAGGAGGACATTTAGGGAAACAGAACCTCACTAAAGGAAACTGTTTTCCCCATTTTCTCACTGTGTAACCTTGGCTGGCCTGGAGTTCCCAGTATAAACCAGGCTGGGCTCAAACTTAAAGAGATCCCCCTGCCACTGCGTCCCTACTGCTGGGATTAAAGGCGTGCTGCCACCATGCTCAGCCAGGAATTTTTATAAATTCAAGCTGGTATTCTAAAAATGCCATTAAAAATATTTCATCATGATAGCTTTCAGCTTAGGGCTCCACAGAACTACAGGTACACTCTGGGTTCTCTGCTTCTAAAGCTGGGCAGGCCAGAGCCTCCACCTCTTCACGTCGTATCTTGTCTCTCTAAATATTTGTAAGATCTGTCCAGCTGCTCACAGGCACATGTTCCTGCTGTCACCCAGACTGAATTCAGAAGGGCTGGACCCTGCACCAGTGCTGGCAGTTCAAGCCAGGAAACTGCTGGCTCTGTATTTTGTCTGGCTCTTTTGCCAAAGTGTGGCCACACCCCTTGCCCAGACCCGAGTTAGGAAAGTAGTTCTTTCTGCTCATTTTCCAAAGTGAATGGAATCCCAGCTCTTCTCAGTAGCAGATGGCCCCACTGTTCCTTTCTGTCGTTTCCTACTTTGTGGTGTGGAGAAATAAAAGTGACTGAGAACTCTGATGTGCTAAGTCCATCGTTGCGGCAGAAGTTGACTCCCTGTGAAACACCTGAACATTTTTATGTATATGAGGTTTAAAGGGGGGTTGGGATTCTATAAATTGTACAGTAGTATTCAAATGGGGGACTTGGGGTTTTTTGTTATTTTTTTTTTTATCCTGGAGAAATACTCTCCTTTACTCCAATTTTATGCCCATGACATCTATTTGAAATCTGTTTGTTTAAGGGTAAGGCTTTGGTTATTTGCACAGAACCCTGAGTGCCTGGCCAATTCACAGACAGTAACATGCACAGAGACTTCTTGAAGATGTCATTTCCTATTCTTTTTTTTTTTGGTTTTTCGAGACAGGGTTTCTCTGTGTAGCTTTGCGCCTTTCCTGGATCTCGCGCTGTAGACCAGGCTGGCCTCGAACTCACAGAGATCCGCCTGCCTCTGCCTCCCGAGTGCTGGGACTAAAGGCGTGCGCCACCACCGCCCGGCCATCATTTCCTATTCTTGAGTGAAGACTCATTGGTTAAAAATTATAGTAGAAAATTTGAAACTTAAAGACTCACACTATCCTTTTAATTAAGGCAAATTTTTGAAGGAATAAATGTCATATCTAAGTATTTTAAACATTAAGCCTTTAACATTAAACATGAAGAAACATAAAGGTTTAAATTATTTATCTAAGAAAATGTTTTGAGGTCTAAAAAGATGATTTTGGGTTAGTAATACAAGTTAGGGTAGAAAGTAAATTAGGTACAAAACTTTAGACTCATCAAGATAGCATAGATAATGGAGTATTTTCTCTGAATTTGCTAAATACAAAAGGACTATTACAAATACAAATACAAATACAAAATTTGCTAAATACAAAAATATAATTCTTACTTGATAATTGTTCTTATTGTATACAGTCTATTTTAAAGCTAAAACCTTTCTTTTTATTTAGACAAAAGGGGGAATGTTGCAGAATATTTGTTTAACTATGCAAAGATGTGTTTCATTTGTTTAATTATGTAAAGATGTGTTGATGTTTTACCTTGCCTGCCTAAGGCACCTGATTGGTCTAATAAAAAGCTGAATGGTCAATAGCAAAGGAGGAGGTATAGGCAGGACTTCCACACAGTGAGAGTAAGTAGGAGGAGGAATTTAGGTGTGGGAAGAAGGAAAAAGAGATGCCAGGGAGACACCAAGGGCCAGACAGACAGACATGAGGAAGCAGGAAAATAGGACATACAGAATGAAAGAAAGGCAAAAAGCCCCGAGGTAAAATGTAGATGAATAAAAACAGGTTAAACTAAGTTAAAAGAGCTATTGGGGGGGGGGGGGGACTGGAGAGATGGCTCAGCGGTTAACCACTGGCTGCTCTTCCAGAGAACCTGGATTCAGTTCCCAGCATCCACATGGCAGCTCACAACTGTCTGTAACTCCAGTTCCAGGAGATCTGACACCCTCCCAAGGAATATATACAGGCAAAACATCAGTGTACATTAAATAAATGGATAGATAAATAGATAGATAACAAATCTTAAAAAAAAAAGAGCAAGTGGGACAAGCCTAAGCTAAGGCTGAGCATTCATAATTAATAGTAAGTCTCTGTATCTTTATTTGGGAACTGGTTGGCAGCCCAAGGAAAATTCCAACTACAGTCTCTGACCTACTAAGGTCTGAGTCCCTGTTTCATCAATTCTATTTTCAAAGGGGCCCTGTCTTTTCAGTGAACTTGTTCTTCATAACACAGTCCAAATGACAGCTCTCTTTAAAGCCGTCCCAATCTCTCCAGGCACCCATTCACGTTTATCACATTATTTTGTAATGAGTTGCACATATCTCTCTCATATAGAAACTGAATTAACCAGTGCTTCACTCCCCTCCTAGGAAATGCCTTGCGTGATAATGAGCTGAGTCCTTTTTTTTTTTTTTTTTTGAGACAGGGTTTCTCTGTGTAGCTTTGGAGCCTTTCCTGGAACTCGAGCTACAGACCACACTGACCTTGAACTCATAGAGATCCACCTGCCTCTGCCTCCTGAGTGCTGGGATTGAAGGCATGTGCCACCACCACCCGGCGCTGAGTCCATTTTGTAGAGCTGTATCAGAATACCAAAGTCTGGGTAGTTGTTTGTTTACTTATTTCTTTACTTATTTTGATTTTTCATGGTTCTAGAGGTTGGAAAGTTCAAGATCAAGGCCCTGGCTTGATCGTGACTTCATATTTTGTCCTCACAAGGCAGAATGCAGGACCACCCAGGTCCCTTAGTATGGCTGAAGAATGGAAGGGGAAACCGCTTCTGCAGACCCAGCACCTATGAGCCTGATCCTTCTGATCTGAAATCTCCTTTTAGGCCTCTCTTCCGGATACTGCTGCATCATGGATTAAGAAGTAGCATTAAAGCCCCTTTAGTGAATGAGGAAATGAATGAATAGGCTCAGCAGCCTTGTCAGGACTACAAAAGCCAACCTCCAACCACAGCTGACCTCCTCTAGACAATGTGCCTGTGTGCAAAGGTGCGATGGTGAGGAGAACATAGCCAGCTGGGAAGGAGGCAGCCCGCACTCTTTATGCATTCAGTTTTGGAATAATAAGTGATCAGAGATTAAACACACCTTTTTAAAATGCAGCATTCTTACCACCGCCTTTGCTAAAAACACTTGGGCTGTTATTTCCGGATAACTAGGTGCCAACTTACTTTATCATGGTGACACTTTTTTTTTTTCAATAGCCAGTTTGTGTTTGTTTTTGAGGGGGGGGGCAAGAATCTTAATTGATCCAATCTGTTTCTTAGGTGAGCCTAACATACAGATGATCACTGTCAAGCACGCCTTATGAAAACCATCAGCAACTGGAGCCAGCCCCCTTCTCCACCTCCCCGGGAAGTGTCCGGGGCGGCTCCTGTCTGGGTGCCCAGAGCCCCGCCCCTATACTCTAAGGGCGCGGAGCTTGCGGGTGGGAGGGGGCCGCCACGTGGAGCGTGGGCGCGATTCTCAGAAGCGCCTGCGCCATTGCCGCGGCGCAGCTCGGGTCGGACCCGTAGCCTAACGTCAGCTGCGCTGGCGCCGCGGCGGGGGTTCGCCCTAACGCGGCTGACGCAACGCCGGAGAGCCGGGACGTAGACGGAAGAAAAGGCGGAGGATCGGGCAGCGGGCGCGGAGAGTGGGCCGGGACTGGGGTCGGCGGCTAGCAGGTAGGCGACTGGGCGGCACTGGGCGAGGGTGCGCGCGGGGCAGCCGCGGGCCGGGGGAGAGGGCGTGGGAGCGGGTCGCGGCTGGTGGAGGCGCCGGGCGCTCAGGTGCTCTGAGATGCTGGTGCACAGCTCCCTGTGCGGGGCATAAAAGGCCCCGGGGTATCTGGCGATCTCTTGATTAGTTCGTGACTAAGCCGAGGCCTGAAGACCCTGCAGCCCCTTCTCGCCCAGGTCCCGAAGCGGCATCCAGTGCCCCAGCGCTGCAAGTAGTAATACACCTGGTGTATAACGAGCCGCCGGCACACCCCCGGGGCCTGTGCCTGCAGTTCTCCCTGAGATGGCTCGCGCCCTGACATATGGAGCCTGTGCATAGTTGATACTCCCTGCAGCCAAGGTTATCCCCAGAGCCTCCGCGTTTGATAATTATCTCTTGGCATAATCAGGGTGCACTCAGAATTTTCACTCCCCACGCCTCACCCCAGCTTTAGTCCCCCACCCTCTGAAGCAGGGGCATTTATCTCTGGGCTTTTGTCTTTTTGTTAAGTGGTGAACCATGAACTCAGCATGTGTTTTCCTGGGTGGTTTGTTGAGACTGAAGTTCACTGAGATAAGGACTTTCAGTGTAGATGTGTATAGGTACTTGCGAGATGTTCTGAGTTAAAATGTAAGAACTTCTCTCTTGATCACAGTCTTGACATACATACCCTTTGGGCTTTTGTATCACTTGTCTGGTTTTGGCTGGCACAGTAAATTGCCAGGTTGAACAGTCCATTGCAGTGAAGGAATACTGGGCTGCCTCCTGGGGGCGGAGACAAGGTACAAGGGAAGACTGGGTGGCTTAATGGATTTCAAACATTCAGAGCTTTCTGTACTTAGACATGACGGGGGTGAACAATCTAGAAACATGTGTGCGATCAGATCAGAATCTAGTCTGAGACAGGGTCCTATGGAGCTCAGGCTGGCCTAGAACTGGCTGTGTGCTAAGAATGACCTTGAGCTTCTGATCCTTTTGCCTCTCCCTCCCCAACTTCTGGGATTAACGGAGCATGCCACCACGCTCAGCTGTCCATCAGTGGCTCTTTTGACCTTTTTATGTCTGTGAAGGAAATAAAAAGTGGAAAGGTTAAGACATGCCAGTGCCTTTTAAAAGGCAGAGGAGGGAGAGAGACATGAGCCTTACCTGTGTACCCAGGTGCTTTCCATGCATTGCCTGGTCTAACTCCCACAGTGATCCCATGCTGTATTATCCGTTATTATCCCTCGTTTACAGATGAGGAGATTGAGGTTTACAAAGTTCAAGTCAACCTCCAAAAGGCATGGCAAGGACAGAGCTAATGCCCGAATCTGCCCAACTCTAAAGTCATGTCCCCATCCTGTGTACCATGCACCAAAGGGAAGTTGGTAGCCCATTTGTGGAGAACAATAGTGCCTGAACCAGCTCACCTGGGGGAGTATGTCCATCTTTGAAGGCTAGAGTTGCTGGGAGGATGGTCCAAAGGGGCACAATTAGAAGTATGTTGGCTCTTTATAGATATTTTGCAGAAGGTATGTAAATAATTGTTTAACAGCTGTTATTGAAGGGATTTACGTAAGTGTTGACCGTAGACCATGGGCCCACAACATACTTGAGCGTATGCAGAAACTTAAATCCGCAAAGCCATCCCTTCCCGAGTTCAGTTGTCTTCTTGCTGCCATATGTCTTACTGCAGAGCGGTCCTGTCCATCTCTTCTCTCTCCATTCCTGTGCTTGTGTGCAGAATAATTGTAGATGGTACATTCTGTGTCTTGCTTTTCTTAGCTGTGAAGCTAAATGCTCATTTCCTGAGGCACTCTGAAGAAGGGATTTGGGGGCCTGAGGAAATGGTTCAGTGGGTAAAGTATGAGCTGTGTAAGCACGAAGACCCGAGTTCAGATTCCCAGCACCCATGTAAAAATCCAGGTGTGTCGGTGTACCCCCGTAACCCCGTAACCCCAGAGCTAGGGGAGTGAGACAAGCAGGTACAAGCTCACTGGCCAACCAGTCCAGCCAAACAGCAAGCTCTGGGTTCACTGAGAGACTTGATCTCAACCAAATAAGGTGGACAGAGATAGAGCAGGACACCTCAGTTGACCTCACCTCCAGCACACATATCCACACAAAGGATTGGAATATATCCACCAGTCTATGGAGCACAAGTTAAAGGGGGGCCCACCAGCGAAGGAAATGCAGTTATTTTTCTTGTCTTGTGAAACGGCAATGACCTTATAGCATAAGAGCTCAATAACCAAAGACTTGTCTATGTACTTACAGGAATGACTCTCCTACTATGGTTTTGTTTTTGTTTTATATATATATATATATATATAAATATGGATATGGGTGTGATATTCTTTGTCGAAAACCTTAGGTTTGACCCAGACTGAGGAAATTTTCATAACCACCATGTCCTTACTGCTGAGATCACACACACACACACACACTAATAATAAATACAATAATAAAGAAAAATGCTAGCCATTTATAAAACATTATGTCCCTGACCTCCAGAAATGCAGGAGTTACCCTAGATTCCTGTGGCAGCCAGAAAAACTTGGCTGTAGCTCACCCCCACCCCCTACTCTGGCCTTCCTCTTGTGCTGGCTAGAACCAAGCTGACATTTCAGTTTCTGTGAGCCCCCACGTTCAGTTGGGAGACAGTAGCAGGCTGCTGTGGAGGCTGGATTTGTTAATCTGTTAGAGAATCCTTAACATGATGGGTAATGTAACAAAGATTTAATACCAACATATAAACATTGTATCTTAAAGATATTTTATCATTCAGAATATTCATTGTATCTAATTACTGTTTGGTATATAAAAAGTAAAGCAGTTTTTTAAAAAAAAGGAAGAGTGAAGGCAGCCCTTTATTCTTTTTCTTTTCTATTCCTGTAACACTGAGCAGGTGGTAGTTTCTCTAATATAGCAAAGTTTAAACCAAGAGGGTCGTAGTTTTACTCTACGAGAAGGAGAAATGGAGGGAGGTGTGATGTGTTGATAGTGTTTTTCATGGTCTCCCTTTTAAAAAATTCTTCCCACAGGTGTTTGGATCTGTGACCACATCTCAACATGCTGAGGTACATGCACCACTCTGGGTTCCAGCCCTTCAGCCGGCGTCTTCTGCCTTGGGTCCAGTCCACAGCTGTGCCCAGATCTCGTATGTACCACTGATGAGTATGTGGGAAGTGTGGTGGTCAAAGTGTATCACAGTCTGGGATTTAAAGGGGAAAAAAGATGTAGTTTGGCAAAAGTGTCCAGGAGACTGCCTACTGGTGGATGCTCCAAATATTTGTTTTTGTCAATAATGTGGTTTTTTTTTAATAGTCATTCCTTCCAAAATATATACAAATTAGACTCTTCTTTTTTTTTTTTGGCTGCAATTAAGTATTTGATTTTGAGATCATTACACTTAATATACTGAGAGATCCCTTGTATCTTTTTTACCTAATTTCAAACAATGTTTCCAGCGGGATACTAGCATTAATATAGTGAGGATACTCCATCAGACCTTTGTGTTCATGTTCCTTTTTTATCGCTCCCTCCTCTCCCTTAGCCCTAACCCTTGGCCACCACTAATCTCTTCTGTGTTTAATTTTTTTTTCCATTGAAGAATGAATGTTATATAAATGAAATCATCTGGTGTGTAACTTGAAGTTTCTGGGTTGCTTTGCTCTGGTTTTTTGTTTGTTTGTTTGTTTTTGTTGTTGTTGTTGTTGCGTTAATCCAACATGATTTCCCATAGCCCTATCTGAATAGTAGTTATTGGTAAAGGGGAACCGTTGTAAAATGGTAGAGATGTACCATAGCTAGAATAACCACTCTCTATAAGGACATCCGGGCTTTGACCTCTCGAGTATGCGGAGAGGGTGTGCATAAAGCCACATTGAATGTGCATACACAGGAGTTTTTTACATATCTCTGAGATAAATGCCCAGGAGTACAGTTGTGTCTACTAGGTACCGTCCTTGGTGAGGTACATGGTCTGCAAGCATGTCCTTTTAGTTTATTGATGTATCATTTCATTCTTTCAGCAAGGTCTTTCACAGAGGAAAGCTTTGTATTTTGATGTGGTCCAACTTACTGATTTTTCTTTTTATGAATTTTACTTTAGGACCGCGTCCAAAAACTCTCATAGCCCTAGATTCTAAACACTTTCTCCTGTGTCCCCCCCCCCCCCAAGTTTTAAAGTTTTATGTTTAAGTTCATAAAGTAGTTTGAGTTAATTTTTGTACAGGGTATGAGAGTTGGTCAAAGTTCTTTTTAGCATGTATGTAGATACCAGCTGCTCTGGCATCACTATTGAAAGGCTGATAGCTTTAGGTAGCTATCGTCTCAAGTTATATCAAATCTAAACTTCTCAGCTTCTTTGGGAGATGGCTTGCTTCCCCTTCTCAGAGAATCTCTGTTCTTTCAGATGCAGAAGAGTGTTAAGTGTGGAAAATGAGATCTGGAACCAGCTCCCTGAGTTTGAAAACTAGCTCTGCTGCTCACAGTTAACTAACTTAGTAACTAAAACCAACAACTGCCCATCAGGGTCGCTGTTCTGTGGGTTGGCTCTTGGGCCTGGATTTAGCTTATGGTGGTTGTGTGTCTGTTGGCTTAAAAGCTGGCTCAGGGATTCCTGCTGAGAATCTAGCTCATCTGTGTTACAGGTGGTCTCCCACCATCCAGTAGACTGCCCACCTGTTGATGAGAGAAGTTGCAGAGTACCATGGTCATTTTTTTTTTTCAATCTGGTAATGTTGGTAAATTACTGCTTTTCCTGGAGTAAGTTTCCTTATTTATAAAATAGGGATAATAACTAAAGTCTTATAAAATAGGGATAATAACATCAGTCTTAACTCATAAGAAACAGTAAGATCATGGTCATGGTGATTGTTAGTCTCTTTCCTAACACTGTGACACAGTACCTGAGGAAATCTATATAGGGTCGTGACATGGTGCATGTGACTAGTGTGCTTAGTTCCACTGTATATTAAATATTTATTTACTTATTGACAGGAAGGATCTCACTGGGTAGCCCAGGCTGGACTCAAACTTTCTGTGTAGCCCAGACTGGCTTTTGAACTCATAATCCTCTTTCCTTAACCCTCTGAGGACTAAGATTGCAGATGTGTATCACCTGGCCCAGTTATTCAGTATTTTTATATTTGATATTATTTATTCACATTTATAAAAAGAAGCACCTCTGACTTTTCTCATTTTTGTATCCAGATTTCTCTTGGGTCCCAGAGCCCTGGCTTAACTGGGCATGGAGAGCCAAAGAGCAGACAAGAAATAAGAAAGGCAGAGTGACAAGGTGTGTGCCTTTGCTACTGTTGTGATACAATACCAGGACCAAAAGCATCTTTTTGGAGGACAGGGTTTATTTTGGCTTCCAGAAGGCTCCAGTCCATAATGGCAGGGAAGGCATGGCTTGCTGGCAGCAGCCAGAGACTGGCTGACACATTTTATCCAGGCACAGGAAGCAGAGAGGGAAGACAGGAAGTGGGGTGAGGCTCTAAACCCTCAAAATCCACCTCCAGTGACATACTTCCAGCAGTCTGCACCGCCTAAAGGTTCCATAGCCTCCCCCAAACCACCTGGAGACCGCCTATTCAAATATGGTAGCCCGTGGGGGACATTTTTCATTCAAGTTTCAGAGGCCCCATTGCAATGCACGGTCACTGCAGTGCACGGTCACTGTGGTGCACGGTCACTGCGGTGCACGGTCACTGCAATGCATGGTCACTGCAGTGCATGGCCACTGCAATGCACGGTCACTGTGGTGCACGGTCACTGCAATCCACGGTCACTGCGATGCACGGTCACTGTGGTGCATGGCCACTGCAATGCACGGTCACTGTGGTGCACGGTCACTGCAATCCACGGTCACTGCGGTGCACAGTCACTGTGGTGCATGGCCACTGCAATGCACGGTCACTGCAATGCATGGTTACTGCAATGCACGGTCACTGTGGTGCACGGTCACTATGGTGCATGGTCACTGCAACACACGGTCTTTGAAGTACATGGCCACTGCCCTGTTTCTCTTTGGCCTGTGGTAAGGCAATGCCTCACTCGGAGGTGCATGACAGAAGACTGCTTACCTCGTGGCAGCTGGAAAGAGAAGGACAAGGGTCACAATAGGCCCTTCAAGGACACACCACCAATAACTTTACCTTTTACTAAGCCCTACCCCTAAAGATTGCACCACCTTCCAATAGCCCTATAGGCTGGGGACCAAGGAGGCATGCACACATGACCACTGAGGAGGTTTAAGGTCCAATCATAACAGTCCTCAATGTAAACCTTAAAAAGTAAAATAAATTATAGAATATAAAAAAATACTCTGAGAAGTCAGGTGTCATAGTGTACTCTTATGTTTCCAGCACACACCATGTAGAAGCAGGGAGACTGAGATTTCAAATCCAGCTTTGGCGACCTGGTAAATTTGAGGTTAGCCTGGGCTACATGATACCCTAACTCAAAAAAAGAATGGTAGGGTCATTCAGGATGGGAAGATAAGATGGTTTTGTTCCACAGGAAACTCCCAAGCCTGAATTCCTTGAAACTTCCCTTGAATGCGCCATTGAACTTGACTAAGTTCTTATCTGCTTGAAACCTTGCTGATAATTATGACCCCCTCTTGAACTTTGTCAGCTCTAATCTGCTGTGATGCCTGCAAGAGTTAACAGCCCTTGACTGCCTGACTCTAGGTCAGACCATGCTTCTCTGTTGATAGAGACTGTGTGGATCACAAGCCATCGGCATGCTAGCCCAGCTGCTGGGTTCTGATTGGTTCCTGCCATTTCACCACCTGGACTGCATACTGTTTCTTCCCGTGCCCCTGAGGTACCCTATCAGGCTGCCATACCCTTATGCCCAAGATAAGGAAGGCCCTGTAATAGATAGGAGAGATACTTGGTGGAGCTCAGGACTCCACCTCTGTAAAAGCCATTGATGATCCAGGTCTGAACCCTAACAGTGTAAATCTGTCTCCCCACCCCCTTTTCTCTGTCAGGCCACAGAAGCTTAATCATCAGGTATACAACTTCTATATTAGATGAAGGTACACATGTTATTTAGAATAATACTCTGAAGACTGAGGGAGGGCAGCTGTATTGGTTAGCCTGGAGAAGGCAGGCAGCTCCAATAAGAAACACACCAGTGTTTTAGTCCCTGGGCTGTCCTCGGAAGGAAAAAGCAGTACACCTGTGGGTCCAGTGAGGATGCTACAGTTCCCCTGTCCCAAATGGTGCCTCGGTGAGCATCTCTGTGCCAGGTGCCAGACTGCAAGCCCATTGTCAAAAAGACAGACTATCTTCTTTGCATTTGCATAGCCTGAAACATAGTCACTTGAAAGGATAGCTGTATAATGAAGGGAAGGACTCTTTAGTGTTATTGTATAAGACGGTTGCGTGTGCCGGGCATGGTGGCACATGCCTGTAATCCTAACATTGGGAGACTGAGGCAGGAGGACTGTGAGTTTGAGGCCAGCCTGGGCTGCATATGGAGACCCTGACTCAAAAGCGGAACAACAAAGGATTTGTATTTAAGGTCTAGAGACACAGTGCAATAGCTCAGCTATTTTGGGTGGCCAAGCTGGTTAATTGTTGTACATTCATCTTTTCATTGTAAAATTACATTGTATCTCTTTTTCTTGCCTGTGACTTTGGGATATACAGATCAAGTCCGGCCTTCAGCTGTCAGACATGTGCGTTCTTGGAGCAACATCCCTTTTATCACAGTACCCCTCAGTCGTGCCCATGGCAAGCCCTTTGCCCACCGAAGTGAGCTGAAGCATGCCAAGAGAATTGTCGTTAAACTCGGCAGTGCCGTGGTGACCAGAGGAGATGAGTGTGGCCTGGCACTAGGGCGCCTGGCATCGATTGTTGAACAGGTAAGTGTCAAGGTGGAAAATTCTGCTCAACTAAACAGGGTCTCTGAGTTGGTGCCAGTGTATCAACTTATTAAGAATAATGTGTGTGAGAGCAGATGGGCCAAGGAGGAGGCAAGCTTGAGAGCAGCAATGAGACCATCAGGGAGGCTGGAAAGCAAAGTGATCATCACATCAGGTGGCATTCTAGACTCTCATCTAGATAGGGCTTCAACCTCAAAGGAGATGAAAGGTTCTGTTCAGAGGAGAGACTTGATGAAGTGGCTGGGAGAGCATGCAGAAGCTTTCTCCAGTCGCCCGCTCAGCCTTTGCTGTTGTGGACCTGTTAGAAAGGCTGTAGCCATCAGGTCAGGGCCTTATGCACAGTCTTATCCAAGACATCTGGTCATTTTAGGTGGATTCAGAAGGCGGCATCAAGTGCCATCCAATGGCCATAGATAGAAAAGTCTGGATATGAATAAAGCAGCTACTCAGGTGCAGTAAGATGTTTACATCCGTGAATTCCTAACAGTTCAGACACTCACTGATGGGTTTGTTGACGCAGCTCCGTGGCCCTGGGTTTGGTCACCAAACGTCTGAGTTAGAATATTAGCATATTGCAAACCCTAATGGAAGAGGAACTCTCAGTGATTTCCTGAAGAAAATCCTTGACCCCCCCCCCCCCCCCCCAACCAAAGCCTCCAGACCTGATGTGAACACAGAAAAATGAGGGCTGGGAAATCCTAAAGGGAGAGGAACTCAGTTGAGTAGAAAAATGCAAAACAGAAAACGGTGGAGAGGAAAATGTATGGATTAAAAGACTCTAATGGTATTTTAACTGCTTGTGATGTAGGCACTGCAGTCCAAGCAAGCTGAAAAGTAAACTGGCGGAAATGTGAGCACTGGCTAGTTGATACAGAGGAGGCCATTCAGATGTCTTAGGTGATAATGGTTTTGCATACATGCATATTTCCTGGTGTTACTGATTGCTGCTGAGATATCTACATAATGCCTGAGGACTGGGATTGAGGTTAATCCATGGTGGAGGTAGAGAGGCTTCATTGGAGAGGAAAACTGGCTATTGGAGGAGTTAATAAAACTGGATGTGATTTATAAAACCATTCTCACCACTTTGATTAAATGCTGATTAAAAAAAAAACAATTTCCAGCTGGTTAGGGATGGCGCACGCCTTTAATCCCAGCACTTGGGAAGCAGAAGCAGGTGAATCTCTGTGAATTTTGAAACCAGCCTGATCTACAGAATGAGTTCCAGGACAGCCAGGACTGTTACACAGAGAAACCCTGTCCCAAAAAAATCTTTTAAAAATATATTTAATTCTGTGTGTGGGTGTGTGCACATGCATGCAGGTGCCCATGGAGGCCAGAGGCATTGGATCACCCTGTAGCCAGATATGCAGGTGGTTGTGAAATGCCCCTTGTGGGAACTAAACTCAAGTCCTCTGCAAGAGCAGTATGTGCCCTTAACCACTGAGCAATCAGTCCATCCAGCCCAATTTTTTTTTAATTTGCTTTTATTTCGTGTGCATTGGTGGTTTTGCCTGCAGGTATGTCTGTATGAGGGTGTTGGATCTCCTGGAACTGGAGTTATACAGACAGTTGTGGGCTGCCATGGGGTTGCTGGGAATTGAACCCAGGTCCTCTGGAAGAGTAGCCAGTGTTCTTAACCACTGAGCCATCTCCCCAACCCCCCGATACTGAAATTTTCTAAGATAAGAATTGACTGTTGCAAGCTGGGCAGTGGTGACCCACACCTTTAATCCCAGCATTCAGGAAGCAGAGGCCAGCCTCTCTGCATTAGAGGCCAGCCTGGTCTACAGAATCGACGGTTGTTGGTTACAGTTCTTAGCAGCCACTGTGAGTTCTGCAGGTCACAGGGTTGAGTCATTAGGGGAATGGACAGTTAGGAGCACGGACTCTGTTGCATTGTGAGTTTTTGGTTTTGTTTTTGTTTTCCATGCGGATCTAAGGTATCACAAGTGGCCACAGCTGGTCCTGGGCAGAGTAGAGTAGTGTCAGCATCTGCCCCTAGTGAGGGTGACCCACAGGACTCAAGAGTCTCCCCAGGTTGCTTCTGCATTATAGGTGGGAGATAGCAAGTGCTATAGATTCCAGCACTGCTAGAATCACCTAAGCATCTCATTTCTGCCTGCTGTCTGTTGAACGGACATTTGAAGCCGTGTAAGACTGTTTCTACCAAACAATCTGAGCAGTTCTTCCTGAGCACTGTCCCCTAGAAGAGTATTGGAGTCCACTCAGGTCTGCCCTGCCTGGGCCTCCTGTGAAGAGAGAAGAGGGTGGTACCACGACTTGTGCGTTTTCCTGTTTCCGTGCTAGGTCTCGGTGCTGCAGAATCAGGGCCGAGAGATGATGCTGGTCACCAGTGGAGCCGTTGCCTTCGGCAAGCAGCGCCTGCGCCATGAGATCCTTCTGTCTCAGAGTGTGCGGCAGGCCCTGCACTCAGGGCAGAACCAGCTGAAGGAGATGGTGAGTGCTGCTTCCCCAGCCCTGTCCTGGGAGTCCTCGGGGCTTCCCTCCTTCCCAGTCATGAGGTGTCTGATTGATGTATTGCAGGCAATTCCAGTCTTAGAGGCCCGAGCCTGTGCAGCTGCTGGACAAAGTGGGCTGATGGCCTTGTACGAGGCCATGTTTACACAGTACAGCATCTGTGCTGCCCAGGTGAGAGACTGGGCCTCCCTGGGGGTGTGGAACCCATAAGGGTGGTTCTTGTGGAGTAAGAAGCCTGCAAGCAAGTCTCCACAGCCAGGTGTCAGCATGCAGTCTTAAGTGTCTGCCTGGGTTTCCTCATCTGAAAAATGGAGGTAAAATCAGTGCCTACTTCAGAGGGTTTTAGGAAAGGCGCAAGAAGAAAATACATGAAAAGTATTTAAGATAGCATCTGGTATATAATACACCTCAAGCCCATGAATTACTGCAGTAGTAACCCTATAGCAGTTTTTCTCAACCTTCCTAATGCTGCGACCCTTTAATACAGTTCCTCATGTTGTGGTGACCCCCAACCATAAAATTATTTTATTGCTACTTCTTAACTGTAAGTTTGCTACTGTTATGAAATGTAATGTAAATATCTGATATGTAGGATATCTGATATGTGACCCTCACCCCCATGGCATCCCCCCCTGCTCTAGAGACTGCTACTAGTGCAAAGCTCCTGAACAGACAAGTTAGGCTTCGCTTTTATTACCTTCTCTGACTCCAGGGGGCCTGCTTCTCTGTGCACCCGGTTGCCATTTATAGTAAGTACGTAGAGTGTTGATGGAAAGAAGAAATGCCGGTGAATGGCTTGTTTTACACTTGTGAACATTATTGATCACTTGTGATGTACAAAGAGATCTGCCTGGCATTGGGGTTCTGTGGTACAAAAGCCAGACAGATTTCCAATCCTCATGGGACTTCCTGCTGAGTACTTACCTCTAAATGTTGTGAGCCTTTTTTCTACATTATTTCATTTTTACCTAAATGTCTTGTTAAAAACTGTGATTTTAGCCGGGCAGTGGTGGCCCACGCCTTTAATCCCAGCACTCGGGAGGCAGGCGCATCTCTGTGAGTTCGAGGCCAGCCTGGTCTACAGAGCGAGATCCAGGACAGGCACCAAAACTACACAAAGAAACCCTGTCTTGAAACAACAACAATAAATTGTGATTTTGATCACCTGTACAGCCAGCCATGCAGTAAATAGAAACATCTGAAATGCAGCCACATAGCTGATAAGAAGCCGGAAGTTAGTATTTGCCACCCGTCTGGTACCTTTGACCCCGTTAGCTGTGTGGCTGTTACCTTAGACAGGAGACGTCTCGGGTTTGGTGTCTTTCTGTCCTGTTGCTTTTCCTGGTTCTGTCATCTTTGTAGCTGTCCCCCACAGTTGTGTTCTCGTGCAAGTGTGCTCAAGTGTGCTGAATCAGAAGGGCGCGGAGCTCTTCCCTTATGGCCCGTGACTGTAATCTCAGATTTAGTTTTCAGTTAGTGCAGCGGTTCTCAACCTGTGGGTCCCGACCCCTTTGGCAAACCCCTACCTCCAAAGATATTTACATTACAATTCATAACAGTAGCAAAATTATGTTCATGAAGTAGTAACATAAAATAATTTTATGGTTGGGGCACAGCATGAGGAACTGTATTAACGGGCTGCAGCCTTAGGAAGGTTGAGAACCACTGAATTAGGGTAAATACAACAGAAATCTCCATTTCTATGGCGCACATACTATCTAATCTCTCTTCTCTTCTAACATCAATGGAGTTACTTGTTTAGTGCCTGGAGCCAGGAGAGCACACTGTGGTCCAGGAACTGCACTTTCGTTGTGTGGTGTTGTTTTCCCTCAGGGTTGATGCTTTTGGACGGTTTTTATTTTGCTTTGCCTGTAGTGACAGTTCCATTAGAAGCCGCTGCCACTGTTTGCATCGATATTGAGGTAAAAGCTCTGCCCATCCTATTCCCAGGAAGCTCCAGTCCAGGGCCTCTTCCGCCCTGCCCCTCCCCTAAACGGGGCTTATCATATGTGCTCTTTGTACCTTATCCTGTGGTTCCTTCTTCTCTCCAGGAATCCTGTGTAGAGGACCATTATCAGTGGGTTTGAGACCCCACCACATGGGCCTCAGGTTAAAGACTTACCCAAATGCAGCAGCTTGTATTTCCTTCAGAGAAATGAGTCTGTTTTGTCATCTCAGCCGATTACCTTTGCCCAGGCACCAGCTTCCCCGCCTGGGAGGCCCCCTGTCCTTACCTCCCTGGCTAGAGCTGCAGCCCTGGTTTGTGAAGCTGTTGTAGTGACAGGTGTTTCCCTGGACCTTTAGCCCTCTGGCTCACCCCTCCCATACCCCTTCCATACCCACCCGCATGCTTATGTTCATCTGCAGTCTCACGTGGGCATGCCAGAGTCAGTGCCTTCCGCTTTGACCCCGGCTGGTGCCTGCTGAACTAAAGCGTATGCTACACTGCATCGGACCGTCAGCCTGTCTGCTCTCCATTGTTGTGACTGGGCTCGGGTTCCGTGTTGCAGAAGGGCTCAGCAGAACTTGTTGAGAGAGGCAGGCATTCTTCCCCTCAGTCACACCCCCACTCTGCCCTCATGACCTACCTCTTATAAGCAGTGCAGCATCGGCCCTGTTGCAGGGTCCTCAGATCTCCTAGGCAGACCCTGGTGCAGGCCTTAACTGCTGCCTGTATCGGCGCCCTCCTCATGCCTTTCCTGTGTCAGGGATTGCAGGAGAACATTTTTTTCCCCAGAGTGTGCTATCATTTTGTTCCTTTTATCATTCTCATTCACTTTTCTCTCCAGTTACCTTCTGCCAGATACTCTAATTCTTTATTTTTTTTTAAAGATTTATTTATTTATTATGCATATAGAAGAGGGTGCCAGATCACATTACAGATGGTTGTGAGCCACCATGTGGTTGCTGGGAATTGAACTCAGGACCTCTGGAAGAGCAGTCAGTGCTCTTAACCTCTGAACCATCTCTCCAGCCCACTCTAATTCTTTAATGAAAACCCATTGACAGCTTCCACCCCAGTTTTCCACCCCATGAGCACCTTATTCTGATTCTTTCCCCTGAATTAAGTTCTGTCTAGCCCTTCTTTCTGCTCCAACTCCTGTTCCCACATATTCAGACATAATCTTAACTCCAGCGGTCCTCTGCATCAGAGCAGAACCAGGGACAGACTAGCCCTGTTCCAATTGTCTAATGCACTTTTCCAGACAGGTAAGCTATTTGCCCACCTACCTAGCACATAAGTGCCTACTGTGGCCAGCCCCTGACTCAGATGCTAGAGTGTACAAAGAATTTTTTAAAACCAATCTTGGATCACTCTAATGTTCCTTTAAAGTAGATGCATCAGTTTTCCAATTGTGTGCGTAGAAGAGATTTTAGCATCATTAAATAAATCTTCCAGACAATTGCAGTTCTTTCAGGGGTCTCCCAAACAATTGGCTAAGCATGCTAGAAATGTAGTTCAGTGGGAACATGCCTGGCTAGATATGCCGGACCCCAGGTTTGATCCCTAGTACTGCAAAAAAAATTTAATTATAGAAGGAAAATAAAACAAGGAATTGGATCAGTATCCAAAGGTGTGTTTTATTCCAGAAGTCTAAAGCTTGGCTCTCCAATGTTTACCATCTTTTTAGGCCGTTCACCGTTTTCCTTCCCCACTGCATTTTCTGTTCACTCTTTTTAGATTTTGGTGACCAACTTGGATTTCCACGATGAGCAGAAGCGCCGAAATCTCAATGGCACACTACACGAGCTGCTTCGGATGAACATCGTCCCCATCGTCAACACAAACGACGCTGTCGTCCCCCCAGCTGAGCCCAACAGTGATCTTCAGGGGGTAAATGTGGGTAAAGTAGTCCTAAGAGTTGAGCATGCTGGAGACACTAACACGTGCTGTGTTGCATTGCACTAACACTGGACGTTTGCATGAACAAAAGGAGGACTTGGGAGACCTGGCATTACAGAACCTTGGCGGCAGAGGCACCTCTGAATGAGGGCGTTTCCTTCACTGGGTGAGGTGCTGCAGTGGTGAGGTGCATGCTGTGAGCATGGCTTGCAAAGTTTGGCATACATGTTTGGAAGGAAGCCTTTGTGTTGTGCAGGCCGTGGGGCCTGAGCTCTCATTCGCATATTTTGGATCATGGGTTTTGCCTGGCAGAGCCTAGCTGGCTGCTTCTGGGACTTTCTTTTTAAACTGCATAGCTAACTCACTACATTTTTTCCTGCGTTACAGGTTATTAGTGTTAAGGATAATGATAGCCTGGCTGCCCGATTGGCCGTGGAAATGAAAACTGACCTCTTGATTGTCCTTTCAGATGTAGAAGGTACACAGCAATGCCTTTTTCTTTTGTTCACACCTGTGAGCACGTGGTTTTCCTTCTGATCATTTTTCACTGTGGAGTTATTTCCTGAGCCATGTGAGCCGAAGAGTTTCTGTGACTCGGGTGGGTGTTTCTGGAAAATGCAGCTTGAATGCAGAAATTATGTTTTTAGGTGCTTTTGTGTTTGTTTGTTTGTTTGTTTGAAAAATAGCTTCGAGGAAATATTCACACACCACATAATTCACCTATTTAAAGTTTTCAGTTCAGTGATCTTTGGACTCACTCACACACTTGTACATTAACATCTCCATTAACAATTATAAGTTATTTTCCTCACCCCGACAGAAACCTCAGACCTGTTAGCAGTCACTGCCTCTTTGCATCCAAATCCCCAGCCGTGGACGACTTCAGTCTACTCTCTGTCTCTGCAGCTTTGCCTATTGGAGATGTTCTGTGAATGGAATCATATACTGGGTGGTCCTTTGTAATGGCTCCGTTCACTTAGTATAATGTGTTCAAAGGTTCCTCTACATTATCGTGTCCACCAACGCTGTGTTTCTTTTCATTGCCAAATAATATTCCACTCTGGACGTTCCATGTTTTACTTATTCAGTCATCAGTTGGTGGGCACCTGTGCTATTATTAATAACGCTGCCATGAGCTTACTCTTTATGAGTATTTCATTTTCACCGAAGAGTCTAATTGTTGTCAGGTGGTAGTGGTGGCAGCACATGCCTTTAATCCCAGTACTCAGGAGGCAGAGGCAGGCGGATCTCTGTGAGTTCGAACCCAGCCTGGTTTACAGAGTAAGTTCCAGGTCAGTCAAGGCTACACAGAGAAACCCTGTCTCAGAAAAAAAAAAAAAAAAAAGGTGTAATTGTTGGGCTCCATGGTAGAATGCTTACCTAGCAAGAACAAGACCCTAGAGCGAGTCCTCAACTCTACAATTAAGAGAGACAGGTGAGGAAGAGGGAGCAGGAGAGAGAAGACTTGTTGATTCCTGTGCTAACTTGGTACTGAAAAACCACCTTGGTGTTTTTCACAGCCACTGTGCTGTTTGACATTGCCACCCACAGAGCACGAGGGCTCTAATTTGTCTGACAATACCTACTTGTTACTCTGTGGTTTTCTGTGTTATAATCACAGAATGTCCATCCTAATGAGAAGGTTTTATTCCCTTCCTTAAAAACAACTATTATGTTTATTTATTGGGGTGCAGGAGCATGTGCTGAGGTCAGAGGACCACTGTGAGAGTTGATTCTCTGTGGCATCATGTGAATCCCTGGGGTCAAACTCAGGTTTATCGATAAGTGCCTTTGCCATCAAGTGTTAACTCTTAGAACAGTATCACATGTTAAAGATCCTGAGGGTGGGGTTGAAAGACTGGGAAAGAGCAGGAATAATTACAGAGCGCTGAGAGGGCCTCTGGAAAAGGCCTCCTGATGGGACAGTCTTTCCCACACAGTTAACCTAAAACGGGTCACCTTCTGGGAAGAACCCTGTCCGGAGTCCCGGAGCTGTGGGGCTGCCTGAGCCGTGCAGGCTGGCCGGGCACTTACTGCTGCCCATGCCTTATCATTGCTTCGTCCTAGGTAGCACCCCAATTCCCCCGATCCCAGAGAAGGGGGAATTTCACACAGAACAGGATTGTCCTGAAGATCTGGAATGATGGGAGCATCCTGTGTAGGAAAAGCAGCAATTTAAAACCCAAAACGGCTGGGGAGGTGGCTCAGTGGGCAGAGTACTTGCCTTGTAAGCACGAGGACCTGAGTTTGATCTACAGAACAAACATTTCAAAAAAAAAAGCCAAGCCTAGTGGTGTGGGCTCCAAATCTGAGAACCGAGGAGGTAGAAACAGAGCTTGGGGCTAATCAGCCTAGCCCACGTGGAGGTTCCAATGAGGCTCTGTCTTTAAAAAGTAAAATAAAGGTGGATGGTAACTGAGAAATGGCACTCGACGTTGTCCTCTGCCTCCCCCACCCATGTGTGCATATACCTATACACTCACTTGTACCTGCACGCACATGTACACATAAACACAAAACCAAAGGCATTTCCACCCAGTGTTGTAGCCAGTTCCCAGCCATGGACAGTGTTTCCTTAATATGTGTCTTCATTTCACACTGTTTTCTCAGGCCCTTCATCCTTCTCCTCTCCCCTCCCAGGGTCTCTACGCTTTCAAAGTAAAACCCTGAGGTTTTTTTTTTTAACCTGATGTTGTATGCTTATAACATTTCACTTCACTGTGGTGTTCCCCTGCTCAGATGCATACGGGTTATATGTTTCATAGTAATGAATCCAGCCTGAATGCTGAGAGTCATAACTCTCCTGCTGGCTTTGTTCACCCTCCAAGACACTCAACTCATAAACCGGGCGGTTATCAGTCAAAGGGTATGGTGCGAGTTAATGAGTACCCACTTCACATCGCATCCTGCCCAAATGGTGTATGGCCACCGTAGTGTTTCTGCACTTGTCTCTCTGTTGCTGATATCCCCGAGGTGCAGCAGGCTAAGCAGTGATAACAGAGGGAAGGCGTCTGCTGGTGCTCTAGGCACTGTGCTGAGGATGGGCGACCTTGCTCAGAGGTCAGGAGGCATTCGTTTGGGGCGGGTTAAAAGAGCACAGAAGGTGCTCTTGTTTAGTGTGGGTCGGCTGCACCCATCCCTTGTTGTCTTTCCAGGTGAGGCAGGTGTTGGTACGGTGTGTTCGTTGTTTTTGTTGGTTTGTTTGGTTTTTGTACAGTAGCAAGTGCCTGGGGAGGCCTGTGGGGACACACACTTGGGTCAGTGCCGTGTTACTGACTCTGATCCACTCTTCAGGCCTCTTTGACAGTCCCCCAGGCTCAGATGATGCGAAGCTCATTGATATATTCTATCCTGGAGATCAGCAGTCAGTGACGTTTGGAACCAAATCTAGAGTGGGATTAGGGGGCATGGAAGCCAAGGTAAGCTGATACTGAACTATTCCAATCTTCAAGCCCAAATGGTATTTTAGCATTTTTTTATTGCTAAACTTGTCTGGGAGCTTATGGTTCAGATAGCACACTCATACATTTAAATATGCACCTATCTAAATATGTTTCATGACTGCTGTATACCTGTGTTTCATCAGGTCTTTAGATGTATTTTTCTTAACTTAAGCAGTACATTGTGTGTGTGTGTTCATTGCTTTTTGTTGCTGTGACCGGATAGCTGATAAAGCTGTTCTGGCTCACAGCTAGAGAATGCAGCCCTTCCAGGCAGGGTAGTCGAGGCAGCAGCCGACATGGCAGCTGGTCACATTGTATCCACGGTGAAGAAATAAAGATGTAACTGGTGCCCGGCTCGCTTTCTCCTCCTTACCTAGTCTGTGACCCCAGCTCACATTTAGAGTTCTCTTTCTCCAGTTAAACCTTTCTGGAAATGCCCTCGTAGACATTCCTGAGTGGATTTCCATGATAAATACAAATCTAGTCAAGTAGACGTTGAGAACTAACTGTCATGGTGTTGTAAGCCCGTAGAGGACAGGGCTCGTGTAATTTCCACACAGCAAGTCCTCTGTTACCAACTCGGGTCTTTCCCTCCCATCAGTTGTTCTCAGAAGCTGTTTACCCTTCATGCAGAACGTCATGCAGCAGCGGTAGAAGAGAGCAGAGCCTTGTTCACACAGACCTTCTTCCTGTCACTGCTCTAACTGTTCAGTTGTTGCTAAGTTCAGGCATGACAAATCAAAACGTCCAGGCATGACAAATCAAAATGTTCAGGCATAACAAATCAAAATGTGCACGTTTGGAGTCCAGTTCTGGTGGGTCTCACAAATCAGGACACATTGGTTCCCCTTCAGGCCGTACATGCTGACTCTGAACTGGAAAGTGATGGTGGGCTGCATGTGTTTCCCCGGATCTGAGCTGTTAGACACGTCCCTCTGTTCATTAGCTTGCTGGATAATCAAATTGTACCTTATGTCATCGAGCAAGTTCAGAGTGTGGGTGACTAGGTCTGAATCTCCTTTTTGGATCTGACCTGTCCCCTTAGGTGAAGGCAGCCCTCTGGGCTTTGCAAGGCGGCACATCTGTCGTCATTGCCAACGGAACCCACCCAAAGGTGTCTGGGCACGTCATCACAGACATAGTGGAGGGGAAAAAAGTCGGCACCTTCTTTTCGGAAGTAAAGCCTGCTGGTGAGTAGTTTTCCCTCAAGTCCCAGGGCCTGTGGGTGATAGCCAGTGCCACCCCAGCCTAGATGGAACTGAAGCCCGAGCTCTCAGCCTGCCAATCCAGATTATGAAATCAATGTGGTCACATCATAAAATCTGGATTTTGTGAGAGTCTTATCTGCCCTGCCTTGTTAGTCCTCCTATGCTCCAAAGTCAGGAACCATTTGCTAGGCCTTCACTGGATGCTAAGAATGAGTGAGCAGTAGAGATGCAGAGGTGCTTAAGACACGGATTGAGCTCTGAAGCACTCGCAAAGATGTGCTCGCTGTCTGCACTCACAAATGCAGGCACATGAGGAATGTGCTTGCCAAGATGAAATTGAACTCTGGAAGGCACAGAGACTCTTGTCTACGTCAGACATGGGAAATCTCTGTATTTTTCCCTGAGTTACTCTGGCGTGGATCTGTTTGTCTGTTTGTCTGTTTTTGGTTGTTGTTGGTTGGCTCTGGTGATCTCTGGGTGCCAACCAAGCATACCAAGACACCAGGCGTTCCTTCTGCGTTCAGTGAAGCGTGTGGTGGGAAAGTGAGAGTGTGAAGCTGACCGTGGTCTGATGCTTGCACATGCTCTTGCAGGCCCTACAGTGGAGCAGCAGGGAGAGATGGCTCGATCCGGAGGGAGGATGCTGGCCACATTAGAGCCTGAACAGGTGAGGACGGTCACTGACAGTTTGGTGGTTTTTCGGAACAAAGCATGCTAGTTAATGGTCAAGTCTGCTGGCCCCGTTTATTCCTAGTGTTAGCAGAATTATCTGGATTAATTTTATGTTCCCCTTTGCCTGAAGAAACTCTTTCTGTCACCATGGTTTGATCAAAGACAAGATTAGGATCTGACACATGGCAGACATGGACACATAGGAGAGTTACCTCCTCCTGTTCATGCTGAATTGTCTGCAACACCTGACAGAGGGAAGCTTGAGAGCCTGCCCTGTGATCATCCCCTCTTGGTCCATGGTTAATTAGTCACCTGACAGAGGGTCTTCAGAGCATGCCCTGTGATCATCCCCTCCTGGTCCATGGTTAATTAGTCACCTGACAGAGGGTCTTCAGAGCATGCCCTGTGATCATCCCCTCCTGGTCCATGGTTAATTAGTCACCTGACAGAGGGTCTTCAGAGCATGCCCCGTGATCATCCCCTCCTGGTCCATGGTTAATTAGTCACCTGACAGAGGGTCTTCAGAGCATGCCCCGTGATCATCCCCTCCTGGTCCCTGGTGAATCAGTGTCAGTAGCAGTTCTGTAGAGCTGGAGATGGTGAGGCCAGGTGAAAAGGGCTGGCTGCCGGGGGTGTGCTGCTGTGGCTGCCATGGTACAGGTTTCTTCTGTGGAGCCCGTTGGTCTGAGAAGGGAGGAGAGAATGACTACAAGTAAGGAAAATTAAAGCGAAGGAGGAGCCTGGCTCCTCTCTCAGACCACTCTGCTCTACTTCAGTGATCATTTCCCAAAATGGTGGCCAAGGCTGGAGAGAGCTCAGCAGTGAAGAGCACTGATTGCTCTTGCAGAGGACCTGGGTTTGATTCCCAGCACTCACATGGTCGTTTACAATCATCTGTAACTCTAGTTCCGAGGTCATCTGGCGCCCTCTTCTGGACTCCTCACAAACTGCATGCTTGTAGTGCATAAACATCCATGCAGACAGAAAGAACTCTCATACACATAAAACAAAATCTCAAAGGAAAATTTTAAATAAAGCCAGATGCAGAAACTTACCTGGAAAATAAAATGTCTGTTGATACAAAAATCTGTAAAGTTCAGTGTGTTATTCCTAATTCTACATGCCAGCTTATTTCGTGGACAAACCACATAACTTTCCTCAGTGCTGAGCTGTGGACCCGTGATGACAGTAATCAGGAATGGAAGAGAAAGGAGAAGTGAGAGCAGGCTGGAAACACATAAGGTGGTGGACAACACCAGGAATGTGTAAAAGAAAGCAAAGGGACTTCAGTCTGTGACAACTTTGGCTCCAGGGACAAGCCTGGCACCTTGAGGGTAGACAAAGAAGTATGTGCATTCTTAGACCTCCCTGGTGTCTTCATGATTTGTTTTTTTTGTTTTTGTTTTTGTTTTTTTTTTGTTTTGTTTTTTTGTTTTTTGCAGAGAGCAGAAATTATCCATCATCTGGCTGACCTGCTGACGGACCAGCGGGAAGAGATCCTGCTAGCCAACAAAAAAGACTTGGAGGAGGCAGAGGGTAGGGAGCTAGTCACGAAGTTTTCATTGTGGTGTTCTTTCTTTTACTGGTAATTCTTGCGTCTGTCTAGAGGCAAGATTATTAGAAGAAAGTACATTATTGTGTATAGTTTTTATCGAGGGTGGCTGGCTAGTGCTACTTAAGCTTTTTCTAACTATCTGTGGTACTTCCTCCTGTCCCATGTCCAGATATTTTAATCCAACCCTCCAAGGAGCTTTCCCTGTTCCCAAGAGTCGTGTGAGCTCTGGCTGCTGTGGATGCTCAGCTAATGATAGCGGAGACCATCACACTAGCAGGCACTGTGCCAAGGCCTTTCCAATAGGATCACCTTTAAATTGCACAACCTACCGTAGCCGAGGGAGCTACTGTTTATTAGTCCCACTCAGCAAAGCTGTCATTCACCCAGAGTCATATGACCAGTGGTGGGCCCAGGATTCCAGTTCAGATGAACTGTCCATACAAAAGAACCACAGAAGTGCTTCATGTTGCCTGTAGTAAAAGATGAGATATCTCTTGGGCCATTAAACCAGCGTGCTATCTTTATGGTTGGCATCAGGTGCTATCCAGAGAGGTCTGTGTGGTGCTCATGGCAGAGTAGATGATATGGCTAAAGTCGTATCACAGATGACCAGTTGTGGAGGCCCACAAAGGTTTCCTAGTGACATCTGAGCTTGCTTTACCCAGCAGGGCTGCATTAGAGGATTGCTTGACCTCGTGTGTGGTTACCAGGTGATTGGAAAGGGTCTGCACTTAGCTGTGCTGAAGGGAGGTCTTTTGCTCCACCCCTTGGTGTTCCTATAAATAGCCCTTTAGAAGAGACAGGAGGGGGTGGTGGATAAGGATCTAGGTCCAGGCTGTCCTGTGTTTATATCTGTTTCTCTCTCCTCTCTCCTCTATCTAAATTTCTTATCCCTCACTCATCAAGAGTATCCTGTCATAAAATGTGGGAGACCTGGGCTCCCACAACCAGTTATAACTAGGCCCAGATGCCCTCTGTCCTCTCTCTCCGTTCTCTGCTTTGCCAGTTTAAGACAGTGGAAGACAGCTGGGCATGATGGTCACATGGTGAGACCCTGTCTCAAATAATAATAATAATAACAACAACAACAGAAAGGAAAAGTAGACAAATTGTCGTTTTTAATGCCATTGAGACATCAGCCTGTGCACATGCTCATCAGCCATTTTTGATGAACAGACTTGATGTTTCACAGTTAGCATTTTTTACATGCCATACTCCAGATAGCCCAGCTTGTTGGTACCTGTGGTGGATTATGTGTAGCAACTATATTGCAGCTTCTTGTCAGAATTTTTAGGTAGAGTCCAGGCCTCCCTATTTTGAAATGCTCTGACATACTTGTTGCATGCTGAAAAGTGATAATTTTGGGGACATGAGATACACAGTTGTCAAGCAGTCCCTCCCCACCCCCAGGAAGAGCTATGTAAAGCCACATGTCACTGCCTCACCCCGACCCTCAGGTCTGGGTCTGTCCCTACTACAGTAAAGTTGGTGGCCAAAGCCTGCCCACATTGCTCCTTTATCATGTCGTCCTGCTGCCTTTCCAGGGAGACTTGCAGGCCCTCTACTGAAGCGCCTGAGCCTCTCCACATCTAAACTGAACAGCCTGGCCATCGGGCTGCGGCAAATTGCAGCCTCCTCCCAGGACAGCGTGGGCCGTGTTCTACGCCGGACTCGGATTGCCAAAAACCTAGAACTAGAGCAAGTGACTGTCCCGATAGGTGTTTTACTGGTGATCTTTGAGTCTCGTCCTGACTGTCTACCCCAGGTATGTGTGACCATGGCCCTGCCATTGGGGATGGGTTGAAGGAGGAAGCATATATTATCAGGACTAGAGATAAGTCACCATAAGATGTGTGTGTGTGTATGCATGTATGAACATGTAGGTATGTAAGAGAGAGAAGGATGGGGCTGGAGAGATGGCTCAGAGGTTAAGAGCACTGGCTGCTCTTCCAGAGATCCTGAGTTCAGTTCCCAGCAACCACATGGCTCACAACCATCTATAAGGTCTGGTGCCCTCTCTGGTGGGCAAGCATACATGCTGGGAGAACACAGTATCCATAATAAATAAATCTTTAAAAAAAGAAAAAAAGAAAAATTAACACTCCAAAAGAAAAAGAGAGAGAGAAAAAGATATTTTTCTTCAACCCCAAAGATAACTATTTCCGTGGTGTTGTCAGTTTGTTACTAAGGTGACTTCTGTTCTTCATCCTTCCAGCCATCTCAGGGCAGAGATGCAGCTGAGCATTATAAAGTTAATAGTCCTTGTCACACTCGAAAGTGTAGAGCTGTCACCTGAGCCCAAATCAACCCCCAGAGGGCTGGGGAGAGCACATTCTCAGCTCTCCTGGGTCACAGTGCACTTTGTTCTGAGACTGCCCATCCCTACCAGCCTGCTGCAGTCACTCACCTAACACCCGTCTACCCCCCCACAAAAAGACCCCATTATCAGCATCCCAGAGTGCTTCCTGTAGGCACATCTATTAGAGAAAGCACTTTGAGTAGTTAGTGGAAGATAACATGCAGCCCTCTTGAAGGAATGTGGTTAGCACATGCCAAAGCATCCGAAAGATGAGGTACAGTAGAAGTCGGCCTCACTTTGTTGCCCTAAGCTCTGAGAAATTGATAACCATTTCCCCACTAAGCTGTGAGTGAGATGAGATCAACTCTTTCTTTGTATTGGCTCTGAGGTCTCAAAGGGAAATTCCGTTTTAAAATGAAAAGCTGGCTGCTGTGTGTGTAAAGCATAGGGGACTGTGAAGCCCACAGTTCTCTGTGGAGGGTCCTCCCTGACTGGACCTCACAGCAGCGGGTTCCTCACAGGACTCTCTCCCACTGTTGTGTGTCCTCAGCCAGTCTCATTACCCCTCTGGCCACAAGTTCATCCTGTGGAAGAGCCTGGTGGTGGCTGCAGAACTCATTTGTGCTAGCGGAAATGGGTCCTGACTCTGGGTGGCTCTGTTCACGAAACGCCACCCGAATCCTCACAAGTAATAGGCGTTTCCCCTGTGGCTGAGGCTTCTTACCTGAAGTGTAAGCCCTGGATGGCAACACACAAATCCTAAAAATTGTGTGTGGAACGTGGTGTGTCTGCGTTTAGCTGCAGGAAGTCTGCATAACCTTCCTAAGGGGCTCAAGAGCAACTCAAGCAAATAGAAAGGATTGAGAACCCCTAATGTGACTGGGCAATGGTGGTGCACGCTTTTAATCCCAGCACTCGGGAGACAGAGCCAGGCAGATCTCTGTGAGTTCGAGGCCAGCCTGGTCTACAGAGTGAGATCTAGGACAGGCACCAAAACTACACGAGAAACCCTGTCTTGGAAAAAAAAAAAAAAAAAACAGAAAAACAAAACAAAAAACCAAAACACTAATCTGGAGATTTAAATGGCCAGGCAAAGAGTTTTAGTAGCCTTTTTTAGTAGCCTTGCCAAACCTGGGTGATTTTCATTTATCTGAAAAGTATTCAGAAAATCAAGCTTCAGGCTTGGGATGACTGAGCCGACCTCTCCCACTGCTTTAATGAGATAGCTCTTCTTCCCCTGCCCTGAGCAGTGTATGTTCCCAGCAGGCTGCTGTCACCATCCAGGGCTGACTTGAGTTCATGTTCTCCAGATTCTCAGCATCAGGCAGGTAGAGCGTCTGGGTCACTTTCTGGATCGCAGCGGGCTGCGGCCACAGGTGCCTCCCAGCCTCTGCTGACTCAGTGGAGCTGGTACTTCACTGTGGAGGTGGTTGAGCATCCCACTCGCCACTGTGACCAGAGTGGGGAGGGAAGCCATGTAGTTAAGTTCCCCAGAGTCAGACATCTCGGAGTTTTTTGTTTTTGTTTTTGTTTTGTTTTTTTTGCCAGTCTTGCGTTTGTAAGCTGTGTGCCTGGGGGTCACCCCCCTTCCTGGGCCTCAGTATAAAGTGGGATAAAATGAGTTTGTAATGTACTTGGATGCTGGTAAAGGTGAGACAGACACTGTAATAGAGCCACAGCAATGCGGACGTTACTGTCACCCTGCCTGTCTTCCCTTTGATCTGCAGGTGGCAGCTTTGGCTATTGCAAGTGGCAACGGCTTGTTGCTCAAAGGAGGGAAGGAGGCCGCACACAGCAACCGCATTCTTCACCTCCTGACCCAGGAGGCCCTGTCCATCCATGGAGTCAAGGATGCCATACAGCTGGTAGGTCATAGGGCCAGGTGAGGTCTGTGGAAATTTTTAGCAAGTATTAGGTTGTGTGAAGCCAAGATGGTTCTACAGGTAAGCTGGATTAGAGAGGCTGCAGGTTCTGTGAACCTGTGAACACTGCTGTTCTGCAGAGCCAGGTGGGTTTTTGTTGGCTGGGGAGAGCTACCACCAGACAGACATATCCTGGCACTGCTGGGTTACTCAGTATCAATTAGACCTTCACTCTTTTTAAACTTAATTTTCTTTATTACTGGTGTGTGTGTGTGAGAGAGAGAGACACACACACACACACACACACACACACACACACAGAGAGAACAACTTTATGGAGTAATTTTTCCCCTTCTACCTTTACATGGGTCCCAGGAATTGGACTCAGGTCTCCAGGCTTGTGTGGCAGACATCTTTACCTGCTGAGCCATACATATCCCTGGCCCTCAGACCCTCATTCATTAGGTTTTAGGAGTGACAGACCCACTATTGGGCTGGGTTCCTCTCATTGGTGGAGTTATTTGAAGTAATTGATTCAGGGGTAAAGAATTTACCAGTCTTTGGTAGAGTTTAGTGTTGTTTGGTTTTGCTCTTTTGGGGGGCCTGCCACCTAGCTCCCAAATAAATCACACATGGAGGCTTACTCTTATTTATAAATGCCTGGCCTTTGCTTGGCTTGTTTCTTGACAGGTTTTCTTAAGTTTAACCCATCTATCTTTTGCCTCCAGGCTTTTCCTTTTCTATTCCTGTATACCTTTTTTTGTTTCTTACTCCGTGGCCTGCTGTGTAGCTGAGTGGCTGGCCCCTGGGTCCTCCTCCTCCTCTGACTACTTCTTCTCTCTTCACTCCTCCGTTTTTTAATTCCTCCTGCATATTCTGTCTTCCTGCCAGCCCCACCCATCCTTTCTCCTGACTTGCTATTGGCCATTCAGATCTTTATTCAACCATTAGGTGTTTTAGACAGGCACAGTAACACAGCTTCACAGAGTTAAACAAATGCAACATAAATAAAAGTAACACACCTTAAAATAATATTCCCCAACAGTTTAGATTTGACTTACGTCACTTTAAGAAAGTTTGTCATCATGTGGTATGGAAGGATGAGACCGTGTTGCTGCCACTGTTACTGTGGTCACTGACGTGGCCTCAGCTGCCAGATGAGTTCAGTGGGAACAGCTGCGAGTCATGTGAGGCCCTTTCATTATCTCATTTAATTCTCACTATAACCCTTTGAGGAAATGCTGTTTGTTCGTAGGCCCATGTTCTGGACTAGGTAAAAGCAGACTCGGGTGCAAAAATTCACCAGTTTATAGGAGGGTTTAGATTTGATTTAAGCCATTTCTAGATCTTTCTTTTCCCATGGAAGGCCCCTCCCTTCACCATCTCAGGATTCTCTTCCTCCTGGTGGGTGGAGCTGCCTCATTGCTTGCTCAGAGAGGATCCCAGGCTTAGGAGCTCAGCCCAGCTCCAGCACAGCCTGGCCGAATGGGTTCTCTCCCTCCCTCCCTCCCTCCCTCCCTCCCTCCCTACTTCCCTCTCTTCCTGACAGTGTGTACCATACTTAGAGTAGTACATGCAGATCACACATAGACATCTCTATAACTGTGTCTGTGTGGATATGCATGGCCACTAACCACATGTCCCCAGCACACCACAGGGCCCCTCCGACCCTTCTGGTGTACTGTACCCCAACACACCTTAGGGTAATCACTTTCTTTGACTTCCATCACAGTCAGTTACTTTGGACTGTACCTGAACTTCGATGGAGTGATCCAGAATACAGTTTTCTGTTCCATGACTTTTGTTTATTATTATCTTGGTGGCATTCTCCTGTATTTTTGCATCCAGCAGTTTTCTCTCCTTTTTCGTCACCTTTTTCTTCATCCATTTATAGTCACATACTACAGTTCATCTTTTCTGTCGGTGTGCATTTGGTTTGGTCCAGCTATGAATATTCTGGCACATGTACATCTATATTTCTGTTGTAACATGACTAGATGGAAGACAGCGACAAATTCAGAAAAGAAAAGGAGATGCCTGGCATCTCTGTGTCCCAACACAGGCCCTTGTGATAGTGTAGTCTACATCCCAGGATAGAGGCTGTCAGTGGAAGTCTTGGGGAAGAAAATGTGACCCCCTAATGAGACCCATCGTGCCCTCAGGTGGCCACTTCTTTTGGCGATCCTGTAGCCTGGCATCATCTGTGTCTCCTTATCACCCACCCACAGCACTCAGCCCCTCCTGAGCGTCCTCTGCCATGTGCTGTGGTTAGCTTCCCACCGTCCTCCCTTCCGTGACTGCGCTCTCTGAAGTGCAGGGCATGGTTCCCAGCGAGGCCTACAGTCCTGTCACTGAACAGTCTGGCCAGCATTCCCTGGACAGTGTTTCAGTTTCCACAGTCACAAACCTGTTTTTAGAATAAGTTTTCCCGGTGCCGGAGGTAGTTACTGGAGAGCGCAGACATTGGTCTGTAAGGAGGAAGCTGCTGTTTCCACTTCTTCCTCTTTGGTTCTCTCCCTCTTCAGGTGAATACCAGAGAAGAAGTTGAGGATCTCTGCCGCCTTGACAAAATAATAGATCTCATCATTCCTCGAGGCTCCTCCCAGCTGGTCAGAGACATCCAGAAAGCTGCTAAGGGGATCCCAGTGATGGGCCACAGCGAAGGGATCTGCCACATGTATGTGGATTCCGAGGCCAGTGTGGACAAGGTCACCAGACTCGGTGAGCTGGCCTGGGGCTCCTGGGGAGTGAGAGGAAATTCTTGGTGTTTGCTCTGTGCCTGTGGATCATGTAGACAGGACTCACTCTTTGCTCTCCCTTTTCTTCAGTCAGAGACTCTAAGTGTGACTATCCAGCCGCCTGTAATGCTTTGGAGACTTTGCTCATCCACCGGGATCTGCTGAGAACACCCTTATTTGACCAGATCATTGATATGCTGAGAGTGGAACAGGTACACTAGACCCGCAGGAAAGAGTGGACCAGGAGCAGCTTCCAGGCCCTTTAGAGAACAGTATGTTACACTTGTACAGAGGTGAATAAGACTGCCCTCTGCGGTCTACTGGGTGGATGGAACTGATACACAGATGGCTGACAGTATTACAGAGTGTAGCATGTCCCTACTGCAAGGGTTCGAAGGTAACAGACCGTATAGCACCATACAGAGCAAGATCTTTACAGCAATGTTTTATTTGGGTGGCAGAGTTATGTTTCCAACTAGACATTCCCTTTTATATAACAGTTTTTAAAAAATTGCGCAGAAGTGGTTTTGGTTTGTGACGAGGGTTTTTTTGTTGTTGTTGTTGGTGGTGGTGGTGGTTTGTTTTTTGGCGGGGCAGGGGGAGTGTTTTATGATTTATGTATATGAGTGTTCTGCATTGTATGTCTGTATACCACATGTGCCTGGTTCCTCAAAAGGCCAGAAGAGGGCATCAGATCCTCTGGAACTAGAGTTACAGACGGTTTTGAGCTGCCGTGTGGGTGCTGGGAATTGAACCTGGGTCCTCGGCAGAGCAGCCGGTGCTCTTCACTGCTGAGCCACTCCTCTATAGAGCACCAGACGTGTTTTCAAGAGTAAAATTTATATGCATTCATTCTCCCCCTCCAACAATGTCTTCAGTTGCCAGTGTAAGTATACACACTTACTGAGTGACATTCAGGATGAGCATTTTGGATAGCTTTCTTTTGGACTTCACTCGTAACCTGTCATCAAGGTTACGTACAAACAAATTCAGTAAGTTTGAAATACAGACAGATTTATGCTGTCCTAAATTCACAATTGCAAATTACCAGAAGGTCCCGAGGCCAGCTGGACAGTCTAGTAAAGGTCCTGCATGGCTGCATTTCCAGCTTTGGTAGCAGGTGTGAGTGTGCTTACATAAGCTAGTGCAGCGCGGGGAAGCAGGCTGCAGGCCTCTGTTGCTGTGACTCGTGATGGCATCCTTTCGCTAGAAGGGAACGATGCTTGTCGGTACACCATGGCCTCAGTGAAGAACTGTGTTAGGCTTCTGTGTCACTACAGCCAAACAGAACACCCAAGGAAAAGCAACTTACAGGAAGATTGTTACAAAATAAACACGACTACATGGAGGGCCATACAAATCCACAAAAGAGCCAGGTGTGGTGGCACATGCCTTTGATCCCAGCAATCAGGAGGCAGAGGCAGGTGGATCTCTGAGTTTGAGGACAGCCAGGGCTCCACAGAGAAACCCTGTCTGGAAAAAATGAAACAAAACACACACACACACACACACACACACACACACACACACACACACACACTATAAAATTCTAAAAATTTACACAAATCCACAAAAGAAAAGCAGATGCCTAGAATCTCTGTGTCTGAGCACAGCACTGTGTATCAGTCTGGTCTAAAACACAGAATAGAGGCTGTCAGTAGAAGTCTTGGGAAATGTGACTCCCTAGTGGGATCCAGTGTTTTCCCCAAGGCTGCAGCTAGAGAACCTGAGAAGTGTCAAAGCAACCACTTCCTTTAGTTACCCTAGAGCCTGGTGCTGTCTGTAACTCCTTAACTCAGCTCACAGAGGGTTCATTCCATCATGGAGGGGGAGCAGCTCACTTCATGGTAGCCAGGAAGCAGAGAATGGAGGAATACATCCTTCAAGGACATGTCTCCAGTGGTCTCCTTCCTCAAGTAGGCTTGTCTTTCTGCCTTCCACCCGCTCCCAATAATGCCATCCTACTACAGATCCATCAAGGGCCCAATCCATTCATTAGGCCAGAGCCTTCAGGATCTAAGTGTCTCTGGAAACCCCATCACAGGTATGATTCACTAATCCCCAGTCAGGTTAACAGTTAGAACTACCCAGCACCTGAAATCACTGTTTTGAAAGTGAAAGTGCACCCCACAGAGTAAAAGGGAATCGGAACACATGACTGCTCATTAAGTCTGTCCACTAGTGGCCTATTTGATTGGCTCTCCGTAGATGCCTGCTGTCACAGTCACCTGCACTGCACAGGATGAAAGCCGTCCTTGGCTAGAACTGAGCCCCCTCATCCTACCATGGACAAACCCTCGGCCTCCTCAGTGTCAGGATGAGGACTGCCTTCGGAGGCTTCAAACCATGATGAGGCCATGTGTGTCCTGTAGGCAGCACTTTTGCATGTAGGAACTAAATCCTTGGTGTGACCTGATCACAGATGGGGCTCCCCAGTACAGTGTGGACAGTGCCCAATAAAGTCACAGCAGGGCCTCAAGCCACCAGGGAAGACAGATACAAGCTTGTCATAGCTAGATCCAAGGCTTGAAGGAATCAAGCCATGAACCTGTCCTGCGTAGTGTCAGAGAGCAAGGCCCGTGTACAGTCAGACTGATGAAGTCCCTCTAACATTAACAGGATCAGTTTGAGAGCCTGGAGCTGGGTGTGACAGGCCACAATCATACAGGTAACTAGTTTGAGGTACTTGGCCTTGAGTACCAAGCCAGGGCTTCCCTGGGGTGTAGGGAATAAAGATACATATATGGTGCCTCTTTGTTCTCACGAATCCAGTGCAGGTTCCACTTTATAGAGAATGGGAGTTTATGGTCAGAGGTTCCTTTAGTAAAAAGCCAGAAGTCAAGGGCTTGTGTGCCGCATACATTCAGTATTCAAAGGCTTTCCGTTTGAATCCCTGCCCCAGCTTGCTCAAGGGCCTGTTGCTGGAAAGGTGGCCAGCAAGTCCTGGCCTAGCACAGAGCAGGGCATGCTGGTGTGAGGAGGGCTAAGTCACCCTCCAGGCCCACGAGCAGCTTGGTGGCCACTTGCCAGGGCTTTGCTGCGTTACAGACTCGGATTCTTCCAGGCTCAGCACACAGGCCCAGCTGTTGGCTCCTAGTGCTGCTGCTGCATTCTCTTGTTTACATATTGGCTTTTCTCTCTGACAGGTAAAAATTCACGCAGGCCCCAAGTTTGCCTCTTACCTGACCTTCAGTCCCTCAGAAGTGAAGTCACTCCGAATAGAATATGGTGACCTGGAAGTGTGCATTGAAGTGGTGGACAGTGTCCAGGAAGCCATTGATCACATCCATAAATACGGCAGCTCCCACACAGATGTCATCGTCACAGAAAATGGTCAGTTTGCAGGACTTCAGGCGTGTGGTGCCAGGTTTCTTTGCTCTGACCTACAGTTGGTGTTCTTCCTCTCGGCCTCTCTGGTCCTGCAGGAAGGCACACTCCAGACTGACCAGTGACAGTCCTAATGCTCTCTGATCTATCTGTTGGTCCATCCCAGGGGCCCCCATCGGTGGGGCAGAGATGATTGGCCCCATTTAAAGATGGCTTCCTGTGCTTCAGATGCATTGTCTTTACCCACGCAGCTGCCTTACCAAGCAGTTCAAAGCCAGACATTGTGACTAAACACCTGTAATCTCAGAACTCAGGAATCTAAGGCAGGAGGATTGCCACAAGTTGCAGGCCTGCCTGGACTACGTAGCAAGACCTTGAGTCCAAAAAAGAAAAACAAAAAATGTGCAGCTGAGGAGACTCGCACCTGGAGGCTGAGAGCGGGACAGACTGCACATTCATCCATTGAGCACCCGGACAGCAGCATGTCCGTGAACATGTCAGGGTGTCTGGCTCTGAGGCCTGGTGGTGAAGGAGGCCGTATGGCCCCTGAGGAACTCACAGCCAGTTTACTGCAACTCTAACCATAGCACCAAGCAGCGGCAGTCGTTAACTGCCCACTTACCAGGGGGCACTGGGGTGAGGGCTCTCGGGGGCCAGCTGGCTTCACCCTGAGAACCAGGTAACGCCCTTCCCTTCTCATGCATCACAGGGATGGTCATACACCTGCCCAAGGCCACAGAGCTAATGTGCGTGGGCTTGGCGGTCAGACCTCGACGGGCTGTTCCACATGGAGGCCTACTAGAGATCCGATTCCAGCAGCCCCTTCCCTGCCCCGACCGTGGGGTCTGGTTTGCCATCTTCCCCTTCAGAGCTCTCCTAAGCCTGCGTGTTGAACGTGTGAGGAGCACGCGTGCAGTCAGATCTGACAACAGGGAGTGGCCAGAAGCGGGCGTGTTCCCCATGGTCATCCTCATTTGGTTCCTCTCTCTCTTTCCCTGTAGAGAAAACAGCGGAGTTCTTCCTCCAGCACGTGGACAGCGCCTGTGTGTTCTGGAATGCTAGTACTCGCTTCTCTGATGGCTACCGCTTTGGACTGGGTAAGAAAGACAGGGAAAAGGAGTCCCCTGTGGTGCTCTCACCAGAGGCTCTAAAGACTCAGGTGAAGTAAAGATACCTCCCTCCAGTCACTTGTGTGATCTAGCTGTAGAACAGACAGAGAATCATCGAGAATAACCCCGGTTTACCCACCAGCGTTAGTAGACCTTTCACCTGTGAAGAAGGTAGCTGCTCCTCATTCCTTTTCCGTAGATGGGGAAACTGAGAGACAAGTCAAGTAAGTTGTCACACAGTGTCAGACCTAATATGCACAAGCCTGGGTGCCCCCATGGCAGTGCGGGCATGCACAGCTTATCTTAGTTCACAAGCTGCTGTGGTCCCCGGAGAGCATGCCATTGCAGATATGGGTGACATGGTCAGGTGCAGCAGGAATCTTTGAAGGTCTTACTAATAAAATCAAACCTGAGGCCAGGTACTGGGGTGAATGCTGGAAGATCAGAGAAGCAAAACAAGCCACAGCTACCTCACCTCACCAGTTCCTCAGCTGATCCTGTTTCCTCAGAGTGGAAGCTTCTGAATCTCAGCTGAACTGCTGCTAGAAGCCTAAAAGCTTAACCAGCCAAAAGCTTCTAGTTCCCGGTTTTCACGCCTTATATACCTTTCTGCTTTCTGACATCACTTCCTGGGATTAAAGGCGTGAGTCAGCATGCTTGGCTGCTTCTAGTGTGGCCTTAAACTCACAGAGATCCTGATGGATCTCTGCCTCCCAAGTGATAGGATTAAAGGCGTGTGTGCCACCATTTTCTGGCCTCTGTCTATCTAGTGGCTGTTCTGTCCTCTGACCCCAGATAAGTTTATTAGGGTACACAATATTTTGGGGAACACAATACCGCCACAGTCAGGTTGCCTCAGAGATAGGAACCACACATAGGACAGAAGGTCTTGGACTTGGTACCTACCTACACAGAGCCTAAGCACCAGGATCAGGAACCAGCAAGGAAGTGGGAGGCGGGGGATTCAGTCTAAAGCGTGTACTTAGAATGCACAGGGCTCTGGGCTCACCCCTGGCACCAGCACAAACAAATGTGATCTTTAGAAATAGACACCTGATCCTTTCATTACATATAAAACTTCTCTCTCTCCATAGAGTTGTTTGAACAGTCCGATTTTCCAGGGGACCATTACACAAGCATCCCAATAAGACATTTGTCGCACATTTTGTGAATATTTGAGGTGTAGGGGGTGTGTGTGTGTGTGTGTGTGTGTGTGTGTGTGTGTGTGTGTGTGTGTGTGTGTGTATGTATGTGTGTGTTGGCATTGGTGGTGGTGGTGGTGTTTTGTTTTTTGAGACAGGGTCTTTCTGTGTAGCACTGGCCATCTTAGAACTTGCTATGTAGACCAGCCTGGCCTCAAACTCAAAGATCTATATACCTCTGCCTCCCAAGTGTGGGGACTAAAGGCTTGTGCCACCACTCCCAGCCAACATTTGAGAATTTTAATCCCCTTAAGTTGTTTGCTTTGTTGTTGGTGTTGGTTTTTTTTCTCTTTGGTGCTAGGGATCAAACCCAGGGCCTCTGACATGCTAGGCAATTGCTCTTTAACTGAGCTTCACCCTCACCTCCTTTCCTCCAAGCCTTTTAGAACATGTGATCTGCCTGGAGAAATCACTCTCCCTGATTATGGAAGGCTCTAAGGGAATTTACCAGTTTTCTTAGTCATTGACTGAGTTGCCATTTCTGTTGCATCGGGATTCTGATTTCACTTTCATAGCCATCGAACTCCAACACTGTAGAGAAGTGATAACTGACCCGCCTTTGGCTCCCTTGCCCAGTGAACATCTACTTCACAGTAACAGGACCTTGTTCTTTGTTACCTCATCCCTAGGCCTGGTACACTGTACATACTCGGTGAAGTTGTGATGTGTGAGGAATCCCAACCTCCACTGAACACAGTGGAGAACACTGAGCCAGACCCAGGGAAATCCCTGGTCTCAGGAGCAGGAGGGAAGAGAAATCAGCAGTAGCTGGCAGGTGCCTTTGTGCTAAATTCCTGGGGAGTACTGAGGACTATGCTTTCTAGAGTATAAAGACTATCTGGGGAGCTGAGGTTAAGAGCACTTGCTGCTTTTGCAGAGGACTAGGGCTCTTTTCCCAGCACCCACATCAGGTGACTCACAACTGCAACTCCAATTCCGGGAGATCTGACGTTCTCTTCTGGCCGCCATGGGCGCCAGCATGCATGTGGTACGCATATATACATGCAAATTTCCACATATAAAATAAAAAATAAATGAACCTTTCAAAAATAAATACTATTTTGGCATAACGGCTCACACCCGAAGTCCTACCACTAGGCGGCTGAGGCAGGAAGATGGAAAATTCAAGGCCAGCCTGGGCTGTATAGTAAGACTGTATCTCAAAACAAACAAACAAAAAAGACTGTTTAGGAAGATGAACTCTATACTAGACATTGTTGTACACTTCAAAACATGCCCAGATGTTAAGATGGGGTGCACAGTTGAGACGCTTAAACTGATGTAAAACTGTCCGAATACACTTGGATGAAGGTCAGTGGGAGAAGGGGCATTACAGTCTGTAGTGACAGAGAACTCCCCCACGTGGATGAGGAGCAGCAGCTGGCCAGGGAGGATGAGTCCGAAGTTAGCAAAGAGAGAAGATGCCCGTTGTGGGCTGATAGGTGTACAGGCAGCAGCGACTGGGAAAGTTGCACCTTGCTCCATGATTTGTTTGTTTTGTCTCTGAATAGGAGCCGAAGTAGGAATCAGTACATCACGGATCCACGCCCGGGGGCCAGTAGGACTAGAAGGATTGCTAACTACTAAGTGGCTGCTTCGAGGGCAAGACCATGTGGTCTCAGACTTCTCGGAGCATGGCAGCTTGAAGTACCTTCACGAGAACCTCCCTGTTCCCCAGAGAAATTTCAGCTGAGAGGAGCCAGGCGGTCAGGACTGTTCTGTGCGGTCTGGCACAGTTGGGCTATTCCAGGATCTCCAGAGAGAACTCGATCTCGTCCCCACCTCTTAGAAGGGTCTGCCTGCTGGACAGTTTGCCTGTGCTTCTGGCTCAACTCAGCATCTCCAGTCTTAGCTAACGTTCGTATTCCATTCCAGCTTCTTGTGCGTCTCTGTCTCTGTTACTGGGGTTGGACCCAGGGCCTCGAACACACCAGGCAAAGGCTCTATCACCAGCCAGCCTGTCTCCCAAGCCGCACAGGCCAGTCTTTTAGTAAGAGCATCATGGTTGCAGGTGGAGGCTTGGGTTTTGCCAGTCCATTCCCCTCAGAAACGAAGGACCGTCATCTCTTACCATCCCACATCAATGACAAGGGACCGTCCTGGCTGCTTATATCACCTCAGTGAGGTAAAGTCTTGGCATTCGACCAGGACCAGCCCCGGCATCCTCCGACTCTCCATGTGTAATTTCATTTCTTTCAAACATGCTCATCTTCAGAAGGGGACATTGGGAGTTTTTAAGGAAAAGCAGCTCCTTAAAACCTTTACCATTTTCACTGGAAACAGTGCCTAAAGTGGACTAACCTACATCCCTTGAAGGTTGGCCTTCATGAAGTTACGGGTGTACATCCCAGACAGCTGCAGTCTTTCCCTGGCCAGGGAACACACGGTACCTTTGATGTAGTTGGAATCTGAGTATCACACTGGAGGTATGAATTTCAAGATGTTCCTCCAAGTGGGAGGAAGATCTACAATTATGCCTGACCTTTTTATAATGAATTATTTTGTCGTCCTATCCTTGACCTCCAGAACAAAGATTAGAGGATTATTTTAATACTTTGGATTCTTCCCCCTTTTTTTGAGAAATAAAATTCTTACAAAAGCCCGTGTGCACGGTGAAAGTTTTCTCCCTTATTTGTCCTCGTCCTCGTCTTCCCTTTCCCTCCCTAGTGACCCTCCTCCCCTGCCTGCTCTCAGCATGCTATTCTCTGGAAGTTGGGGGTGGGGGGAGCAGTTTCAGTGGAATTGGTGCCAGGAAACCCTCCAGGGAGGGACTCCGGCCTCCAGAGGAAAGGAAAGCAGGACAGTGGGCATGGAGGACTTGGAGGCTAGTTATAGGATGATCAGATGTCTGGGGCTGTGCGTGACATGTCATGTCCCCACGGCATCCACTCCATGGCACAGCCTACGTCCTTGGTTCACTGTGGCTGTAAGTTCACACTCCTGATCTGGGAAGTGTCTCTAAACAGTCCTAATCCCCACACTCCCTTCTCTTTAGCCCTGGTCTCAGGCTCTGGTACTCTACAGTCTGCATTTCAAAGACTTCTTGTTTCTTGAGGGCCTCCAAAAGTTAAGTATTCACTGACATGCTGCTTCTGACCCTCAGCGTAGTTTTATGGGCCTAAGAATCACAGTCGTGTAGATCATATTCCCAGGCTGGCTCCAGGCTCTACCTCTCATCCAGACCCTTACATGGTCTGGCAAGTCACCCAGCCTGCCCTGCCCCATGAAGGGGGAGTTCAGACATAGCTTGCCTGAAAAGGCAATAAGCAAGGTCCCGCTGAAGAGACAACCAGCTCCCACCAGACAACACGCCCCAGGAATCTGAAATAGCCGCCCAAAAGAGCTGAGCCCTTGGTTATGTGGCTTCTGGGGAAGATGGGTTCTGGGAGTGACCTGTGGCAGGGCTTGCAGGCAGCAGGTTGATACAAGTGAGGTCCGGGGTGAGGATGAAACCAGCGAGTCCGGAGGGCAGTGACTGCTGATTTAGGGCAGGTTATAGATTTTAAGAAAATGTGTCCTAACAGTGGTGTTGATGTCATCCCTCTTGGAGACTCCCATTTTTACAGCATGGGACAGGGATGGGGTATGGCCTAGAAAAGGCAGATAAAACTTAGTCAACAAGGTCATTTCCCCTAAATGTGTCAATTTCCATAGAGACCCGGGCCACCAGCACCCTCTCCTCCATCCAAAATGAAGAAACGTAAAGGGAACTAGAAGGCAGTCATAGTCTTGAAAGTGGCCCTACTTGGGTGGCCCAGTGTTTACTGGGTTGTCCTATGGGAAGGGACCTCTTATTCTGAGGCAACTCCTGAGGTCCTGCCTTCCACCACCAACTCCTCAGCACACGTGCCACAAAACCAACCAACCCTGAGTCCTCCAGTTCCCACTAGGGGCAAAAGAGAAAAATGTCCCCCTGGTGTATATAAGTTCATGATCTTACTCAAACTGCAGTTCTACTTGGCTGTAGATTTTCTGTGATTACATCCCATGGCAACTGTATGGGACATACCAACATAGAGAGATTGTTTATTAGATAGGCAGCAAGGACTGCATGGGAGAGGTGTGTCTGCCCTTCATCTTACTTCCTGAACCTGTCTCTCCCTGGTCTTGTCACAAGCCTATCAGTTGGTGTGGTTCAAAGCACAACACAGCTTCCCCTCTTCTACAGTTGGTATTCACATGATTCGGGCCTCGTCAATCCAAGCACTTTGCTGGGCATGTGGTTTACATTTGACCAAATAGCATGTTGGTGGAATTTTTATGCAGTTATTAGGAAAAGCAAGCTCCAGTCTCCTGGGGCCATAAAGACTATTTCAAGGAGACTAAAGCTGATTGTGTCCAGTCTGCCTACTGTGTAGGGAGAGTATGTGTGAAAGTCATCCAACAAAAAATGAGGAGCCAGAGGCTCTGTAGTTAGCCCGGCTCCCTCCACCTGTCTGAAATGTGCTCCTTGACTCAACTCAAGTCATTCAGTTTTTTTTGCTTAAACTAGTTTGAGCTGCATGAAGGGACTGGTCCTGTGGAACAATACGCGCAGGATCTCCATGACTCAGGGTGGCCTCGGGATATCCTAGAGGAGTTCCGGTGAGGGTCCACTGATGATGGTGTACCAGAAACCAGAGGCCTTGAACCAGACTCATTGCAATGAACATTTGCTAGGAAAGCTGACTGGACAGAAGGGTAGACTATGTGACACACTGAAGCTCCCAATGCCACCAGGACAAACGAGAGGTGTCAGAGAGGTGGGAAAGATGGAGAAGTGGAGAGGGTGGGGTTTTTGTCCGTTTTGTTGTTTTGATTTTATTTTTTTAATTTTCTTTTGGGGGGCCCTGCAGGGGAAGATATGGGAGTACCGGGAGGTGAGCAGAATTAGGGTGCATAATGTGAAATTCTCAAAGAATCAAGAAATTATGTTTAATAAAAAAACAAAACTAGCTTAAGCTGGCTTCTTATTTCTTTCGTGTTGGAAGACTGGATGATGTACCTGGATTGACGTCTCTTCTCTGCCATGTGGAAACTGAGTGGCCTGGCAAGATGTTTAGCTTCTTTCTTCTTGGGACTATTGCTATGCCTGCTACTTAGGTGATAAGTAGATAGTTGGCACAGCACTGGGAGGAGAGAAGAGATGACCACTTCCTGTGATTCCTCGTGAGCTGCGAGCTCAGTGCTGTTCACAAATTCTGTAAGTTTCTTGTTACTGATGAATTCAAGAGTCAGATTTTCTTCTCCTTACTGCATCTGCTCCCCAGAAGGCCAGGCTTGTCCTCCCCATGAAGAGTAAGGTGCAGAGCCTAAAGTCTCATCAGACATTGAAGCACCTGGGCAATGTGGGCAGCTGCCATCAAGAAGGGCACAAAGCAACAGAGATTGTATTTTGAACCTGAGAGCAAGTGTCCAGGAGAATGTCGCCTGCTGCCTAAAAGAGGGGAGGTGATCTTGAGACGGCTGAATGGGAGAGGGTGGGGACAAAATGAGAAACAAGGTTTCTAGATCCACATGAGCACTATAGTGTAGTGCAGAATAAACGCAGAAAGAAAGGCCACTCAGTATACAAGTGCTTGTTACACAAGGCAGACAACCTGAGCTTAGTCCTCTTAACCCACAGTGGAAGGAAAGAACAGACTCCCAACAGCTATCCTCTAACTTTCACACATGTGTGCAAATGTCCTCCCCGCCCAAAAAAAATAAATAAATACAGAATTTGCATCTCTGAGCAAACACAAAGTTTCTGTATATTTTTGGTCATCTGGAATTTTAACTGGCTCAGACTTTCTGTTAATCAAATCCCTTTTTTTCTAATTATGAGATGTCGTTTGTGTCATTACTACTCGGATGCCCCTAAGTCTGTGTGCTGGATAGTTTTATGCCAACTTGCAACAAAAGCGAGTCATCAGAGAGGAAGGAGCCTCAACTGAGAAGATGCCTCCCTGAGATTGGGCTGGAGGCAAGCCTGGAGAGCATTTTCTTAATTAGTGATTGATGGGGAGGGCCCAGCCCACTGTGGGTGGTGCCATCCCTGTGCTGGTAGTCCTGGGTTCTGTAAAAAAGCAGGCTAGGCAAGCTATGAGGATCAAGCCAGTAAGCAGCACCCCTCCATGGCCTCTGCATCAGCTCCTGTCTCCAGGCTCTGTCCCTATTTGAATTCCTGCCCTGACTTCCTCCAGTGATGAACTGAGATGTGGAAGTGTAAGCCAAATAAACTCTCTCTTCCCCAACTTGCTTTGGCCACAGTATTTCATCACACAATAGTAACTCTAACTAGGACAGATATTGTTTGATTTGGAGGTAAGATTTTGTGCTCTGTGGTGATAAAGACCTCTTGCACCTGGGAATGTTTCCATGTACAAGTAATAGGAAGTGCAACTCAAACTAGTATAAAGAAAACCAGTTGTATTTGTTTACATAACTGAAGAAGTCCAGAGGTATAATTCAGACATGATTTGGTTAGGACTTTGGTCCTGTTTCTCTGGAAATTGGGACTCCTCAAACTTTGAGATCTTAAAAATAGTTGGCAGAGCTTATTAAAACAGATTTCTAATTCAACAGATCTGTCACACAGACAGAGAATTTTCCCATTTAGGCATGGGGATGTACTTTCAATCACTAAATTGCAAATTTGCAGTTCTTCCTATGTGATGTCCTCTGCTGCCCAGGTATTATGGGGAGTTAGGGGACGTTTGAAAGCTAAGTACAACTTTGACACTCCTAAACAGACACACACACACACACACACACACACACACACACACACACACACACACCTTTAGTCATCACTGAATTTATGGGCCTTAGATACCTTCAAACTGCCCAAAGATCATTAAAACACAGAAGGACCACCTAAAATCACAGGAAAAATGAGACTCTTCTGTGAGTCAAGAAACAAGCCCTCACCAAGAACTGAATCCTGGACCTTGAACTTCCCGAGCTCCAGACTATCAGAAATAAATTGCTATTTGTCCAGCCACCTGATCTCCAGCATTCTGTTATGGCAGTCTAAACAGTGTGTGTTGGGGGGAGGATAACTGTCTCGGAGGCCTTGAGTTTTAGAAAGGACTCCTGTGGGGTCAGTGGGTAAGAATGTTTGCTGTGCAAGCATGAAGCCTTGAGTTTGGACCACCGGAACCACCTTTAAAACCTTAATGTAGCCACATATGCCTGTGTCCCTGGCGCTATGAGGGCAGAGATAGGGCTTGCTGTGGGGAAGAGGTTGCACCTAATCTCAGAGGAAAAGCTCACTCCTTCTGAGGCACCTGGCCCCGGGACTTCCCTAACGCTAGAGGGCAGTCTAGCCCCATGGACCTGAGCAAGTCTGCTTTTCTTCAGTCTAACAACCAGCTCTCACCCATTCCCAGTTTCTGCTCACCGAGAAGTCACTAAATTGCATCCAGAGGCTCACTCACCTACACAGTAACGACATGGGCTTTTTTGTTTTGTTTTAACTTGTTGTTTAACCAAGGAAAAGTATATAACATTTCTGAACTCTTGTAATAATGATCCATTAGTGAGTTTCTTGAGATCCTACATGAGGCACTCAACATCATGTTCAGCTCTTGATACATGGGTTTAATGTTACAATGTGTCCTTCTAAAGAATAGATTTTCTTTAGCCCTGGACATTGCTCTTAACCTCCAAGCATCCCTTCCTAAGAAATGAGGTAATGCTGTTCTTTGGACATGGCTACTATGTTTCAGATGGCATAGTCGGACCCTTTATATGATATTGCAATGATCTCAGAGAATTGCTGTCTTTGTTTTATGAATGTAAAAACTGAGGGTTGGAAAGGTTGAGTTTACGTCTCAAGGTCATGCGGTAAAAGGTAGCGGGGACCTGGGCTTAAACAAGGGACAGTGGACTTCAGAACTCTCAACCTCCACTGAGCCGCAGCTGAAGAATTTCCCCAGAAATTTCTTGTGCCTTAGCTTCAAGGTAAGTCCTAAGGCTGAAGGAGGTCGCCATAGCTACTAACTGGACCCCCTTTCAAGTAATCAGATCCTCATTTCTGCTCCAGCTTTGCAAGAGGAGCTGCTGGTCTGGAAACTCTTCCACACCTGCCCTGGGAAGGAGCCAACTGCATCTTAATTATTTAGGGAGTCCCTAGACACTTGATATAATGAGCAGGTGTGGATGCTTCCCTGACTTTCTGCAACATGCCTTTACTTACCCCTGTCCCCTCCCCCCAAGATGCCTGAGGATAAAGGGGGTGACATTCTCCTCCAACCTGTGGGTGTGTCTGCCTCTTCCTTCATTCTCTACCCCCAAATCCATTTGGAAGACATGGAGCAATTTCCTTGCACACTCCAAGTTGCACCTGCTGGTGTAGATAGGACCCGAAGTGGCAGATGGTTGACTCATCTTTTCCTGTTAACACACTTTTCCTTTTCCTGACCCCAGACTTACATAAGTCAAGCCCAAAGATTGCATTTACATGAATAAAAAAAAAGCTAGATTTTAATACTGTATATTTCAGCTATGTGGATGTTGGGAGGGGAGTCCTATGCTTAGAAAAGGGATTGGAAGGAAACATGGATAGAAAGGGGGCAAATGGCTCATAGTTCTTAGGCCCAGACACATGATGGATTAGATGCAATGACTAGGCTCATGCATGGCCCTCATCTGGGCACTCACATACACCCCGGACCTTAACTGCTCAACTCCCTTTTCCTCACTTCTTTTTCAGGGGCTGTTATTGTGTGTGTGTGTGGGGGGGGGTGTCATTGTGCTGCTTGAGGTTGATCTGGCAGGAAGAGCGGTTTTCAGATTTGTTCTTGATCCTCACTGTCAGCCTGTGACTGAATTGTTACCACTATAGTGAGACTGAATGAGTCCACTGAGTTCTGATCACAGACCTCCTTACCATGCAACAATTCATCATCAAAAATCTTGTTTTTGAAGAATGTCATGCTGCTTAGTTTTTGTCAACTTGACACAAACTAGAGTCACTTGGGAAAAGGGAATCACAGTTAAGGAATTGCCTCCATCAGACTAGTCTTGATTTCTGTATGATGTAGGGAGGGTCCAGCCCATTATAGGCAGCACTGTCCTTAGGTAAATGGGCCTGGGCTGTATGAGAAAGGTAGCTGAGCAAGCTGGTAAGCAGCATTCCTCCATGGTCTCTGGCTCACTTCCTGCCTTGAGTTCCTGCCCTGACTTCCCTCAGTGATGGATTGTGATCTGGGAGTTGTAAGATGAAATAAATCATTTCCTTCCCAAGTTGGCTTTGGTCATGGTGTTTTATTACAGAAACAGAAAGCACACTCGAATAAGTATTTATTGGCACTGGGAAGAAACTTATTATAAAATGTCAATGGGGAAACTAGGTTATAAATACTACTTCTCAGCTCAGCAGGATGGCACAACAGGTAAAGACACTTGCCGGTCAACCGATCCTGACAATCCGAGTTTGATCCCCAGAACCCACATGATGGAAGGAGAGAGCTGACTCCCACACACTGTCCTCTGACTTCTTCATTCGTGAGGTAGCACAAGCCCCACCTCCCCACACAAGTAAAAGTTTAAAAAAAATACAGTATTTCTCAATTGTATTATATATAGTTGTCTAGATAAGCTGAAAGAAAATCTATCAAAATGTTCCTGAGAAAATACTATTAAGCAATGTCATGGATAAGATTGATTACTGACAGGAACTAGAATCACCTAGGATTCAAAGCTCTGGGTATGTCTGACAGGGAGCTTCTGGATTCCCTTGATTGGAGTAGGAAGACTCATCCTGACCATAGGTAGGACCATCCATGGGTTAGTGTTGTGACCTGAGTAAAAAGGAAAAAGTGAGCTGTCGCCAGCTTTTGTTCCTCTCTGCTTCCTAACTGTGGATGACATGTGACCAGCTGCCTCATGCTCTGGCTGCCATGGCTTCCCGGCTACGATGGACTGTGCCCTCCAACTGTGAGCCAAAAAACCCCTTCCTTCCTAAGTTGCTTCATCTGTCATATTGTCAGAGCAACGAGAAAAGTAACTAATACAAGCAGTGAGCGTGCAGCGGATTTTATTTGTATCATTATTTTTCTAAGTTTTCTACTTTAAGACATTTTCCTTGTTTTCACAGCTACTAATATTTTTCCTATGATTGACAAAATAATATTAGTCATAGCAGTCTTTTTTTTTTAAATCTAAAGAGAGACTTATTTTCTCTCCCATCCCTTTTGCTTTCTGTCTTTTGAAGATGAAGAAACCAGGGCTTAGGGGCATCTGGAGATACAGTCAATTGAGAGCCAAGTCCAAACTGTGGCCCAAAGCTGTTCTGAAAAAGCGCTGGGCCTCAGAGACTGGACAGGAGTTCTGAGGTTCCTTCCAGTCCAGGCTCTGTCTCTGCACAGTGCTGTTTCCACTCCTAAGCCTCTGAAGGACATTGGATGCAGGAGGGGGTGGTCTGCTTCTGCTCCAACTGTATCTTAGGGCTATTATTGCTGTGATGGAACACCATGACCAGAAGCAACTCGGGGAGGAAAGAGTTTATTTGCTTTATACTTCCACATTGTAGTCCATCCCCAAGGAAAGTCAGGACGGGAGCTCAAGTAGGGCAGGAACTCAATCTGGAAGCAGGAGCTGATGTGGAGGACATGGAGAGGCGCTGCTTACTGGCTTGATCCTCATGGCTTGCTCAGCCTGCTTTCTTATGGAACCCAGGACCACTAGCCCAGGATGGCCCCACCCACAATGGGCTGGGCCCTTCCTCTTCAATCACTAATTAAGAAAATGCCCAACAGGCTTGCCTTCAGCCAGATCTTACAGGGGCATTTTCTCAGTGAGGCTCTCTGCTTTCAGGTGGCTCTAGCTTGGGTCAAGCTGACGTAAAACTAGCCAGCACACACTGCTTCACTCAACCTTGGCTTTCCCTCTCCAGCTCACTCATGAGGCCACGTCTTGAATTCTGCTTGCAGATTCTGTTTCACTGTAGACAATTACACGGTAAATAATTGAAGAGAACGGAAACTGGCAAAGTGGTGTGTGATGTCCAAATAGCTCTCTTGTTTACTCTCTGGTGTAAACTCAAGGTTTATCTGCAAGCCAGGGGGCCCAAGTGTAGGGGAAATGTGCAAACACAGGAATCTCCTGTCTTCCCTCCCATCTTTGGATGCCAATTGGGGAACTCACGCTCCTGGTTTGGTTAAAGTTGGAAACAGCCTGGCTTAGGCAGACATTCAGATGACATCTTAGACATATCTAAAGCTCCTCCCACTTGGGGTTGTGTGACCCGAATCCAGAAGCTCCAATTTCTCCTTCTTCCAGGACTCATTATCTAATAAAGCCGAGGCCTCCGTCCATCTCCATCCATGCTCTCTCTTCCTCCGTGGTAAGGGAGTACCTTCCTGCAGACCCAGCTAGACGTGTCTGTCACTATAGCAGCAGTCTTAGTTAAGACTCGGAGTTACAGGTAACATAAACCACCTCCACATAGCTGAAGAAGAAAAGGCTATGAACCTGGAGGGAGGGGGCCAACGATAAAGATGGGTTGAGATGGTCCAGCCTCTCAAATGCCTGGAGTCAGCTCAGGCACAAAAGGGAAATGTGTAGCTCAAGTCTTCAACCCAGAGAAAAATCAAATGAGGAGAATCAGGGCCTCCAAACGCACCCCCACTCCCTAGATATAGCTGTGCTCCTCTCCAGAGTGAGGGCTTCATTTCTCTAGCTCTTGGCTAACTTCTTCCAGACTTTTCTCACAGCTTTGTAACACTTTCTACCCACTGCAAAAATAAGAAGGTTCTTTCTCCCCATCTCTCCCCATTTCAGTTTAAAAAGATCCTGACTTGTCTATTTGGGTCATTGGTCCTCACTGCAGTGGGGTATGAGGAGAAGTTGTGGTATGATCTGGGCTGACTCAGCCACATTTGTATGGCCTTACTATGGTTAAATATTAAAATAGCTGTGTAGAATATCCTCTTCTGCATGGGAAGTGTATGCTGCTAAAATGTCTAGTAAAGTCTAGGTATGGTATAAAAGTAAAAATCGTATTTTTAAGGACACATAGAACTCTGACAGCGATGAGGTCTAGTGTACTAAAAATTTTGAGAGAAATGAGCCCTTTCTGAATGAACTGGTCATATCTGACAATTTTGTCCCTTTTTTTGTTTTGTTTTGTTTCTTCCAAACCCAGGTGCCAGTCAAGGCTACAGAATGTCCCCAGTGTGAGGTCATTACTGAGACAAAGAGAACACAGTAGAGTTTGATGCTTCATGTGACCAGGCAAAACAATGGAGTCCGCGGGAGCTCTGAACACATGGACAGTTTGCCCATGGAGCATTTACCTTGGCAAGTCCGATGGAGCAGCAGAGGCTGGTACATTTCCCATGGGCTTGCAGTATTCGAGAAACAAAGTCCTAATGGAAGAAGAGGCCTGCATCAAACATAAGATGAGTGTGCCTTTCAAGATGTTTGCCAAACTTGGGAGAAAGCCACCAAGTAGCTTGCTTAGCTCAAGCTCCTAAGAACAGAATTGAATCTTCCAGAGACTTTCAGGGAGAAGACAAGAGACTTGCCAGGCCATCAGTCCAAAGCGTGAGTGGGCTTCATCAGATCACCAGAAGGACTCAGAGATGTACTGGGCTCAAGAGAATTGGAAATTGGTCCAACCCAATTGCCTGTGTAACCAGACTGACACAATCAGCCCCTCACCACGTCTGCTAGCAGAAGAAAAGGAGCATCAATCAGTACCTGCTTCCTCTAGTCTCTTCTATAATTAGAATTGGTTAAAAAGCAGGAGCATTACCTAATAACCAAGAAAAGGAAGCAGACCCACAAATGGTTCTAATATTGGAGTTAGCAGACAAGGATTTGTAAATTACAACATAGTAATTTACAATATTACATTACAATATAGTAAAGACAATAAAGGAAACACATTAGGGTAAAAGAGCATTTCAACAGACAATTGAAATTTAGAAAATAGAATCAAATAATCATCAAAACCTGGAAAATGTAATATCTGAAATTAAAAACTCATTAAGTGAAATATTTGCATACCAATGTATCTGTTCATCCAAGCCTCCTGAGTTCCTTACCCACATTCTGGCCCACACTGGGACGTCTCCTTGACTAACGACTGGAGAGTTGACAGCCAGGGCCTTTAGCAGCCCACCCTCTCACTGCAGCAGGGTCTCTTCTGATTGGTCCATATCTGCACTTTCCCAGTTGTGAAATTTTGATGTCACCTTTTGGAAGTCTCCACCAGATCCAAATGATTGAAGCAGCATAGAAGGAATTTTCTAAAGAGGCTCACTCTCGGAAGAAGGGGAAGACCATTTGCATGGACAGGGATATTTGTTCATCAGCGGTTCCCACACAGAAAGCCAGAAATCTGGGACTGGAGCCTGCTGTTTGCTGAGTTAATATTTCTTTGTCTCATTACCACCATGATTAAGGGACTTGAGTGCACCATGGAGAAAGACATCAAATGGGATGTTGGATGGCTAGACAATTTTGCTATGCTGTTTAGTCTCCTGAGTCTGGCTGAGTGGTTGTTCCCACCATAGTTCTTCCCATGAAACTCATAACAGCCTTGAGGACATGAGCTCCTCACAGGCAAAACCTAAAGAGATGGCTTTCATCTCACCTGTCATGCTTTGAAATATGGTAAAGAATCAATCTACTACTTTTTTTTTTTTTTTTGAGACAGGGTCTCATGTAGCCTAGGCTGGCCTTGAACTGGTTATGTAGCCAAAGAGGACTTGGAATTTCTGATCCTCCTGCCTTCACTTCTGGGTTATGTGGTGCTGAAGATCAAACCCAGACAAAACTCTACCAAATGAGCTACATCCCAGCTCTCAATCCATCAATTAGAAAAGGTAAATACAGTAAAAGGAGCAATCGTTATTCTGCCCTTCCATTCCTAGCTGTGTGTAAGATAAGCAGCGAGTTAGTGAAAGTTTGCTTTTCCTTATAGACATCTTCCAAAATTAAGTTACCATAGCAACATTTTGCTGCTCTTAATGAAATAATGTATCTCAACAATGATGATCAATAATTTTCAACGTTTTTATAGAAATACAGAAATCTACCTATGAGACATTCTTGCTGAGAATTTGGACCTGGATTTCATCCAACCTTTGGCCTCACTACCAATTTGTAGGGAATACAAGTGACTGTCTCTTCAATAAGTAAATCAAAAGTAGCCGAGAGTAGAGTAGGGTTCTAGATTAATCAAACTAGAGTAGGGCTCTAGATTAATTGAATCAGTATACATATCACACAGTAGTGAAACTTAAATCTTAATTTAAGCAAATTATTTTAAAAACCACTTTTTGGCAAATCATGGAAATCTGAACACTTGAGTTCACATTGAATTAATTTAAGAGTGCATCACAGATTTTTAGATGTGATAATGATATTGTGGTGGTATAGTGTTTACCAAATATTTATCTTTTAAGATGATACCTTGAAGCTGAGCACAATGGCACATACTTATAATCCCAGCATTCTAAAGGTTGAGGCAATAGATTATGAGTTCAAGACCAACTTGAGCTATATAGTATAACCCTGTGTCAAAAACTAACCAAGCAACAGCAACAAAATAAGGGCACATTGAAATATCTATAGGCAAAATTATAGGATTTCTGGAACTTGCCTCAGAATAATTTGCAGGCAGGTTTAGGGTCAGTTAGTGGAATTACAGAAAAGCTAAGGTGGCCTTTGGGGAAGATTCTTCAGGCTGGGTGATGGGTATAGGAAAATCCATTGGATGTTCTTTCTACACCTGTGTGCTTGAACCCCAGCAAGTACATCATTAACCCTATGTGCTAAGGAGGTACATGCTGGGGATTAATGAGTCTGAGGTGATGCAGGAACCGCACCACCATACCAGTTCTAGAGTGATTTCAGTCTGTTTCCTAACTAAAAATAAGAAAAAAAAAATCTTGTGACAGGGGTTCTCTATGTAATCTAGGCTGGCCTTGAACTTGAAATCCTTTCACCTCGTCCTTCTGAGTGCTGGTGTTATAGGTGTGCACCACCATGCCAGTCTTGTTTCTCACACTTAGTGACTTTACTTCACTACCTTTTTTTCCTCTTGCATTCTGTACCCAATGGATCACTGGATTAATGCTTTTGGTTTGTGATGATTTAAAGGCATTCTATCTCAGGAACTGGCAAGTTGGCTCCAAAGTTAAGAACACTGGTTGCTCTTCCAGAGGACCCAGGTTTGATTCCCAGGATCCATGTGGTTTCTCATAATCATTTGTAACTACAGTTCCACGGGACCTGATGCCCTCTTCTGGCCTCCATGGGCACCAGGCATTCATGTGGTGCACAGACATACATGCTGGTAAAACACTCATGCACATAAAATAACAACAACAATAATAATTATTGTGGATTACTAAACTATGTAAAGATGTGTTACATTTATTTATGCTGTGGAATATTACTTTAACTGTGTAAAGGTGTGTTACATTTGTTTATGCTGCATTTGTTTAATTATGAGATGTGTTGCTGTTTCATCTTGCCTGCCTAAGTCATGTGATTGGTCTAATAAAAAGCTGAATAGCCAATAGCTAGGCAGGAGAGGGATAGGCAGGGCTGGTGGGCAGAGAGAATAAATAGGAGGAGAAATCTAAGCTTGAGAGAATGAGAGGAAGAAGAGAGGAAAGAACAGGGAAGAAAGAGAGGGAGACTCCTGGGGCCAGCCAGGCAGCTACCAGCCAGAAGACACAGAGTAGGACATACAGAATGAAAGGTAAAAAGCTCCAAGGCAAAAGGTAGATAAAGAGAAACAGGTTAATTTAAGTTGAAGAAGAGAAAAAAAGCTAGCCAGAAATGAGCCTAAGCTAGGCAACACATTCATAACTAAGAATAAGTCTCCATGTCATGATTTGGGAGCTGGTTGGTGGCCCCAAAGAAAAAGCCTGTTACAAATAAGAATAAACATTAACAGTGTGGATAGTAAAGACATTTAGTCTTTTATGGACCCTTAAAGGAAGTCTTGATGAGGAGTTCCCCAAAAGGCCCAACTTTTAAATTTTACAGAGGTGGAACCTGAGCCCTACAGAAGAAGATTGCCAAGGTCATGCGCTGGCAAGGGTGAAACTGGAGCTCACTCTTCGGAGGCCAAGTTCACTGCTTTTCCAGAGCAGCACCACTGGTTGAGCTCAGAGGAGATTTGGAAAGCACAGATGGTCTTGTTTTCTGTGCCGGAAGCAGCCGCCATAATAGACTGTCACCTTCTCCTTTTAAAGCCGAGCGATGCCAGCTCCTTCAACTTTTTCTCCTAGGTTATGTTTACTCACCACCTTCTGAGGCTATTCCAAAACCGTCTCACACATTGCTGGCGAGTCTAAATTTTCCATTTATGACAGGTTGCAGAACCTGTGTTTTCCTCTCTTCAGTTAAGAGTGTGACTGAGGAAGGAAGACATGCGCAGTCCTCTCTAGGTTGCATGGGGCAGGTTGACCAATTATCCATTCATTGTGGTCCCCACAAAACAAGAGCAAGCATGTAATAGAGGTAGACAAGCAATCAGTCGAGGTGCATCTGGAGTGTCTCCCTGAAGCCTACATATGAAAGTGTTGGTCCCTTGCTTGACACTATTGGGGGCTGGAAAAACTTTCAGGAGGGAAGCCTAATGCAAGACTGTTTTGCATGTCACCCTTTGCCTCTTTCATTTCTGCCATGAGGTGAGTGGTTTTGCTATTCTGTGTGTTCTGTGATATGTTTCCCTCTTACCAGAGGCTTGTGAGAATCTGCCTGTGCAACAAGAACTGAAACCTCCCAAACTGAGCTGACATGACCTTTTTGTCTCTCTAAAGTTTATTGTCTCAGGTGTTTGATACAGTAGCAAAAAGCCAAGGAATACAGGAACTTGGTCTTAGGGTCTCCCCCTTCATCAGCTTTGTATCAGGCACAGGTTGGTTTTTTGGGAAATGACTGTGTATGTTCTGTACTTGCTCTGGAATCTTATCAGTTTTGCTGGAGCCCTCCCACGGTGATAAGCTCCCTATCAATGTTTTACCAGCAGCATCTCTTCCAATAGTGTTTCCTGTCAGACAGCAGAAGCAGGCCCTGGCTCCTCCCCAGCCTCCTGACAAGCTGTCAATATAGATCGAACAGCCCATCTTGGATGCCAAGGTTCCCATATGCAAAACGGAAATCTTTATCTATCTATCTATCTATCTATCTATCTATCTATCTATCTATCTATTTAAATTTAGATTTTTTTTATTTTATGGGTATGTATGTTCACCACAAGTGTGCCTGGTGCCCACAGAAGTCAGAAGAGAGTTTTAGATCCCCTAGAACTGAAGCTATGGATGGTTGTGAGTCACCATGTGGGTGCTGGGAATTAAACCCCGGTCCTCTACAAGAGCACTAAGTACTTTTAACCATTGATCCATCTCTCCAGGACTGGACTGTAACTGGAGTTTTCCTGCCTGGCCCACAGTCAGGACAAATCTCTCTCACCCGCCAGTCCCACAGCCGCTCAGACCCAACCAAGTAAACACAGAGACTTATATTGGTTACAAACTGTATGGCCATGGCAGGCTTCTTGCTAACTGTTCTTATATCTTAAATTAATCCATTTCTATAAATCTATACCTTGCCACGTGGCTCGTGGCTTACCGGCATCTTCACATGCTGCTTGTCATGGCGGTGGCTGGCAGTGTCTCCCTGACTCAGCCTTCCACTTCCCAGAATTCTCCTCTTTCCTTGTCCCGCCTATACTTCCTGCCTGGCCACTGGCCAATCAGTGTTTTATTTATACAGAAGAATATCCACAGCACTGGACTCTTTAAAAGTCCCTTTAGATAGTTCTGTGACCAGGTCTTGTCTCTGTTGGGAATGATTTGGTTTCCTTTCTGGATTTTCTTCAAGGGGGAAAAAACCCCCATGATTTCTGATTTGCCCACAGCATAACAGGAACCAGCTTTCACAGAGTGGATTGGAATAGACAGGGAGTATCAGTCATCTCCAGAAAAGCTCCCACTAGAAAGGTAGATGGAGTTTCAGCTATTTCAGCTTTAGTCAAAATGCTTCTGAAAAATTTAGTGTTGCTTCAGTAGATTATAAGATCTAAAGCCTGGCTTTGCTGTTACTGTCCCCAGGTGTCCACTAGAGCTATGCTGCAATGTCTCCATTTAAAAATTAAGTGTGAGGGTTATGTGTACCATGACAGCCTCTCAGGACATGACGCTCCTTCATCCCTAGCCTCGTTGCCTGGCCTCAATCCTTTCATCAGATACTTCCCAGTCAACCTGCTGGGGAGGTCTCTGTTTTCCTCATCTTCAGTTCTCCAATGCTGTCTAGAAACTCAAGGCTAGTAAACTCAACTATTTATCATTGTAACTAAGAAGGTGTATAGAAGAGAGTTCTCTCCAGTTGGATAAAGACTATTTAGCTCAAAACATAATTGAGGGTGCAATGTGGGGAGCCACAGTTAATAGGAAACAATCAGAGGAAATTTTGTCACAGTGAAGAACATGACAGGAAGCTCTTTTTGTATTGGGGATCTAATGTGAGGGGAGAGAAGCTTCAAGGAGAGCAAGGAGAAGTCCAGGTCAACTTGCTTTTGTCCTTATGGCTAATGGTCCACTTCCCATGCTGACTTCTACCTACTAGTCTGTGGCAAAGAGTAGATGTAAAATAGCCACAGCTTAAGATGCCTAAGTGGAAAGAGAGGTAGCACTTACTGAGTTCATTGGTGTCTTCCTACTATCTGGAGCCAAGAATAGACAACAACATGCCTTACTGATTCAACTTTCCATACTTTAAAGGAAGATGGGCGAAATAAAAACCAAGGCAGATTGAGCAACAAGAGGAATAAATGAGAAAGGGAGAATGGATAATGGTGATGCGTGGAGGAGGAGTAAGAGGTGGGAGAGAGAAAGAGAATCCTGAGGGGAAGAGTCTAGACAGAGAAGGAGAATCCTGAGGGGAAGAGTCTAGACAGAAGGAGAATCCTAAGGGAAGAGTCTAGACAGAGAGGGAGAATCCTAGGGGAAGAGTCTAGACAGAGAAGGAGAATCCTAAGGGAAGAGTCTAGACAGAAGGAGAATCCTAAGGGAAGAGTCTAGACAGAAGGAGAATCCTAAGGGAAGAGTCTAGACAGAAGGAGAATCCTAAGGGAAGAGTCTAGACAGAAGGAGAATCCTAGGGGAAGAGTCTAGACAGAGAAGGAGAATCCTAGGGGAAGAGTCTAGACAGAAGGAGAATCCTAAGGGAAGAGTCTAGACAGAAGGAGAATCCTAAGGGAAGAGTCTAGACAGAAGGAGAATCCTAAGGGAAGAGTCTAGACAGAAGGAGAATCCTAGGGGAAGAGTCTAGACAGAGAAGGAGAATCCTAAGGGAAGAGTCTAGACAGAAGGAGAATCCTAAGGGAAGAGTCTAGACAGAGAAGGAGAATCCTAAGGGAAGAGTCTAGACAGAGAAGGAGAATCCTAAGGGAAGAGTCTAGACAGAAGGAGAATCCTAAGGGAAGAGTCTATGGATGAGAAAATGGGATGAAACAATGGCCAGGAGGTCACCAGGGAGGTTTATCCTAACTGAAGAAATGTGGAGGGATCTGAGCTGGAACTGGATTTCACTCAGGACAGTAAGTCAGATGTGAAGTTCATGGAAGCTCTGGGTGCTTAGAAATATATCAGACACTCTGCTAAGTGGTTTACATCAATTGTCTTAATTTAACCATTATGGTGACTCTGAAATGTGGGTGCTCTGGTTTTTCTCAGCACAGATAGAAAACTGAAGTTTAGAGAAATAAGAATTTCACCCAAGATCAGTCCTCAGTGATGTGCGGGATTAAGATTTAAACCTGGGTATGCTGACTCGGAGCTTGGGCTGCTAATGAATCTTTAGTCACTCCTCCAGAAACTTCTGTGCTTCTCCCCCATTTACCTTCCAAGACTAGATAGATTCAGGGTGGCATGCTGTGTTGTATGGGTCAGTAAAAAGAATCTTGTAAGACTAGTGGGCTTCTAGATGCCAGTGAGCCTAAAATTCATGTCAATGAGGAAGCTTCAGAGAAGATGGGTGGATTAGCTTGTGTCAGAGAAGGGTGGGACAGGGAATGTGAGGGGCTGACAGAGAGAAGCAATCACTGTACGAGTCTTTTCCGGGAGCCAATGACCGAGAAGTGGATTAAAGTTCAGTCTTGAGGCAAACTTCAAGATAAGGCTTTCCAAAAATGAGTGTGTGTGGGGGGGGGGGGGGGTAGTGGCCCCATGCTGCAGAAGCTCCCATTACTGAAGGTGTGTGATCAAGATTCCATCATTGACTTCTTCATTCTCATTACTTATGTGGTGAATCCATACCTGTCCTAGCGAATGTAGTCCAAAACATAATAGACAGATATCTAATTTTAATGTATGTCTGTTGAGGGAGGGGACAGAACACAAACAAGAAGGGAAACAGATTACTACACTAGTTACTTAAAAGCCAGAATATATAGCATCAAGGACATGAACAAGGGCCTGAGGTAGGGCACAAGGGAAAAGTCTGGAATGTTCTGCTGAGGTTCTCCTGGGTTTCTTTCATATTTCTGGTGTATCAGTCTCTGGCATCTCTGTGTTTGTAGTACTTTGCACCTACCACTTTGCTCCAATGACAGCCCTGAGCCACTGAGCTATCTACCTGTCAGTAATGGAAAGTCCCCCAAAACCTCCTTTGCCCATGACTTTGCTAGTTCAATGAGAACATGGAAGCCTACCCTTGGCTTTGGGGAAAAAAACAAGACTTTGGATATAATTTGCAAGTTCCAATTTCCCAAAAGAATCTGGTCCAGGCTGGGATTATGCTGGGAATTTAGGCTCCCAGGCCTCTTCCCTGCCTGCTGTCTTCTCCTCTCCTATGCCGTCTCCTCCCAGACCCTTATGTCTATCTCCTGAGATGCTTTCTAAGTAAAACAGTAGCCCATGAATCTTTATGTCAGGGTCTGCATCTTGGAATTCAGCCCATGACAGCAAGGGGGCTATGGCCTGATTTACATTCATAAAATGCACTCTGGTCCCTGGGGGAGAACAGCCTGCAGGTGTGTGTAGGCTAGTGGCTTAGATGAGTGATGAAGGAGGCTTTCTTTAGGCAGATGCTAATGGTGAGAACAGGAAGAGAGACCGAAACTCTGTTCTTATTTAAAAAATTGTTTTAGCTGGGTGGTCGTAGCACAGGCCTTTAATTTCAGCACTCGGGAAGCAGAGGCAGGTGGATCTTTGTGAGTTCAAGGCAAGTCTGGTCTACAGAGTGAGTTCCAGGAAAGGCTGCAAAACTGCACAGAGAAACCCTGTCTCAAAAAAAAATTGTTTTAGATTTATTTCATTTTATGCATATGGATGTTTTGTTTTGCGTGCATGTATACACCACATGAGTGCCTGGTACCCATGTAGCTCAGAAGAAGGTGTTGGATCCTCTAGAACTGAAGTCATGGATGGTTGTGAATCACCATGCTGGTGCTGGGAACTAATCCCTGTCCTCTGCACCAGCAGCATGTGCTCATAACTGCCGAGCCATCTCTCCAGTCCCTAAAGTCTGTTTTGAAGATGGAATGAGCAAAGTTTGCTGGAAAAAAAGAATGAAAGGAAGAGATCTGTGTATTTCCTGGGTTGGGTGATGATGTTTAGAGATATTGTGAGTGAAATCTCCTCTCTGGGCAAGGAGGAGAGCCTCGTTGCCATTTGAAGATCCACCCACAAATCCAGGCTCAACTACTGAGCAAAAGCCAGGATCTAGCAGAGGCTACACAGGAAAACAAACTAAAACACAGAGAGCACACATCCAGATTGGCAGGTAGCTGCAAAAGTCACTGAAGCTGCCCAAATGCCTTTCGAGTTATCTAATGGGCTTGTATTTCCCGCTCCTACAGTTCTCCACCCATCTGGATCCAGGTCATGTCAGGCATTGTGAAATGCTCAAGGCCTACAGGTAAAAGTGCACTTGTGTAAGAATCATGCTTTTCAGCCTTTCTAGCTTACACCTTTGGTGACCAGTCATCTTGCATCTGAAAAGAGCAAGATGTCTTATTTTTTTCATCATCATTATTGCTAACACTTATTGAGTATTTGCTAAGTGGCAGGTACTTTGCTTAGCACTTTACAATATAATCTCATTTAACCTTCCTCTCTTAGGGTTTAAGCTATTATGGCTTAGCCATTCCTCCAAAAGGGGGAAAAAGGTAACTGAGTTTGGGATTTGAACCAGAAGTCCTGTACCAGATCCCAAGTCCTCAGTGGGTATAATTAAACCCACTGGGAGGTGGGGAGGATGTTCAGGTATGTAGAGCACATCCTGTACTCCAGGCTGTGGAGCCCCAAGGCAGTGATGTAAAATACCCAGCTTCTGAATTTCCCACTCTCAGGCTGCTCTCAGAGACACATCCACTACCCTCTGGCTCCACCTATGATGGTTAAGATTGATTACCAGCTTTTTTTTTTTTTTTTTTGGTTTTTCGAGACAGGGTTTCTCTGTGTAGCTTTGTGCCTTTCCTGGAACTCGCTTTGGAGACCAGGCTGGCCTCGAACTCACAGAGATCCGCCTGGCTCTGCCTCCCGAGTGCTGGGATTAAAGGCGTGCGCCACCACCGCCCGGCTGATTACCAGCTTTATAGGATCCAGAATGACAGAGGAGATGAGCCTCTGGACTTGACTTCATTGGTTAAGAGGGGAAGATGCCTCCTGAAAGTGAATGGCACCATTCCTTGTGCTATGCAACTGGACCGCGTAAAAAGGAGTGTCTAGGTTTCGTTTCCTGTTGGTGTGATAAAAATATTCTGACAAAAGCAACTTGAGGAAGAGTTTATTTTTGCTCACAATTCTAGATCACAATCTGGAATGGTAGGGAAGTTGCGGTGGCATGAGCTTTGGAGAACTGGTCACCTTACCTCCACACTCAGAAGAATAAAGTAATGGATGCATGCATATTTGTGTTCAGCTTTCTTTCTCCACTCCTAGACAGTTTAAGATCCCCTGACTAGGGAATGGGGTCACCTGTGGTGGGTGTATCTTCCCACCGCAATGTAATCAAGGTAATTGCACTGGACACAACCACGGGCCAACCTGATCTAGATGATCTGTTGATGAGACTCTCTTCCCAAGTGATTCTAGAGTGTGTGGAGTTGAGAATTAAAACTAATCACCACAAGGAGAAAGACTGAGACAGCTAGCAGGGAAAAGTCATTTCTTTTACCTGTACAAGTCTGACAAGTTGAGTTTGATTCTTGGAACCTATGGTGGATGGAGAGTATTCACTCCTTAATATTTTCCTCCAATCTTCACTTGTGTACTGTGACATTTGTCTACTTGCCGTCATACACGTACACTATACAGGTACACACATAATAATAGTAATAATAATAATAATATAGTTTAAATAGTTTTATATAAAGGAGAGAAAGAGTGAGAGCCTAATGTGGTAGTGCAGATCTTTAATCCTAGCACTTGAGAGACAGATTACCTATGAGTTTAAGGCCAACATGGTCTACCTAAGTGAGTTTTAGGCTAGCCAAGGCTATATAGTTAGTGAGACTGCATCTGAAACAGGTTGGGGAGGGTGGGGGGTAGGGGGTGGGGGCGAGGGCACTAGCTGAGCTTCAGCATTTATCATTAGCTGCTTCCTAACTGAATGCAACATGGCCTAAGACCACTGCACCCTCAAACTGAGCCAAAATAAATCCCTTCTCCTTTAAATTGCTTTTGTCAGAGAATTTTATCACGGTAACAGGAAAAGTATTTAAGACACCCATCTCTGCATGCCAGCTCTTTCTGGCACCCTTGGGCTCTGCTCTGCACAGCAGGGCCCCTCCTTGCAGGATCTCTCTCTCGTTGTTTTGTTTGTGTGCATGAATTGCATGTATGTGTGCATGTGTTTGTGTATGAGGGGGCTCATGTGCACCTGTGCCAGCACGCTTGTGGAGGCCAGAGGTCAAGTTCAGGTAGGTGTATTCCTCTATCTTTACCTTACTTTTTTATTTTTGCACAAGGTCTCTCCCTGAACCTGGAGCTCACTAATGGCTGGCCAGTGAGTCCCAGGGATCCTCCTGTCTCTCTACAACCCTTACATTTAATTCTGGGATTACAGCCACATCCTGGCTTTTTAAGTGGCTGCTTGGGGATTTTACCAGCACTAGCTCTCTCTCTTTTGCTCCTGAAAGAGCTATGCTTGCTCTACAGAGGTTCTGGAATTTCCTTAGAGATGCCCCAATGTAACTTGCTTTGAGCACATCAGATGAGCTCAACCCATGTTCATCAAGCGCCTGCTGGGTGCTGGACTGTGCTTGTCACTGAGATGAGAAGTGATAAACCTTGGCCTTGGCTGCAGGGGATGCAGAAGGAAGGCCAGTCATGTTGTCTAGGTGATCAGATCTGAAGTCTGTTCCCTATAGCCTTGTGTTCTCAGTTGCCTGGAGACTTCAAGAGCCTTTTCTAGTGTAAGAGGAGACTCAAAGCCAGTAAGAATTCTTGTTCTGTAGTAAAATGTTGGTTAAATCACCAATTCATTATCATAAACCATTAAATGTATTGTTATAAACCACAAAACATTCCTGCAGATATTAAAACAAACAAGGGGGCTGGAGGGATGGCTCAGTGGTTAAGAGCACTTGCTGTACAAGCAAGAGAACCTGAGGTAGAATATTCAGCAGTCACCAAAAGCTGAACCTGGCTGTGCACATTGTTGCTTAAGTTTTTCTGCCTGGTCCACAGTCAGTACAAATCTCTCTCACCTGCCAGTCCCACAGCCGTCGGACCCAACCAAGTAAACACAGAGACTTATATTGGTTACAAACTGTATGACCGTGGCAGGCTTCTTGCTAACTGTTCTTACAGCTTAAATTAATCCATTTCCATTAATCTATACCTTGCCACATGGCTCGTGGCTTACCGGCATCTTTACATGCGGCTTGTCATCATGGCGGCTGGCAGTGTCTCTCTCACTCAGCCTTCCACTTCCCAGCTCTATTCTCCTCCTTGTCCCACCTATACTTCCTGCCTGGCCACGGGCCAATCAGTGATTTATTTATTGACCAATCAGCAACACATTTGCCATACAGACCATCCCACAGCAGCACATGCCTTGTTTAGTGAGAGATCCTGACTCCAAAAACAGACAAAAACAACAACAGAAAGGAGAGTGATAAACGAAGACATTAGACATCCTCTTCTGTCCTCTGCATGTACGTGCACCTACACACATATGTGCAAAGAACACACACCTTATCACCACCAATAATAGCAACACCAGTCTGAAATCACATGGATTTTATACTATGTTGTGAAGTGGGAATAAAGAGAATAAACTATTGCACACTATAAACCCTCTGAGGGGGAAAGGGTCAATTGTTTAATTAATTATCTCAAAATAATGAGTTCTGATGGCTGCTTTCATTATAATTGGTTTTATGTCTTTTATTTAAAAACAATTTATTAGCCTACCTATCACTCCTCACAAATCCCATCATGAGAAAGCCCACTGCCTGTATCATGCCAAGGAAAGAAAGAACTGAGTGCAGAAGAAAAGACCACCTGATGGATTCTTTTTCTTTTTCCTTTGAGACTTTTGTATTTCAATGAAAAGACTTAGAGAAGATTACTCCTTTTTGTTGTTGTTTGTTTGTTTTTTGTTTTTTGAGACAGGGTTTCTCTGTGTAGCTTTTGGAGTCTATCCTGGAACTCACTCTGTAGACCAGGCTGTCCTCAAACTCCCAGATATCCACCTGGCTCTGTCTCCCAAGTGCTGGGATTAAAGATGTGCACCACTACTGCCCAGTAAGAAGACCACTCTTAAAGAGAAGGCATCACCGCCACACAGGCAAAGTCCTTCAAAGCCTGGTTGATGATGGTCTGGTTGACTGTGAGAGGAATGGAGCCTTTTGTTATGATTGGGCTTTGAGGTGCTGGACTGGAATCTCAGATACATAACTGCAACCTTTTCATCACCCTAGACCCATTAGCTTGTCTATCCCTTTCAGCCCACCTCCCTCCCTCAGCTCTACACAACCACTAATTTATCTTATATTGCTATAGACTTCTCTGTTCTGGCCAGTTTATATGAATGTCGTCATACAATATGTAGACCTTCATGACTGATTCCTTTGAACTTTCGGCAAAGGTTCATCCATGCTGTAATCTGTGTCAGTACTTCCTGTTATGGTCAAATAATATTCTCCCCTCTGTATATACCACATTTTGTTTTCCCATTTATCTGTTGGTATGTGTTTGGATCATTTATTACTTTTTGGTCAGTCAGAATAGTGCTACTCTAAACTTCATGTGTAAATTTTTATGCAGGCATATGTTTTTGTTTCTGTTGTGTATGTATTTTAGTGGAGCTGCTAGGTCACATGGCTACTCTATGTTTAGTTATCTGGGGAGCTTTAGACTGTGTTCCAAAGTGTTTATACTATTTTGCATTTTTACTACCAGTATATGAAGGTTCCAGTTTTCTACATCATTCCAAAGTATCACCTGACTTTTTTTTTTTTTTAAATCTCATTGTAGTTTTGATTTCTATTCCCTTGATGACTAGGGCTATTGAGTAGATTTTTCAAGTGCCTCTTGCTGCTTATGTATCTTCCTTGGGGGAAATAGTTATCCAGATCCTTAGCGTAGATATTATCTCTTAAAAACGATCTGCATTTTTCTTTCCTGCTAGGGAACAACAGGCATATTCAGCAGTCAGCACTTAAAAAAAAAAAAAAAACTTAGTTATGCAATTCGGAACTTTGTACAGGGCATGTTAGTCAGGATTCCATCATTACAACCAAATATCAGAGAGGATTAATGTATGAAAGAAAAGATTTCTTTAAGCCCACAGTTTTGGAGCATCCACTCTGTGTTTGTCATAAGCATCACATCATGGTAAAGTACACCATGCAGCAAAACCAGTCACATGATGAATCAGGGTGCAAAAAGAACAGGATTTGGGCTCCACTGTCCCTTTGGAGGGCACACCCCCAGGGACCTACCTTCCCCCCACTTGGCCCCACTTAAGAAAGAGTCTATCACTTCCCATAGTTCCACCCTAAAAACAAGGCACCAACACATGGTCCTTCAGGGGACATTTAAGATCCAAACCACAGCTCAGGGTGATCCAAACCACAGCTCAGGATTCTTAAAACCTTCCTGCATTTTCATGTCTGATTTTTGTTGTTGCTGTTCTTGCTCTTTTTTTTTTTTTTTTTTTTTTGGTTTTTCGAGATAGGGTTTCTCTGTGTAGCTTTGCGCCTTTCCTGGAACTCACTTTGGAGACCAGGCTGGCCTCGAACTCACAGAGATCCACCTGGCTCTGCCTCCCAAGTGCTGGGATTAAAGGCGTGCACCACCACCGCCCGGCGCTCTTTTGTTTTTATGGAAATTCATCTTCATCTGTACTTATTCAGATTCTAAGCATCTCTTAGAAACTGCCCAGACCCTTGAGGCTCGGGGTTCTTGGTTCATTTCAAAGTCCTGTAATATTTTTGTTTTTTTCACAAATAAAATGTGTTGTTCGGTGTTTAAAACATTATTAGGGTGCTGGAGGGACAGCTTGCTGTTTAAAGTTCTTGCCTTGCAAGTGTGAACACTGGAATATGGATCCCAAGAATCCAAATTTAGGGTGGTGTGGCTGTTCACTTGGAACTCCAGTCTGGGAAGGCAAAGACAGGGCAATCTGCAGACCACACTGACAGGGAGTCTAGTCATATCAGCCAGTGAGCTCTGGGTTTGACTGAGAGACCCCACCTTGGTGATTAAAGTGGAAGCATGATCAGGATGTTTCCCAGCTGAGTAGTGATAGTGCACGCCTTTAATCCCAGCACTCAGGAATTAGAGGTAGGCAGATCTCTGTGAGTTCAAGGTCAGCCTATTTTACAGAGATAGTTCCAGGACAGCCAGAGCTACACAGAGAAACCCTGTCTGGACAAAACAAACAAACAAACAAAAGCATGTTTCCCAACATCACCTTGGGTTTCCACATATATGCACATACATACATACATACATACGTGTGCATGTGCACCCTCTACATGTGCCCACACACATGCAAGCATGCACACATCACACACACATCACACATGCACATGAAAATGGAAGAAGGAAACTTACTTTAGAAGCTTATCTGAAAACTCCCGCGCAAGATTCCAACTGCATGGCATTCTGGGAAAGGGAAAACTGCAGAGTGAGGAGACAGACCACAGGTTATCAGGGCTGCAGGAGACAAGGGAGTGATAGACTCAGTGCAATCCTCCTGTCTCAGCTTCCCAGATGCTGGGGTTGCAAGAATGCAGGATTGCTGGGTCTCTGTGTTAGGTTATCTTAAAGAGAATAATAAAGAAAATTCCACCTCTTTCTTCCTACCCTAGGGAAAATTCTTTTTGTTAATTTTCTAGCCATTTTATATCTATTATTGCTTTAGCTGCCCCCCCCACAAATAAATGGTATTGAAATATCTGTCTCTGCAAATTACCTTTTAAAATTAGGCTTAACAGTTATTTGTTGTACATAAATCTCTTCCTTATTCGTTTTAACTACTATGTAGCCTTCCATTGTATGAATACGAACAGAAGTTTTAAAATACTCTTTCAGCACATATTTTAATGAAATGAGGAATGTTGATGTTGGCTTATATTGTGGGATTATGGATATCTTCTATGTTTTTTAAGCCTGAGCTGTGAATAAGCATCAATTTCAGGATGTTTAAAAATGTAATAAACAGAAACAATACTACTGAAACAGGAGCATGAGTTTCTGAAACCACCATGTCCTCTCTGGCCTCCATTGATAGAGCCCCTGATAATCCCCAAATGGTCCCACCCTGTTTCTGCCCAGCCATCTTGCAGAGGCAGCTGATTGACCCCTGTCCCAGTAGCTACATCTCTTTGGTCTTTGCAACATATTGGGGTGATTTTTGACGCCTGATCCCCACAACAGGATTGGGTATAATTATGCCTGCTGTGATATTATGGGATTGGATATAAATATTCTTGCTACACGTGAATAGGGTTTATTTCTGTCCACAGTTTGCCATCTGGCTGTGGTACACCCTCTCCTAGCAGAGAGGGGAGAAGAACTCTATTCAAGCCAGGGGTAGAATGGGAGTTGGATCAGAGATCTCAACCAACTTCTCGATAATCATCTCAGCTTGTGTAGCACTGATGGGGCTGCGGTGTCAGGAATCACAAAATAGAGGCACAGCGTTGCACAGAACTGTTTGCACCTGATGCTGAGCAGGCAAGCAAAAATATCTCCACTTCTCTCCCTGCTCGGGGCCTGGGCAGGCTGACTCAGACCTCCCCATGTCACAGTGGCTTTGAAGCCTCTCCTCACAGAGGTAGCTGTGTGTCCACCTTTTGCCTCCAACTCCCTCCCTGACTTAAGCCTCACATTCCTTTCTGGTCTCTGTCTAGTTCCCTCTGTCTGATCTGATCTATCATAAAACTGAATTCATATTATGTACTCTCAGATGCCTAAACTAAGGCTTCCTATTTCTCTTAGTGGCAAATGCCATGATCCTGGTTACCTTGGGGGTCTTTGTTTGCTTTTTGCCCAGCCTCTTGTATCTCAGCAGAAGGCAAGGCTTGCAACACTTTCCTGTATCTCATGCACACAGTTCCTGCTTCTCAGAGATGAACAACCGAACAACTATTTGTTAACTGAATGAATGCACCGATGCATGAAGAAATGCTTCTTGATTTCCATTCCCTGGCCACCTCCCTGGTTTCAGTCCTTATTACTTCACACCTGGGCTGTTGCAGTCACCCCTCAACTGGGTGCTCTGTTCTCTACTGTCTTGGCACCAGTTCCTGCTATTGCCGCCGCCAGACAGGTTGTCCCCGGGTGTCACTTCCATCACACAGTTTACTGTTTAAACACTTGCTGACTCTTCGTCGGCTAAAACAAAAGTTCACAATCTGGAGTTCAGCTCTATCTACCCTGACTACACCTCTAACTTACTCACATTCCTAAAACCTCTTTTTATTTGTTTGGTCCCCACCTCACCCCCTCCCCACACACACATCCTGTGACAGGGTCTTACTATGGAGCCCAGGCTGGCCTCAAATTCACAGCAATCCTCCTGCCTCAGCCTGCTGAGTGCTGGGATAGTCATATGCCTAGTCTTACCCTCACATTCTGATCCTGATCAGCTCCATAGCTATGCTCCATCACCTGCTCCGTCTTGACAGACATTCCCATTTGTGTGTTCTCCACAACTCACCATCTCACTGTACTAACCCACATTTCTATTTATTCTCTTACATCAAGTTTCCTTGGATCATTTTGGCCTGGTCTAGAATTTATTGCTTGTGGCATTGCAGGATAATCAGTTATGTTCTGAAATGTGCCGTATTTTATTTTGTTGCAGGGAACCTATTGCTTATCTCTATGGGTTTTTCTTTCTTTTCAATGTGTGGCTTAACTAAGTATACCATATACTCCTGCAAGGGAGACAACTCTGTTTTAGGAGTTTTTTTTTTTCCTTAAATGCTTTTGTTTCATTTCTATCCTTCTGTGTATCCCCATCGCGGCATGTGATGCAGGCCAGCCAGTCCCTTGTCACACTGTTTCAGGGATGACTTATCGTAGTTCATGACCCCAACCAGTTTAACCGCAGTCTCCTACAACATTTGTCACACTGGAACTATTGGGGCATTTCACCTGGGTTCTGAGACTTGGCAGGGTGTGAATCTGGAATCACTAGGTTGCTTGTTAGGTGGGAAAGGTGGTCTGGTCTGCAGTAGGAGAGGTTGCAGCCAATACTTGGAGCAAAGCAGAGGTGCAAAGTGATCCAGTGACAGCTCTGGTGTCCCTGGACTAAATTATACCTGAGCCAGATTTGCCCTCCACATTTTAATTACTAATCGAACACTTTTCATTTGGACTAGCTTGAATCTTCTGTTGTTTTACCTGGCAGAGGCTAGTACCCTGTGATGAATGAGATGAATAGGTTTCTCTTGTTACTCTCACACATGCCATTTTGCTGCTTCACCCATTTTTATTTTTATAAGTTTGAGGAAAAGTATGTTACCAATCATTTTAGGTTATTTTGAAAATGCAGAAAAGTTTAAAGGTAAAAATGAATACCACCCACATATTCAGCACTTGAAGCCCCACTACACTCATTTGGCTTCCTTTAGCCTTTTCTCTTGCTTTTATATACTTAAAAAGAAAATAATGTATGTGGTGTGTGTGTGTTCCTGTGTGTGTATGTTTGTGTGTGTGTTTGTATATATGTGAGAGCGTGTTGTGAGTGAGTGTGTGTGTGTGTGTGTGTGTGTGTGTGTGTGTGTGTGTGTTCCAGAAGTTGAATCCAGGTGTCTTTCCTAGACTAACCTCCATCTTTATTTGAGACAAAGTCTCTTGCTGAAAACTGAAGCTCACCAAATTTCAGGAATCCACCTGTCTCTGTCCCCCCCCCCCCCCAGGGATGACAGGCAGGTATGTTCATGCTTGGGTTCTGGGGATCCAAACTCAGGTCCTCAAGCTTGTGTGGCAGGAGCTTTTTCTAACTGAGCCATCTCCCTAGCCCCTCTATTCTTATTAAAAGTAAAATCATTATTAAAGAGAGAGGAGAGAAGAGAGATACTAGGAGATTTTAAGAGACAGAAAGAGGAGAGAGATGACACTTGTTTGCAATAAGTCTGTATTTTAGCCTTCTTGCTTCCCAGGAGGGATGGCAGGGGCTTTGTACTGTGGTTTTAGACAGCTCTCCAGGCTTTCCATGCCAATGACTGCTTGGGCCTGTTGTGGGCCCATGGGTCTGTGTCCCAGTGGGTGAGGAAGAGCTGCTTCTGCAGGCTGCAATTCAAGATGGCCAATTTGCAATCCTAGCAAAATCAATCTATTGGAAACTAATGAGGCACAAATAGTTCATGCACTTTGAGGCTGATCTGGCAAATGAGATAAACAGGGTTCAATCAGCAGGGAAAATCAATGATGCAAAAATGCATTTCAATCTAGCCTCATTTCCCTCTGGGATGCCCACGACATCACATTCTATTGTTTTGATGCTTCTGTGGCAATTCTGGTCTAAGCCTCTGAAAGCTAGGCCAGGGCTTCACACCCACAGAGGCTGGCAAATGCCAAGGTCTGGTGCTAAGACTGAGAAGCCTGGGCAGCCAGTATGTGCAAGAAGTGAGGACTTTCTGTTTTGTAATCAACCACGGGCTTCTGTTTCTAAACCACCCTGAGCATCAGTGGCACAATTAGCAAGTGATATGGTTTTATGAACTATTGAGGAGAGCAAATCACAAGAGTATTATATCATTAATTTATAATTAATTTACATTTATAAAACAAGACATAAGGTGATGTTTAAGTCTTATAATACTTTGTGGCACTAAGCTTATTTTTCCTTAAGTATATAGCAAGATGACATTATTATGAAAAATTTAGAAACTACTGATAAGCAAAAAGAAAAAATTAAGTAATCTCTATTAAATTATATCTGTCACATTTACATCCAGACATAATTATTTTTAAAAATTAAGGGAAGGATGGAGAGACATTTCAAAGTTAAAAGAGCATATACTGTTCCCTGTGTTTGATTTCAAGCACCTACATCAGGTGGCTCACAACACCTGTAACTCCAGTTCCAGGGACATCCAACACCTCTGGCCTCTGTAGGCACCTGCATTTATGCACACATATCCCCCATTATACATAATTAAAAAAAATAAAAATTTAAATATGACAATATGATATATGCTATTCTATAGCCTATTTAAAAGCTGTAATATAGTGGAGCAACCCCAAGCAGGGCTTCCTTCTGTCATGTATTGGGTGTGTAAAATACTCTATGTATTTGGAACCTACTAGGTCCTCAGTAGGCCTGACTGGAGTGAGTCTTTTGGCTCAGGGAAGTGTGTGTGGTACTAGAAAGCACCAAGTCTCATCCTAGATAGGGTGTCTTACAGGAACAGGAACCCAGCAAGGATCTGAGTGCCACAGGGCTGGCTGGTCAGCTGGCTCCAAGGCAACCAGTGGCAATAAACAGCCACTCAAATTCCCCCATGGGGTCATTAGGTTAAATCCAAGTGTGGTTGGAGAATGGAAGGCCCAGGTGAGATCCAAGACCTACACTAATGGAGAAGATTCAGGGTCAGGCCACCTGGGGCTCTCGGGAAGCAATGGATATAGTCTGAAATAGTTGCCTCTCTCCTCAAGAGTAAGGACTCAATCAGTTTGTGCCAGCACAGTGTGGGAAAGGGTGGAACGTTGGTAAGTAGTTGTTAAATAAAAGAATGCTGGCTCTACTCTTTCCTAGGCATCCTAGACGTTAACTCCCTGAGGAAGGCTTCTGTGGTAAGCACCCTCCACTCTTCCTTTCTACTCCTCATCTTGAATGGCATTCTCCTCTGCCATTCATACAAATCCATGATAAAATGATAATCCAATTTAATAAGACAAAAGCTTTGAACAGATATTTCTACAAAGAAGACATACAAAGGGCCAGAAGGATGCAATACTAAATATTGTTTGCAAAACTACTCATTAGCATGGCTTTCATAATAACTACAGACAATAACATGTATTTGTGAGGATATAAATTACAGCCCTCCTGTGTTGTGTGAATACCAAGTAGCACAGCTGCTTTGGAAACAACCTGTCAGTTCCTTAAAAAGTAAAACATAGTATATGACCCAGCGATTCCATTTATATGCCCAAGAGAACTGAAAACATGTTCATACAAAAAGTTGTTCATTAAGGTTCATAGCAGCATTATTTATAACAGACAAACAAATGTCTGTCAAATGATGAGTGGATTAAAAAAATGTAGCATATTTGTATAATGGGATATTACTCAGCCGTGGAAAGACGCAAAGTACTGATACATGCTAGAAAGGTGAACCTTATAAATGAATGGGGCCAGGCAAAGGGGCCACATGTTGGATGATTTCCTTTATTTGAGATGTCCAGAACAGGTAAACCTATAGAGACAGAAAGTATAGTAGTGACTGCCAGGGGCTGAGAGGAGAGGGGACATGGGAAGTAACTGCTGGTGGGAATAGGATTTCTTTTTGCAATGATGAAAATGTCCTGGAATTAGATAGCTGTGCTAGATGGTCACACAACCTTACAAATTGGCTTGTTGACTACAGTATCTACCACCGTCTTGCAGCTGACTAGGAATCTATCACTCTTTCCCATTAGACTGAGCATGAGGGACAGGCTTGGTCCCCATTTTCTGGTTCTCCAGCTCTGAGCAAGGACCTGGAAAAGAGCAAGCAGGTGTGTAATGTTTGTAAATCAGATGGCCAGAGAGTTCTCTTCCCAGAACCCCAGGTTTGCTGGTCTGGCTGTGTTCCCAGCCTTCATGACCTTTGGTGGTTAGAAGTCCCAGTCCAGATCCAGCAGCCTCTAGAGTCAGAGTGGGCCTCACTGACCCAGCATCCACCCAGCAGTCTCGTCTAGGGGCGCACTGAGTCTAAGCAGAGCAACTGCCTCTGGCTCCACTGGGGCCCTTGCTTTCATCCATGGAGAGCTTACTGGGAATACCCCTTTCTCTGGGCTGCAGCTGGCTGTGGAGACATGGGTCTAGCTTGCTTTCTGCCTCTACCTCAATTGCAAGGTCAGAGTTCTTGGACCTCTTGGCCTAAGAAAGAGATAGGCATCTCAATCCAGTTCTCTTTTTACTCTATCACTGGACAGGATTTTTTCCCTCCCTCCCTCCCTCCCTCCCTCCCTCCCTCCCTTCTTTCCTTCCTTTGGTGCTGACAGTTGAACTTCAGGCCTTATAGGCATGCTAGGCAAGCACTCTATCACTGAGCTTATATTCCCAGCCTGATTGTTTCCTTCTTACCTGCTGCAGAACCAGGCAGGCCATGAAAACCTTACTTAGATTGTTAAATGCCCCTGGGAACAGGTGACTTTCCCATACCTCCTCTTGCTGAGTGCCTTTGTGCTCAGATGAACTGTTGGGGGTCAGCTCCTCAGGGAAGCAGGTGGTAAGATCCCTAAGAGACATGGCCTGGAGACTTAACTGCTGTTCTGGGCAATGAGCTGAGTTAATGAAAGGATTAGGCTTTGCTGAGTAGGGACGAGGCAACCAAGTTTGGGGCAGGACAGGTGTGCTGAGGTAATAAAGGCACTGAAATCTTGTGGGTACTCTAGCCATCTTTCTTATGTTCTTTTCCCCCAGTACTCCTTTTGATAAATGCCCAAGAAGCAGAATTTCCCATCCCAAGGCAAACTTGTGACTTAATTTGTTCTTCTGAAATGAGTCCCTCAGTGAACTCTTCCAATTACCTCTGATAAGTCTCCCGCAGCTTCCAGAATGGTAGTTATTCTCTTTAACATCATTGCTGTTGATTTTTTATACCCTTATTAAATTTACATTCATTTAGTAAGGCTGGTTTCCCCTCTCCTGAGGTTGCTGGGTTTCTTCCTCGCCCCCCCCCCCCCCGGCCCATCTAATACCGTCTCTCTGGCTCTCTGGGTTCTCCACCCTTTCTCCGTGCCAACCTTCCCAGATTCCTCCTTCTGAGTTCTCTCCCCCTCTGTCCAGCCTTAATCAGGATGCCTCTTTGAGGGTTGTCAGCTGCAGCTACCCACCCTAAACATGGCTTTTTCAAAACACTCCGTTAATTAAATTACTCTACAGTAGAAAGCCTTCTGAAACTCAGCATTTTCTAACTAATGACTCTCCTGTCCCAGTCACAAAAGACACGTCTTCTAGCAACACCTTCAGCAGGCCTCTTGTCTTTTAACCTTCTGACTCCCCAACCAAGGGTGGTGGACCCTTCTGTAGACAACAGTGGTTGACAGCACTGCATTATGGTGTTTACCCAAAGTCCATTTGGGACATTTTTATCATATTTAGTTTGACTATCTAACAGCATCTGAAAGCGTCCAAGTCAAACCTTGCGCATTTGGTCAAATACAATACAGTACTTGGGGTTCCATTGTATATGCATGCCTGTACCCAAGGAACAACACATCTGAATAAATGTTTGCAGCTTGATAAACACAGGTCTGGTAACTGGAATCTTAGGGTTAGTAATTTATAGAATATAATAATGTATAATATCCTGAGTATTCATCCCTGTTGTTCTTGTTATTTTCTACCTGGCTCCATAGACATGTCCTGACCAATCCCCACTCATTTCACCAAGTTTTCCTAAGGCAGTGTCTATGGTCACAGACTTTCAAAGAATGTGGAATTCTTGGAAGTGACATTCCGTCAAGTCTTCTGTTTTGTTTTGTTTTTTTTGTCTTTCTGAGGTACTGGGGACAGAACCCAGGAGCTTGCCATGCTGGGCCCTGAGCTGTGTCCCCCTGTACTTTTCAGGCATGTGTTTTGCACACGTTTAATGGCTTTGCTTCCTTTTCCCCCTCCTCTGTACTACCACACCTGGATGAGAATCAATTCTTTTTTTTTTTTTGGTTTTTCGAGACAGGGTTTCTCTGTGTAGCTTTGCGCCTTTCCTGGAACTCACTTGGTAGCCCAGGCTGGCCTTGATCTCACAGAGACCCGCCTGGCTCTGCTTCCCGAGTGCTGGGATTAAAGGCGTGCGCCACCACCGCCTGGCTGAGAATCAATTCTTTAAGGACGTTTTCTGTAACTTGCCACTGTCATCTAGAGATCTGCCATTAAACTTATGTGATCTCAGGAACAGAAGAATGGCTGGTGACCCAGCTTGTCGGTAAAACCTTGTTTTTTTTTTTTACCTCTCTTGATTACTTATACAGATGGCCTGTCGAGGGATGCTGGAGCTTGCTGGACTCTGGTTTGTGTGGCTGACTCTCCTGTTTCATATTTTTATTTCTTTTTCCAGTAGTAGACAGACTGCTGGGAACAATCCGAGGCACGTGAAGAGAAAATGAGGAGTTACTAATAAGATTAAATTAAATTTCAGTGGATTTTTTTGCAGTGTGTGGGGAACAGTAGCAAGCACCACTGAGATGAGCAGATACAAGCTGAGACCTCGTGGTATTTGCAATCTGTTTAGAGAAGGGCTGAGGAATAAAACTACAGAGAAATATACATGACTTCATGCCAAATATGGTTAAGTTCCATATGAAAGGAAGAGGCGAGTGTGGTGGGGCTGGAAAGCAGGGGCCTTTCCATATCCCTGGGGAGCTGGGAATGAGAGCGGGCCACGTAAGAGACACCAGTGGAGAACTCTAAGCTTTGCTCTAGGCTAGGGGTTCTCAACCTGTGGGGTCACGTATCTATATCCTGCATATCAGATACTATGTTTCGATTCACAACAGTAACAAATTTCAGTTATGAAGTAGCAATGAAATAATTTTATGGTTGGGGTCACTACAACATGAGGAACTGTATTAAAGGGTTGCAGCATTGGGAAGGTTGAGAACCACTGCTCTAGGCTCTGTCATGGATGTACACCTTAGGCCTTGATGTCTCTTTCTCCTCAAGACTAGTTACATTAATTTATAGGGCTCAGTTCTTTGGTTAAACCCAGGGCCCAACACGTGCTATGTGTTCTACCATTGACCTTATCCCTAACCCAAGGGTCTAGTTCAAAATAAAAATTCAGGATCTTTTGTATAAAAATAAAGAACTCCAAGAGAGTTTAATCATAGCAAGTGTGGGATATTTCTCAGGGTAGTGTGCTTGACCTTAGTATAAGTGTTGGCCCATGTTCTGGTGAGGGATTCTATTGCTGTGATGAAACACCATGACTAAAAACAACTTGGGGGAGGAAAAGGGTTTATTTGGCTTACACTTCCACAGTACTGTTCATCATCAAAGGAAGTCAGGACAGGAACTCATGCAGGGCAGGAACCTGGAGGCAGGAGCTGATGTAGGGGCCATGGAGAGGTACTGCTTACTGGTTTGCTCATCATGGCTTGCTCAGCCTGCTTTCTTATAGAATCCAGGACCACCAGCCCAGGGATGGCACCACCCACAGTGAGCTGGACTTGCCCATCAATCACTAATAATTAAGAAAATGCCCTACAGTCCAATCTTATGGAGGCATTGTCTCAATTAAGGTACCCTTCTCTCTGATGACTCTAGCTTGTGTCAAGTTAACATAAAACTATCCAGCACAGCCTGTATGAACTTGACTGGGTCTCTGCTTCCTTGGGCCTCACCTTGGGGCAACAGGGAGGCAGGTCTCACTCTTGCCACATATATGTATCGCCAGGCCTGCCTCCCAGATGAATCAGTGAATGGCTGGAGATAGGGGTGAGTTGGTATAATTAAGCCTAATGATCTCTTAGGTTGCTTTTATTATGAACTATTATTAGACCACAGTTTGGGAGCTGCTCTTTGAGACAAGGTCTCACTGGGTAGTCCAAGCTGACTTTGAACTTCTGCCTCAGCCTTCCAAGTGTTGGTATCATCATAGGAGTGAACAGCCCAGGTCTTCATGGAAGCGATGTCTGAGTTATGTAGAAGGTTTTGCTTTCTCTCTGTTTCTGCCAGTTGCAAATATAAACAAAAAATAATTGTATATAATTCCAGAGGAAAATTTTGAATGGGATTTTACACATCGGTTTTCAATCAACTTTCCCATTTAATAATATAAGTATCTTTGAGTGTTGATATATCAACAACTGGGCATGGTGGCACATGCCTGCAGTGTCTGCTAATCAGAAGGCTGAGACAGAAAGAGCATTTTAGCTCAGGAATTCAAAGACAACCAGGGGAAAGAAGAGGGAGATCTGATCTCAGTTAATTTTTTTTTAAAGATTTGTTTATGTTATGGATAATTTTTCTGCATGGACGTCTGTACACCACGTGCATGCCTGGGGATCTTGGAAGTCAGAAAAGGGCATTGGTTCCACTGTAACTGGAGTTATTGATACTTGTGAGCAACGATGTGTGTGCTAGAAACTGAACCCAGGTCCTCTGCAAAAGCAATAAGTGCTCTGGACTGCTAAGCCAACTCCCAAGCCCTTGATTTTTTTTTTAAATTACCAAAAATACTTCCCCATTTTTCATAGCTACCTGAAATTCTATCAAATGGTTGTATTCTTATTTTCTCAACCAATCCATCCAAACTGAACATTTGAATTATTACATTTTTTTTTTTTTGGTTTTTCGAGACAGGGTTTCTCTGTGTAGCTTTGCGCCTTTCCTGGATCTCGCGCTGTAGCCCAGGCTGGCCTCGAACTCACAGAGATCCGCCTGGCTCTGCCTCCCGAGTGCTGGGATTAAAGGCGTGCGCCACCACCGCCCGGCCTATTACGACATTTTTGTTGCCTGGATTTGGTTTCTCTGCCTTTTATTTCCTACCTTCTTATGTTTGTGGCTTGGTATGTGCCAGTGCATAGAAAGCTCTTAGTACAGCAGTGCACAGTAGACCAGATGGGCAAATAAACACTTTCTGTTTTACTGCTTTAGAGACCAGAGAGCCGTTTGTCCAGACTGTGGTACAAGTTAACAGTAGAGCCTGGGAAGTGTTTTCCAAAGATCTGGGTGAGGCAGAGCCCTGTGCTGAGGGATCCCTGGATTCTCTGGCAGCTTCTTGCTTCCTCGGTTATGGAGTGAGCTCCCAGACAGCTAGGTGTCTTCAATTAAAATACACAAACAAACAACATAGTTCAGGACAGCAGGTACTCAGCAAAGACTTGTCACTGTTCCCTGATCTAAGACCCTTCACAGATGGGGTTCCTCTGGCCTGTGCAGTCATTAAGGCCTATCCTTACCCCATCACACAGCCTGCTAACTGGGAACATGCTTGGGCTGAAGATTCTTGCCAAAGGCAGCTGAAAAGAATTAGTTGTGCTCAGCCTGAAGGGTGACTAGTCAGTCTACTGTGTTGGATAGTTTTACATCAACTTGACACAAGCTAAAGTCATCTGAGAGGCGGGGACTTCAATTAAGAAAATACCTCCATAATATGGGGCCGCCGGCAAGCCTGTAGGGCATTTTCTTAGTGACTGATAGGGGAGGGCCCTGCTTGAGTTCCTGTCTTGAGTTACTTCAATAATGGACTAAGGTATGGAAGTGTAAGCCAAATAAACCCTTTGCTCCCTAAGTCGCTTTGGTCATCGTGTTTTGTCACAGCAACAGAAACGCTAACTAGGATACCTACCTTGAGGGATGTCCTTGGGATGTGGGAAGCTGGTCATGGAAGAAACAAGTTCCAGACTAGTTCTTGCTGGCTCATTGAAGCTGCACAAACAATCTCTCCTCCCTGTTCCCCTTTCTGCTATTCTGTAGGGAACTGGAGAAGGTCATAAGACAAAATTGCATACCCTGCCTGTCCTGGCCCGTGCTTGGTTATTACTTGAGCTCATTTACAAATGATCTGGTTTATTTGTCCCTCCCTCAAATGTTAGCTTCTGAAGGGGAGGGTCCTTTTTAGTAACCCCAGGGCTCAATGCATCCATACCCACCGAACCTTGAATATAGGTTGCATGAACAAAATCTCAGTGCCAGTTTATCAGAGTGGTGCAGCCTATAATCCTACCTCTCTAGAGTCTGAGTCAGGAGGATGGCCTAGGGTGTGTATGTGGGAGCATACCTGTAATCCCAGCATTCAGGAGGTGGAGGTGGGAAGATGAAAAGTTCAGGGTCCATCCTTGGCTACACAGTGAGTTGAGATCACCCTAGAATACATGAGCATCTGTCTCAAAAAAAAAAAAAAAAAGATTAAAAAAAGAGAAACTAGTAATAGGGTCTCTCTCGAAAGGCTGTGAAGATCAAGTGAAAAAATAGGAAGCATTAGACATATAACCAGAGTGGCAGCTTCATGAGCAAGATCTGATGGATCCAAACGTCGTCTTACATATGTTGAACATGTGAATCACTACACTGTACCAAAGGGGAACTATTATGCCATTTTACAGATCGTCAAAAGGGTACAGGGTTAACTAATTTATATATAGCCAGGACACACTGTGGGCTGCTCTTTCATGCTCACTGTTCCTTTCAAGCTCCCTGTGGGCAAACCCTTAGCGAGATCACAGGACCGGAGTCAGGAGGCACTCGCGCCCAGCCCCGGGCAGAAAGGGTTAGCGGGTGCGCGCGTGCGCGCGCGCGCGCGTTATTCGCGGGGATCCGCGGGCGGGCGCGCGCCCCGCTCCCAGGGACGCAGGCTTGGCGGCGGGCTCTTCCTCGCCTCCCCATTGGCGCACACGCCCCTTCCTGTCACGGCCGGCCAGGCCCCGCCCCCTGGGCGCTGCCGGAGTGGACGGTTCCAGGGCATGCTAATGAGGGGCTGGTCGCCGCCGCCCATTGGCCGGCCGCGGAGTGTCGGTGAAGTCAGCTCGGAGTAGCAGAAAAACAGAGCGGGGCTGACTGCAGCGTGGAGCGCGAGCCGGGCTGGACGCGCGCAGCCCTCGCCGGAGACCCGCGAGGTAAGCGGGCGGCGGCTGCGCTCTCCCGAGCTGGCTCCCGGGCGGGTGCAGCGGGCCCCCGGAGCGGCGCCTTTGTTCCGCGCGCGGAGGAGGTGCTTTTAAAGGGCCAGCTGTTGGAGGGACCTGGGGGGGTCCCCTCCCCCCCAGAGCATCCCCGGGTGGCCGCGGGGGACCTCCGCCGAGCCGTGCCTCCCGGCTGCTCCGTGTGTCCCCCTCCATCCCTTCAAGGAAAGTTGCTAGGACGCAGGGAGCTTGGGGGATTCCAGATTTCTTTATGCCTTTTCGGTTTTGGTAGGTGGAGGTAAGTGCGATCATGGCCTCTGATAGGAGGGGTTGTCCTGCCGCCTCAGGCTGGCTGCAGTGTAGGTGGATGGAGACCGGAGAGCCCGGGTGGGTTTGCGTTGGAAAGTGAAACTACCGAGGGTCTCCTCTGCAGCGGCCAGAGGAGGAAGGAAGGAGCCAGCGGTGGGATGGAGGCATCTCAGGTGTGTTCATTCATCAGCACCCGCCCGCCCCCCAATCCCAAAGCCGAAGGCGGCGGGATGGGCGCAAGGACTACGCGGCTGGCCCATACCCGCCTGCACCCGCGTATGGTGGTGGGTGTGTGTCCGGAGATAAGGTGCCTCCGCTCACCGCCCAGGCCCCTTCATCCTTCCAGTGAATGACAGCATCTCTCTCGCTAGGCAGCCCATCGCCAAAGGGACAGAAAGCTACTCCTTTCTCCTATTTCCCGGGCAGTCCCTTCCTGCTTTCCAGCGTGGTTTCCCTGATAAGAGGTAGTGACATTCAAGATAGAAGGGAAAAGAGGCTTAAAGTCATTATGCTCCTTTGAAGGGCGATGTGCTGTCGAATTCTGTATCCTGGTGCCTCTGCTTGTCGTACTACGGCTTTGAAATTCATCAGTGCATGCTTTTTTCGGGGCAGACAGAATTTATTATGCATTGCTACATGAAAGCAGAAGGGATCCCTCTGAGCGGGCTCATTTTATCCAGTCCGAGGGTTTTCCCAGCATGTTCTGGATGAGCCTTTGGATTTTTGTTTGAATCGCTGAGCTCTGGGATGCCCCTGTTGTCACAGGGCCAACCTACTGAAATTGCTCAAATTGATTTCACTGTCAGGAGGTGGGAGGTTCATCTAGAGACATCATAGAACCTGGCTGGCATGTTAGGCCTCTGACTGCATCTCCCCACCCTTCAGCCCTCCACTCTGGTGTGTCCTTTTTCTTCCTAGGTGAAGGCTAGGGATGGCTTGTCTGACCACAAGCTTCTTTGATTTTTGAATGCCTCTGTTTAGATTTGAGCATGTGGTTTTGGTTGGAAAGATAGCTTGGTGGTGATTGAAGGGTGGATTAAAAGCAGAAGGAGACAGCAGTGTCAATGACAGAAGACACACATTTGGAGGTTCTGTAGCTTCAGCCTTTGGTGAGTGAGATGTCTTCCGAGTTAGGTGTTCATTGGCTGTGAGGGGGAGGGGTGGAGGAGGAAGATGCTGCCAACAGTTTTCTGCCCCACCCTCATGCTTCGGCCTTAAATAACTCCATGCCAGCCCTGCCCTGAGGTCTCCTTCTTGAGCCTGAGGGGAAAGGGTGGTCTGTTGGCCACTCCTGCTCGGGGCGTCTTTGGAGGTTAGGGAAGGGTTAGTTCTTAGGGGGTCAAAGATGGTGTATTTCTCAACTTGAGGATCTGTGATAACTGTCTGGTGGCTTCTCTGCGGGCAATTAGTAACTAAATGAAGTGCTCTTTACCCTGTGGGGTGAAGGACCACCGCCTTCTGCTGCAGAACCCCTGCCCCCTTTGTTGGCTCTGTCTTCCTCTTACCTGCTTTTATTTGCTGTAGTGGAAGAGTGTCTGTAAACTTTTTGAAGCGGTTGGGAATATTGGGATGGGGTTGGAATTATGGCAAAGACGGAAAGAACTGCTTCTTCCTGGCAGAACAGAGACCCATTCGACTCTTCTTTTTCTTCTTCTTCTTCTTCAAAATAGAGTGGGGTGCAGATAGCAGAGTGTGGAAGGGTAGGGTCCAGGGAAGAGAGCTTTGTCTGTGTGGCACTGGTAATGTCCTGGTCACCCCTTCTCCACTGTCTCTGGACCCTTCTCTGGGTGTGGGAGCAGAGGGCATCCACTGGCAGTTTAGGATTTAACTAGCCTGTCTTTGAAGGAGGAATGGATGATCCAAAAAAGAAAAAAAAAAATTTTAGTTAAAGAACCTGGGCCAGAGACGGCACAGTCAGCTTTGGTTCTGGTCAGCACCGTATGGGCCTTGGGGTTTGTGCTTCATTCTATGTTCTTGTTGGTAAACAGGGAGACTGTAGAGCAGTGACTTTCTAGGCTTCCCAGTAGCACTACTTAATTTAAAGTCACAAGTACATTTTGTGATGGCGATTTTAGATTCTTTCCTGTTTGCTAGTTGGATGTTCAATTCTCAGTATTTAGCAACAGTACTGAAAAGGAACTTTAAAATGTGGAATTCTGTAGGATCCAGAGTACCTTTTTCTTGATTGGTGCGATGCATGTGGTTTTGGAGTACGTAAATAATTCAGAATGATCCAGAGTGAGAGACGCAGCCCTCAGAGCGAGTTGGTGTGTGGGGGAGGTGAGGATGGGGTGACAGATTGCCAAGGAAAGGGCGTTGCTGTAATTCATTCTCTCCCCATCTATGTTTTATTTATGATCGCACAGGTGAACATTTAAATATTGGGAACATGGGGAGGGGGACCTTGCTGATCCATTCAGCAGCCTTCACTGAGGAGTGAGTGTTGGGAGGTTTGGCCATTTGTCTGAGGTCATGGCTAGCAAGATGCGGATGGGGGTGTGAATCTGGGATGGGGGTGTGAATCTGGGTCTTACGCTCTGGAGTAAAGCTCTCCCTTTTGTGAGAGGAGCCTAAGAAGGGAGGGAGAAAAGCGAGGAGGAAACAGGAGATGAAGAGGGAGGCTGGAGACTCCATCGCTTCAGCCTTTGGAGCTAAGAGTAGAGCATTCCTGTTGTGTCCTTGGAGTGGAGAGTGAAGTAAGAAGCACACACTTAGGGGTGTGTGTGTGTGTGTGTGTGTGTGTGTGTGTGGTATTGGGGAGGTGTTGAATGCCCTGGTCCTGCCTTAGATTCTCCTTGCTGACTCTCTGACTGTAGAATGAGTTTGCTGGAGCAGGCAGAACTTAACCACGTGGAGAGTCAGGTGTGCTGGTGGTGATGCTGGTGAGCGCTGAGATTGGGCCCGGTTCTGCTGAAATTCCAGTTTCTTTGTGATGTGTGTGCATTTCTTTTTCATTTCTTCTCTTTTTTTTTTTTTTCAGTACAAAACTAAAGTTTTGCAGGGAATGAATCTCTTTTTAATGCAGGCAGCATCTTTTCCTCTGACTTCTACCATACATTTTATGCGAGAGCATTTCATGTACTTTTCAGAGGAGAGACTTGGAGACAACTGGGCTCCTGAATTGTGGCTCATCTTTGGGAGACAGGGAGTCTCTGGCCTGTGACCTTCACTGTGCTAAGCCTCACAGTGTTTCAGTGAGCAATTAAGGGGCTGTGAGCAGTGGATAACCAGAGCATTAACCATTCACAGGCAAGGGTAAAAGATGATAATAACTTTGAAGTCTGTGGCCCAAGCCACCAGCCATGAATAGCATGCCTTCCTCTGGCCAGCTCTCAGGTGCTAGGACGTCTTTCCATGGCTTCTTCCATCACTCCCCCTTCAGATACGTTATGAGGCCCTGTGTCTTGTTGCTCTTGGGGCTTTTCCCCCTGCATCTCCTTGCTCTGTCCCTTTCTTCTTTCTCCCTTCCTGCTGTGTCCCTGCTTACTCCCCTCATCCTGTTAGTAATATATCTTTGCAGTGCGTTTTAATGTATTATTGTCTCATTAAAATTTCATGTTCTCTTTTCTTAATTTAAAAGCAGTTTAGTCTTTTTGAACGTATATGTATTTTTTACACAATTCAAAAAGCAAACCTAATTAAATTGCTTTTTATTTCTGTGCGGCCTTCCATTGATTTTTCCTCTCCCGTCCCCTTGTCTGTGGTCAGTAGTGGCTCTTTCTAGAAAAAACAAATTTTTCCCCAAGGTCTCTGACATGTGGTTATTGTTTTAAAAACAAAACCAGCTCTAACAGTAGAAAAAGTTTCCACCCTTATATTGTAAACCACCAGGGACACCCTGTCCCAAGAGATATATCCTGTTTCTTGACTTCCTTCAATGGAAGAATTATCATTACTGTGTTTTATAAGAAGGCTTAGACTGTGAGGGGACTGGTGGTGGATATGAGTCTGGTAATGCTTAGGGGTAGGAAGTTGGCAGGCTACTGCCAAGAGAGTGCATCCAGGGAGAATGTAGTGTGATGATTTTGTGTTTCCCAGGCTACACCAACCCAACCGGCTGTAGCAGGCTGCAGAACCCTTTTGAAACGAAAAAGATACTTATCACCTTTCCCATGAATGTTGGGGTGAATTCAGGAGTATCCTGTGCCCACCTTAGGCAAAGCCACACACCAATATGCTGCTGGTGTGGAATTCTAGATGTTATGATGGAAGTGTATTGGTGAGTATCATAATGTCCTTCTATAAGATTGAGTCTTTTAAAAATTTCATTTATTTTAGTGTGTGTGTGTGTGTGTGTGTGTGTGTGTGTGTGTGTGTGTGTGTGTGTACATATTTCTGTAGATGCCCTTGAAGGCCAGGAGAGGGCGTCAGATCCCTGGGAGCCAGAGTTACAGGCAGTTGTGAGTCATCTAACATGGATACTGGGAGTTGAACTCAGGTCCTCTGCAAGACTGGAAAGCACTCTTAACTGCTGAGTCATTTCTCCAGCCCCCAAATTGAGTCTTGGTGCTCAGTGGTCAGCGAGTTCAGTATCTAAAGGAATCCTCAAAAGCAAGAAAGTACTTTGAAGTCTCCAGTTTTCATACTAGAAATCTGCCTGAAATTTGCATTCAACTCAAGAATATCTGTGCTGGTTTCAGTGTAAACATATTTAAATTGCTTTGCTGTTGAATACAATTGATGGACCAGGAAAATGCTGTGTTTACCTTGGGCTCTTTCCAAGTGTTCACAGAGTCTGTAACCCAGCTGGAGAAGGCAGGAGTAGGGCAGACCTCAGACCTGTTGGTGTTGAGAACGGCCCTCCAGCCTCACTTGCTGACTCTTCTACATCCTCAAGGCCGGGCTTGTCTCACACTAAGATTTGTGCCCTCACCAGTAGCCTTTGCCTCCTACTTCAGACTCCTTCATATCTGAGAGACATGCATTTCCTCCTCTGTTCACCTGTTTCTGTTATTCTTGCTGGTTTCCTGGTCTTCTTCCCCCATATTGTGAGATCTGGAAAGTGAGAGGAATCTATACCTAAGTGTTACACACAAACACAGACAGACATACAGACGACAGACAGACAGACAGACAGACAGACACTGTAGTATTAGCTACAAGAAACATGCGAAGACTTACAAAGAAGGCAGTATCATCCCGGTAACCCATTCCCTAGAGTCAGCCACCAGTAGGATTTTCCATTGCAGCAGGAACAGAGCCCTACAGACTCAGGGATGTTCAGCAACCCAGGCGTACGGTAGCTTCTTTTAGGAGTCTGAGAAGGGTCTCACGGGGCAAAATTCACGGTGTTGGCAGGACTGTGCTTACTGTGAGAAGAGCCTGCTTGCTCCCTGATGCCATCTTTCAGAGGCTGCCGGCATTCTCAAGACAGCCTTCTTCCTCATCTTCAAAGCCAGTGCCTTAGGATTTCTGTTGCTGCAATGAAACACCATGACCGCAAAGCCACTCAGGGAGGAAAGGGTTTATTGTAGTTCACCACTGAAGGAAGTCAGGACAGGGACTCAAACAGGGCAGGAACCTGAAGGCAGGAGCTGAGGCCATGGAGAGATTGCTGCTTACTGGTTTGCTCCTCATGGCTTGCTTAGCCTACTTTGTTATAGAACCCAGGACCTCCAGCCCAGGGATGGTCCAACCCACAATGGGCTGGGTCTTCCCACTTCAATCCCTAATTAAGAAAATGTCCTACAGGCTTGCCTACAGCCCTGATCTTATTGAGGGATTTTCTTTCTTTCTTTTCTGAGATAGAGTGTCTCTGTGGAGCCCTGGCTGTCCTGGACTCACTCTGTAGACCAGGCTGGCTTTGAACTCAGAGATCTGCCTGCCTCTGCCTCCCAAGAGTGCTGGGATTAAAGATGTGCGCCACCACTGCCTTGGAGGGATTTTCTTAATTGATGTTCCCTCTTCTTAAATGACTTTAGCTTGTGTCAAGTTGACATAAAACTAGCCAGCCCAGCCAGTGCTGGTGATGGCTGATTCAGCCATTCTGCCACTGCTTGTCTCTGATCGGTACTGTCTCATTGCTGTCTGATTCCCTCTCCGCCTTTAAGGAGCTTGATAATTGCCGTGGGCTGCCTCGGTAATCTAGGACAGTCTCCCATTTTAACCTGAGTTGATTAGCAACTTTTGAAAATAGAAATTTCTTTTTGCCCTTTATTTATCTATCACCCCCCCACCCCCACCATGTGTGTTTGTGTGTATGCCCGTGTGTGTGCAGGTGCTGGCAGGGGCCAGAGGAGGGTGTTGGATCCCCTGGAGCTAGAGTTATAGGCAGTTCTAAGCTGTCCGATGTGGGTGCTGGGGACTGAGCTTTGGTTACTTTGAAAGAGCAGCAAGTGTGCTGAACTGGTGAGCCATCCCTCCAGCCCCCTGCTTAGCAATCTTGAGTCCGTTTGCAAACCTCAGTTCCCCTCTGCCACATAACTAAACATGTTCCTAGTATAAGAGCTTAGGCTCTGGACACCTTTGAGGGACCACTATTTTTTCCATGATAGTTACTTTATACCCTTTATTATTTTTCCTGATACTGTTTAATTCTCCTGATATTTCTCCCCAACTTTTTCTTTCCCAATCCTTTCATATGGCAAATCACAGTTTTTGGTTACATTGATACTTAATGCTTGCATTGTTTTGACTGAGCAAATAGTGTTTATGGTTGATCCTTACAATATACTTTAGTGGTACTTTCTTATGTAATTTACTGACAACGGCTTTACTTCTTCAAGTTAGTGTTTTTTAACCCCCAAAGTCTCACACAGCAGTTTTAAAACACCTCTGTGTTCTGATGTGTTTGTTTTTATTTTGCCACATACCCTCACCAGCCTTCCTTTCTAGAGCCCTCTACCCTTCTCCACTACTCTTCATTGTTGACCTGTAGGCCTGTGGCATGACTCCTGCTTGGAATCAATCCATGGGTTGCTACCTCTGTTTTGACCTCTGTTGGCTTATTCCTCCAGAAGTTTCTGAAAGAGGGTTTGTGGGAGCTGATCACTTCAAACTTGCATACACTACACGGTCTTATTCTTTACTAGTACTTGATTGGTGGTTTGGCTTATCTAGAATTTTTGGTTGAATGGCATTTTCTATTACAGTTTTATTTAGTTTCTTTCTTTCTTTCTTTCTTTCTTTCTTTCTTTCTTTCTTTCTTTCTTTCTTTCTCTCTTTCTTTCTTTCTTTTTTTTTTTTTTGAGAGACAGGGTTTCTCTGTGTAGCTTTGGAGCCTTTCCTAGAACTTACTCAGGCTGGCCTTGAACTCACAGAGATCCGCCTGCCTCTGCCTCCCGAGTGCTGGCATCAAAGGCATGCACCACCACCACCACCTGGCTCTTTTTATTTTCTTAAGACAGGGTCTCTGTGTAGCCCTGGCTGGCCCAGAACTCACTATGCTGACCTAGCTGGCCTTGAACTCACTGGGATCTGCCTGCCTCTACCCCCTACCCCCCACACCCCTGACACCTCCAATACAGATTAAAAAGGCATTGTTACACTGTACTTTAGGTGCCAATATTGAGGCTGAAAATTAGTATACCATTCTTATTTTTGATCATTTATGGGGAACTTGTTAATGTTTAGGATGTTTTCTCATTTTCTCTATTTGAAATTTCCTTGTTTTAAAAATTACTGGTCTAGGCCAGGTATGATAGCGCATGCTTGTAATCTCAGCCCTTGAAAGGCCTGGGGATCAAGAGTGCAAGGCCATCTTTAGATACATAGTGAGTTCCAGGCACTCTTGAACTAGAGAAGCCCAGGCTTAGATACACACGGGAAGATACTAGGCTGCACTTCCATTTGCTCTTTTGGTGAAGGCCTACATCTTTCAAAATCTGACAGATTTCCTACGTATGAATAATCAGTCTTCTTTTCTCCATTTTCCTGTATTTTGTCTTTGGTAGTCCTGTTACTTAGACTTCCTGGGTTGAGTTCATAATTTAAAAAGTTGTATTTTCTTTTATTATTTTTATATTTTTAAGGAGTATCTTTATCTTCAACCGTTTTCAGTTCTTAAATGTCTATGTTCATGTTTTTACATGAAATATGTGTCCTTGTTTTACTTCCTAAGAGTGCCCCAGTTCCTGCACCATTTCCTTCCCTCTTTTGCTCCTCTCTTCCCCTTCCCTTCCCTCCATGTCCTAGGCTGGACTTGAACTGTGGATCCTCCAGCCTGTCTCCTTCCTGGCGTTACAGATGTTCTTCACAATGTCTGGCTTCTTTATTTTTACTTTTGATTACTTTTGGGAAATTTCTGCTGATCTTTGCTTGTCTTTGTTTCTCCCAAGTGCCCCTTTCTGCTTATTTTGGTTGCAGTGCTTCCCGTTGGAGCCATCTTCCCATGTGTGCTGATCCTGGTTAGTTCATTTGTATTTTAAAGGTGGACACTTAAATGTTCATCAGGCATCTGTGGGACTCAGGAGGGACCTGTTAATTTCCTTGTAGGGTCATCCAGCAGAGTACCTTTTTATTTGTTTCCCCAAATGGCGAAACTTAGGTATCAGTAGGTATTTCTGGGCCTTTGCTATGGAAGGTTTTCCTGGAGAGGATTCAGCCTGCTCACTCCAGTGCTCTCTGTCTCTCTGTCTCTCTGTCTCTGTCTCTGTCTCTGTCTCTCTCTCTGTGTGTGTGTGTGTGTGTGTGTGTGTGTGTGTGTGTGTGTGTGTGTGTGTGTGAGGAGTGGGCTGTAGTTATCTTGTTTGCTCTGAAGACTTTCACTCAATCCCACTGTCTTCTAAGAGATGCCTCCCTTTGCTGTGTCTGAGTCCTCTGCTGACTGCCGCTTCCACTAGAGTAGTTTCAAGAAAGGAACCTGGGTCTGATTGCTCCTGTTACGAACTTTCAGAAAGTAACCCTTGCTGTTTAGCCCCATCCTGTTTCTCCCCTTCAAGTCAGCGATGCCTCTAGTTCCTCAGCACTCCTCAGGTTCTGTGCCAGGGGTTGGCCACTTGCTTAGTGGTTCCTTTCCCAGCTGGCACTTAGAGTAGACAGAGCAGGATCCCAAGTCAGCTGCTGCATGGTGATCAACTGTGAATCCCTGGGTTCTGCTGGGATATTTTGGGTGCTGTTATTTTCTTGCCATTAAGAAACAAGTTTCTCTTTTGTTCTTTTAGTGATATTTGTGGAGAAGATAGAAGGGAAAATGTTCAGCTTTCTGATTTTATCAGAAATTTATTTCATCTCTGTAGCCAAGCTCTTAAGCTTATGCTTCCTGATACTGAGTATATGCCCAAGAGATACTCACCCTACACACACCTTTGGGGTGCTGTGGATAAAACTCAGGGTGTGCTAGCAAGTGCACTACCACTGTGATGTAACCCCAGGCCTGAGATGGTTGCTAAACAATTGAATATGTTTCTAAGACAGTAGGCATACAGTCATTAGACTTCCAGACAGACCCAACGATGCAATTTTACCAAAATAAATCATGGTTTATTTTGAAATAGACATAACCCCAGGCAGCAGATCCTGCCTGTTCTCACACTGTGTAGAAAGAGAAATACTATGAAACACCATCATGGAATGTTGGGGTCATGAATGGTGAGGCTCAGGAGCTGTATTATGCCCCATAAGTAACCATATGGATTACCTTAAGAAGTCAATTAACCTTTCTGGGTCTCAGTTGACTCAGCACACTTGGTCAGGTGCTGGCTTAGTTCTCTGTACTGAGGAGCTACTGTGTGCAAAAAAAGCATGTGCTGGATAGTTTTATGTTGGCTTGACATAAGCTAAAGTCATCTGAGAGGAGGGAATTAAGAAAACGCCTTCAAGCCCAGCGGTGGTGGCTCATCCCTTTAATCCTAGCACTAGGGAGACAGAAGCAGGTGGATCTCTGTGAGTTCAAGGCCAAGCCTGGTCTGCAAAGCGAGTTCCAGGGCAGCCAAAGCTGTTACACAGAGAAGCCCTGTCTTGAGGCGGGGAGGGAGGGTGGAGAAAATGCTTTCATAAAATCAGGCTGTAGTCAAGCTTGTAGGGCATTTTCTTAATTAGTGATTCATGGGGAAGGGCACTGTGCATTGTGAGTGGTTCCATCCTTGGGCTGGTGGTCCTGGGTTCTATAAGAAAGCAGGCTCAGTAAGCCATAAAGCCATGATGAGCAAACTCAGTTTATGGCTTCTGCAACAACCCTTTATGGCCAACCCTTTATGGCCTCTGCATCTCCTGCCTCTGGGTTCTTGCCTTGACTTCCTTTAGTGATGAACTGTGATGTGGAAGTGTAAGTCAAATAAACCCTTTCCTCCCCAACTTGCCCTATGGTCATGGTGTTCTTTTGCAGCAGTAGAATCCTAAACTAAGACAGCATGGTATTAGGATTCTTCCGGAGGTCACTGCTCAGGCAGCCATGTAGTGTTTTGCATGTTCATCCTTTGTGGTATAACATCGGCTCTGTGTCTTTCTCTAAAGCTCAGCTCTGTGTCTTACAGAGTGAGTCCTTCATATATGTTATCTTACTCTTCCTAGACCGGCTGTCTTGGAGGAATGTATTATAGTCAGCCTTTTATCGTTGGTGTCTTCCACAGTCCCTGGCACATAGGAGATTTAGACTAATTGTTGATTTTTCCACCAAGAAATACTTGAAAAATATGATAATACAAGTCTGTCTGCCAGAATCTATGGAGTTTTCTCAGAGAAAAGGTCTACATGTTGGGATCCTGCTGCACATTTCGTGGCCATGCATGCAGCTGAGAAGTTCAGATGTGCTGATACTGAGGTCAGTGGAGATAATGGTTCAGGATGGCAGCCCTCACCCTAGAGGACTGTTTTCCTTTAGCTAGGTTATAATCATGAACTTGTTCAATAAGCTCACATTGTTATAATGTAAGATGGATGTCATCTTAACTATGAATTACACGTAGATATAGATTAGATATAGATCTATATCTACATATAGATATGGATTACATATAGATAAGTGTTTTAAAACACTTACTTTGGCTTTCTTAAACCTATAAGCTACGTGTCTGGACTAGTAAGTAGAAGTTTCAGGGGTTGATTGACTCCACCAAAGACCTTTCATGGTGTGGGTGGTTCCCTGACAGATTGCATGGGGAGGCCTGGAGCACCTTTTCAGACAAGGCTTTCCTCCTACTGACAGGAATGCTGGAGAATCAATACCTGTAAGGGAGATGAAATATCATTGAAGCATCTGGAAAGAGCCTTGCTTTTTATTTGCTCAGTGGGTAGTTTTGAGCACCAGGGAATGTACTGGGTTCTAGGAATATAGTGGTAAAAGGAAAGGGTACCTGCCCTGCTGGCATTTATAAGCTAGAGCCCAGATGTCCAGTGTAGTAGCCATTATTAGCTGCTTGTGACTATGTAAATTCATTTAAATGGACTACAGATAAGAATTCAGTTTCTCAGCCACATGTGCCACAGTTGAATGTTCAGTGGCTCTCTGTGCTTGGTGATCATTCTGTGGCTAGCACAGGTCTAGAATGCTGGATTCAGGCGGTTCTTTCAGGCAGACTGGATCGCAGTCCTAAGACTCGAGTTTCTTTACCATACATCTGTGACTAGCTTTGCTTTATAGTGAGGATAACAGGCACAGAGAGTTGCTTGCTTAAGGTTATGAGGTTGGTCGGACTGAGCTGGGACTAGGTCTCTTCTTACTGAGTGTGGCTCTCTCCTTTTGTGATGCAGGGGTGGAGAGTGAGTAGGACTGTGGACTCTGTTCTCAGGATACTTGGTTCACGTCTTCGTTCTGCTGCTTCTTAGATCCTGCCTGAGCCCTAGAGCAACCCAGTTTCCTCAGCTGTGAAAACAAGAAGACTTCAGGGAGAGGATTACATGATTCAATAATGCAAAAATTTACAGTTGTCATAGTACACATTAGTTATAGTCATTGTTGAAACAGTCTCATGTAGCCCAGGCTAGCCTCGAACTTCCTGATCCTCCTGTCTCTACCTCCCAGGTCTGGGATTATAGGAATGCCATCATGTTTGGTTTTATGTGGTGCTTTGTGTATCCTAGGTAAGCATTCTCCCAGTGGAGCACCATCCTCAACCCACTAATCACTCAACAAGAATGAGGAAAAGAATATGTATGCTGTGTTCCCAGACCCACTGACCACCTGGAGCAGGGCAGAACTGCAGATTTCAAAGCCAGGGGCTGCTTTGGTCATGTGAAACTGCCGCCATGTTCACAGAGTCGTTTGAATTCTCAAGTTGGTCACTCATCCCCAGGATCTTTTTCTGTCTCATTCTTCCTGATTTACCCCACCTAATTCTGACCTTTTTCTTGTCCCTGCAGATTCCTCCTTCTATCTCTGTTCCTCTAGTTCCATCACTCACTAGAACAGAAATATTCACCAAAGGAGTGCAGATAAGAGAAAGGACAGAAGTTGGGTCATTTAGCAGTTGGGGCTTGATCTGTTCTTCAAGGTTTCAGGTCTTGGTGATGTCATTCCCATGATTGCCTCATCTTGCCAGCAGGCCTAACTAAAGTAGCACACTGCTCTAGGGATACCTCATTTTCTTGAATGAAGAGAAAGTTCTGATGTTGGTCTCAGGGATGGTAGGTAGAGCCCTGCTTTTATATGGAACTTTAGTAAGTGTCCTACAGCTGGAGGGCAGTGCACAGCCATAACCCCAGAACTGGATTGCAGTTTGAGGTCAGCTTTGGCTACATAAATATCACACACCCACACACCAACACACACACACACACACACACACACACACACACACACACACACACATACACACTCACACACTAAAAAAACCCCAAAACAAACAAATAACAACACACACACATACACAAAACCACACAACAACAACAACAACAACAACAACAACAAAACTCCCAACCCCGCAAAACCAAAAAACAAACCTCTAATGTGGTTGAGGATGTAGATCAGTTGCCTAGCATGTGCAAGGTCCTGGCTTTGAACCTCAGCACCACGACAGTCTCATTTCATTCATTAAGCAAATGTTGTGGAGGGAGTTAGGCAGGGCTCCAGTCTCATAAGTTTATTTCCTCATTCGCACCAGGAGAGTAGGGTCCTCTGTCTCCCCCGACAGGCAGTAAATGGTGCATTTCTGTTATTGAAGTAGGAGAGCTTTATTTGCGGAGGCAGAGTGGGAGTGGGGAGACTCAGGCAGGAGGGGCACTTCAGAAATGCATGAAAGATGTGGCATCTTGTCTCACCCAAGTTGGGAGCACAGGGCAAGTGGTAGGTCCAGTGACGCGTATCTGAAACTCGTGTCTATAAATGGCTGACCCAGCACTGACCTGTGAGGAGACTGTTCCCAACAACCTGAATTCTCAGTGTGGGGAAGGAATACAAGTTGCCTGAGTGTGATGCTCAGGAGCATTAATCCTGAAAGCTTAGCCTGTAACCGGCTCTGTCAGCCCATCCCCATTTTTGCCTTGATGTTCTGTCTTGGGTGGGAGGTGGGCATCTGGCTTATATGTGGCAGCTGTAATAAGAATAGGTGTTAGTAGATGCTGGAGTTGCCTTTTGCAGGTGAGTATGAATGCTCATTACTCATTTATATGGTACCTTCTGCATTGATTATTGACAGCAGCCTGTGCTGACCTTTGAGCTTGGTTTCCCAGTATGAAAGGTCAGACAATGCAGAATCTAAACAGTTTCTCCTATTGCCTAGAGTCTGTGTGGTACCTGTACACATGAGCAGCTTCCTCCTCTGTTGTACAAATAGGTGATTCATTTGCAGGTTGCTCCTCTCTGCTTGGAGTTTGTCTTTAGTCAGGGCAATGCCAGTGTGGGGTGCCTGTCTCCTGTGAGCACAGGGTATTGGTCAAGGCTCATAGTTGATTTAGCAAGTAGAGTTGGAAATGGGGACATTTCTCCGGTGTGTTGTTATTTGGGAATCTCTCCAAGGCCAATGCAGCACAGACACTGCGGGGCTCTCCTGCACTTGGCCTTGCTTCCTAGACAGTGAGCATGGCAGACTGTGACAGGGGACTGGCACAATCTTGAGGATAGGGGTGAGGTAGGGAGGGCTGGAACTGGAGCTGGGAGATCTGAATCGCTGCCCCAGTGACCTGGTCAGTAGAGATCTGGGTAGAGAGGCGAAGGCCAGAGTAGGAACTGTGTTTAAGCAGAACAAAGAGAATAGAGGCCCCGGAGAGAACAAAATCCCAACAGGGACCGAAATTAGAGTAGCTGGAGGAAGCTGGGAGAGCCTCAGGCTTCCGCACAGTTTGGTGGTGACTGTTGAAAATCAGATTGCCAGGTCCACAAACGCTGGCCAAGGCAGTGGTAGGCCTTTTCGGACCATTTTTGTGTTTGCTTTGTGGGACATGGTGCATAAGTGAGCCGGGCGCTGGCAGGTGTGAGGGGGCGAGGCCCCTGGGGAAACGGGAAATATTAGTCATCCCTGCGCACTGATAGAAGATATGGGCCTTGTCAAGACAGCTGCTGCAGGAGGCCCCACGGCTGCCAGCCAGCCAGCCAGCGTGACAGTCCACGTTCCTGGTTTTATCTTTAATTATTAAAGTTCTGGGCGATTTGAATGCTCACCTGAAGCATCATTGTGAATAATTTCCCGTCCTCAGCCCCAGCAGAGATGGGGCTTTGTGGCCTGAGGTTCTGGATTCCACAAGTGACTCTCACAAGGAAGCCTCAAGGAAGACAGGGCACCCTTGATTATAGGGTGTAGACCTTGTGGGCTGCACCTGCTTTCAAATTTATTTTGAGTGAGTCTTTAATTTGGGGATATAGTGTTTCTTTTTACCATAGGCCAGGCAGAGAGACTGCTGTTGGAATATGTAAAGTAGTTAACACTTCATTAACCTGCCTTTGATGAGTAGTATGTATGGCAACCTGCATAGTTTTCTGGAATCTTTTGGGAGTTCCTGTGCCAGGGTGGAAAGTCTGTGGGTGCTTTACCTAGAGCTTACCTGCTCTCATTGGCCTTGAAGTTAGGGTTAGGGCAGGGCTGAGCCATTCCTTCAGAGGTTGGAGGTTGGGAGTGGACTTTTTGGACAAGTGGAGGAGAGCCTAGGGCTTGTTCATTCATTTAGTTTTGTTGGCCTCTGAGTCCTGGTGTTACTGCTGTTTGTCTAGCCACAAGGCTTCAGCCTGTGGAGGTACCTTGGCCTCGGGTACTGTTTCCTTCCTTCCCTTTAGCTCTGCTCCTCCTCAGTTCTCCCCCGAAGCATCATGTGCTGGAGGGAGACCTTGGACCCTGCAGACTGAGTTAACCTCTTGGCCTGCCATGGTTGTGTAGCTCTGGGCAGAAGAGTCTGCACAGCGTTTGTCTCAGCTGCTGGGTAAGGCTTGTGGTCTGCCCATCCCGCCAGTCTGTTGGCTCCATGAAGAGAGTGGCAGGGCCGTGTCTTGTCACCGTCACATCCTAGCAAGTGTCCGGCTCACAGCAGGTGCTCCACTCTCTGTGGTGTCAACGAGTTCATTTGATTATTTGCTGAGTTGTGGGTTTTATACAAGATTCCAGGAAAACAAAGAAATGATACCACCCACCCCCACCACCAATCATAAATCAACAACCCTGCTTTCCTTTACAGATCCTCAAGCTATCCGCTGAAGTACAGGGAAAAAGGATTATCAGTTGAAGTTCTGTTTATTCTTTAGAAGAAATACATGGATTTCCTATTTATGGTAGTCCAGATTTTATAATTAGCTCATAAGTAAATAGGCTTAAAACTATTAAACAGGGAAATGTGATGGAAAACTTTGGTGACTATTGCTCTCAGGAAGAGGTAGGCGAATGAAAACATTTTTATATCAATGAATGATAGGCACCGTGTTAGGCAAGGGTGACATATGGACACACAGGAAAGGGTGGGAGCTGGCTCAGCAGAAGGCATTCCCAGTAGAAGAGAGGGGAACTGGCATGTGCAAATACAAGGTGGTATGGAAGGCTTATAGTGAGGGCAAATACTGTAATAAGGCTGGAGTGTGGGCGGAAGGAAGGCCTGCTAGGTGCCCTCTACTCTGGTTGGGAGTGTTTGGGAATGGAGAATATTGTTTGGGAATGCCAGATGGGAAAGGCGGGGCAGGACAGACCTGGGCTAGTTGGGAAGAAGAGAAATGTGCAAAGCTTCCTTGGGAGATCACGGCACAAGGAATATCTAGGATTCACAAGGGATGGCAATGTTGGGTAGGAGGGACCGTGCTGTGAAAAATCAAACATGCTCAAGATCACACAGGTCCCTCTCTTCATTGTGCAGGAGAGGGGTTGCCTTTTTCTAAGACCTTTATCAGACCACTCTGAAGTTCTTATTTTTCTGTACCTAGCGTAATTTTTAATGTGGCTTAGAACCCTTTTCTGGGCTACGGCATTGCATATGAAGAGGAAAGTAGCGTACAGTTTCTGTGAGTGTGCGTATTTAGTATGTTTCCTTACCTGTGTAATCAAGCTCACACTTCTCTTTTTGTTTTTGTTTTTAAGTCCAGGACTTGAAGTAATTACGTAATTAGAATCCACACTGAATGTGGCTAGATAAGGTGTAATTAAAGAAGAAAGCCTAATTTTGGAAGAATGATAAGAGGTCATTTGACTCAGTCTGGGCCCAAATCCAATCTTGGAAGAACAGTAAGAGGTCATTTGGATGTAGGGAGCTTGAGGCCGCCCAGGAGCCCAGACTGGCCTGAGAGCTGGACAGATTCTGTTTCAGTTCACTGTGGAAGCCTTTCAGTGGGCATCCTCTTGGTCCAAGGTATTATGGGAGGCCCAGCTGAGTCAGTACCAGAAGTCCTGGATTTCAGGGAGGACATGAGGGGACATGGACTTGAGAACAATTAGGACGTTTTAGGCAAAGAGATCCAGACAACTGGAATGGCGGGGGGTAGGTGGGGGTTTACAAGGCAGGTGCTTTTTAAGTTGTGCTTTGAAAGGTAAGGAGAATTTCAAGTGCAAGGAAAAGAGGCACTTGGATACTTTTGGGATGAATGCCAGGGCCAAGGTTGGAGGAAGAAGGGACCTGGCCATGGTAGCAGTGGTCATTTTGTGGTTTGGTGAGGTCATGCTTCTGTGGCCCTGGCGGTAGAGGGCAGACAGCAGGAGGCTGACTGGGAGGCTGATGGTGGCTATACAGTGGTGCCTGTGTGGAGGAGTCTTGTCGGGGTCGGGACAGGCTTCCTTGTGAAGAACCAATACGAGAGGGGATGGAGCGATGGGTTCAAAAGGAGAGAATGCAAGTGTAGGAGCCCAGAAAGGCTATTCTTACTCCAGCCTTGCTTCTGAACCAGTGGAGACTGTGGCTCAGTTCTTCCTTTCCTGAGCCTGGGACAGACACTGTTAGGGTTTGGTCTTCTTTCAGACACCACAGTCCTGGGCTCTGGAGCAAAGAGGAGACTCTGGGGTGGGGACTTGTAGGGCCACCCCTAGGAGTGAGAGAAGAAACCACACAGTCTTTTTCCTTGTCCTCAATGGAATGGGCAGGAGGCAGGGGAGGCGCTCTGGTGACCAGGTTTGAATCATCTTACATGTCAGGGTGCTCATTGTATGCCAGTGTTGAAAATTAAGTGCTCCATTCTGGGGTGGAGCAGAGAAGGAGTTAATCTTCCTGAACTCACAGAAAGGAAATTGTTAGGTTAAGGACCTGCTGAACTCGCCACCTCCCCCAAGGCTAATCTTGGGCAACTCATGGCCTCAATCTTGAGAACATTGTGCAGAGAAGGCCTTCTGGCAGAGGAGTGGAAGGCAGGAGAGGGAAGACTGTCCAGAGGAAAGAACAGTTGGATCTGGGATGCAGGCCTTATTGGAGTGAGTCCGGGAGGAGGCAGGCAGGCAGGCAGGCAGGCAGGCTGTGCTCTCTGTTTGCTTGTTTGTTTGTTTGCTTGTTTTCTAGCCTGGAGACCCGGCTGGCCTCAAACTCAGAGATCCTCTGGAATGCTGGGATTAAAGGCGTGTGCCGCCATGCCCCGCATGCTTTCTGAATACTAGCTGTTTCGAGTGCTTTCCTGGTCTCACTTTCGTAATGGTGATGGCTAATTTTGTTTGTCAGCTCGACACACTTGGGGTGAGGGGCCCTCAGTTGAAGATTTACTTTTATCAGGTTGATCTCTGCTGAGCATTTTCTTGATTGCTGATTGATGTCAAGGGCCTCGCTCATGGTGGATGGCGCCACCCCTGGATAGGTCGTCCCTGAGCACGCCAGGGAAAGTAAGCCAGTCAACAGTGTTCCTCCATGGTTGCTGCTTTGTTTCCTGCCTCAGAATCCTGCCATGGCTCCCCTCCATGATGGACTCTAACCCGTAAGCCAGAGGAAGCCTTTCTTTCCCAAGCTGGATTTGGTCATGGTGTTTTATCACAGCAACAGAAATCAAACTGGAACAATAATCCTTTCATCATTTCTGCCTCTGTTATTATCCTGTGCCACAGATAAGGCTGTAGGATTGGAGGGAGGAACCTGTTTGTCTAGGGTCTTAGTGGTGGCCTGGTATTTCATTTTATGTTGATTTCCAACTCCTGTGGCAATAAATACCTGTTATTCTGCTGGCTACCTTGGAAATGTAGGGCAAAGAGAATTACTTGCCTCTGTGACCCTCATGCCCAAGTTAAGCACTTACCTAAAACATGGCTTTAGCTCCTGTTCATGCTGCAGCATTCTAGGATAGTTCAAAACCCCAGTAGCTGCTGCTGGGGGCACTCAGAGCTCATCATGGCTAGACCCCTGATGTCCAGATTTGGAAACTGGGACGCAGAAAGGAGAGAGGATATGCTGAGGTCGGGGCAGAATGGGTATGAGAAGTGGAAGTCTGTAGACTGGTCCTTAGAGCTATTTTAAGACTCCCTGTGGAAAAGTTTGTATTTAGACAACAATGGAAACCTTTGTCCTGAGAGTTGGTGTGGGGAAGGGTTGTCTGAAAGGTCCTCTGTGTGTGCGAGCACGCATCCGTGCGTTTCCTTCACTTTGACCCCAGATGCCTTTGAACCAGCCCGAAGGATTCCTTCAGACCATAAGCTTTGAGCAGGTGGAAAGCACCTAGGAAGAAGGGGGAAGATCAAAAGGCACAGAAATAGAAGAGTCAACTGTAGGCTTGGCTAAGGGAAGTCTTCATTGATTGAACACCGACTGTAGAATGCAATCTTCATGTGCTGTTTTTGTGATTTCCATGGCTTTACCATGAAGTAGGTACTCCAGCCCCACCCTCGTAGTTTTTCAGATGAAGGAACTAATTAAGGAGTTGTGACCTACCTAAAGTCACAGGATTTGTAAGACAGAGCCAGGACTCCAACCTGAGTGTGCTGGTCACCTTCCTGACACTGTGATAAAATATCTGGGACAATAAACTTACAAGGAGGAAAGGTGTAGTTCGGCTCATAGTTTCAGAAGTCTTAGTCCATGGCTACGTGGCCTTGTTATCAGCAAGGCCAGGTAGCACAGAATGGTGGAGTCACGTGAAGAAGAAAGCTAAATTTGCTTATGGCAGCCAGGAGACAGAAAGACAGTATGGGGCCCAGTATCCTTTTCATGGGCATTCCTCTGTGCTTTTCATTAGGCCCTATCCTCTAAAGATTCCACATTCTCTAGTGGTATTACAGGCTGGGGATTAAATCTTGAACACTTAGGCCTTTAAGATCCTAAGTATAGCTGGGCAGTGGTGGCACATACCTTTAATCCCAGCACTCAGGAGGCAGAGACAGCTGGATCTCTGAGTTCGAGGCCAGCCTGGGCTACAGAGCTTGTTCCAGGACAGCCAGGACTACACAGAGAAACCCCATCTCAGAAAAAGGGGGAGGGAATAAAGATCAAATATATAGCATGGGGTCTGCTCAATCTAATGCTCTATCTATCTTTATCCCCCCCTCCCCCCGCCCCAATCTCGCTGGACTATGGATTGCAGTGATTTGACCATTTAAGGATGGGTTGGCACATTTTTGGGGGGGGGTTTACTGTTTCTCAGTTATTCTCACTAGGGGTAATTGCACCCACAGGGACAATATCTGGAGACATTTGGGTTACTATAATTTAGGAGGTACCATTGGCATCTCTTTCACTGTGACTAAGCATGTTCCTAAATTTCTTACAGTGTATAAGACAGCCCTCTAGAGCAAAGAGTTGCCCTTATAACATGTGGAGGTTAAGAAACCTGGCCCACTGGGGGCTTGGTGTTTTCAACGTGATTGCACAGGTCAGTGGAAGGGCCTGTCTGGGAACCTTTAGCTTCAAAAACTTTTGCCGTACCTGATGGGTTGTGTGTAGTTTGGGCTTCTCACTGTTCCATGGAGGCCTGGTGTGATGGTGGTGGGAGTCAGGGACCTGGAAGAAAAGTTACAGCAAAGCATGAGAGCCTATATGGCCCGGGGCTGCGCATGAGCTGAGCAGGTGACAGGGAGGTAGGGTCCAGTCCAGGCTGCTGAGAATTCATTGGGCTACTTCTCTGTGAGTATGGAAATAATTTGGATCCAGCCAGCTGTACTTTCTTTCCTTTATTAAACCAATGCCCTTATTACTGACCATTGGAAATGTCTGAGAGGCTAGGGATGTGGTTCAGTGTAGACTGCTTGTATAGAGTTGCTTGTGGCCCTGGGTTCGAGCCCTAGCACTACAAAACCAACCGACCACACTCATTTCAGACTAAGTAGGTAGGGTTCTTTCCTGGTAATTTTTCACTCAGTATTTGTTTGTGAGGGTGATTAGCATGTGTGGGAGTCTCTAATGTCATGGCTTTGTGGAGTGAGAAGTGTGATTCTGGCACATCACTCTGTCCATCTCCTGTGGTGTGCGCATATGCATATGTAGGCACTCTCTCTCTCTCTCCCACACATACACACACACACACACACACACACACACACACACACACACACACGAGAGAGAGAGAGAGAGAGAGAGAGAGAGAGAGAGAGAGAGAGAGAGAGAGTTTCCTGAGACATAGAAGTGTTTTAGCTTTGTTTTTCATTTGCCAGACACAATAGGCAATTGATGAATATTTATTGGTTGAATCGATGCAGTAATTTGTATTTTGAGGGAAAGATAGGATTTAGATCTGCTTAGGTAGATGAGGTGGGCATTGGAGGCAGAAATATGAAATGGAGTGAGCAAGTGTCCAGAGAGAGCAGGCCTGAGGCATGCGGAGCCACTGTAGCCTGTGGTGGCGACCCTGAGATATGTTCAGGATGCAAAAGACGGAAAGGTGGAGGGGATCAGAACGTGGGGAGCTTGAACTCAGGCTCTGGTATGGTGGTTGGGTCGATCCTATAGGAGGATGACTGGCTTTACCTTCTAGTTTTCTGGGGTGGTTTACCATTTCTCCCAGTGTAATTACTACCAGTGCCCCTGCCAGTTTTAAATGAACTGGTTTAAATCACCCTGTTTGGATGATAAATTTTATGGCTCAGCAGTCCATGAAGCATTATGGAACAGTCTGTGAAGGCTCCACAGTGGGAGATGGTACAGCGGGCTCAGAAGGACAGTGGCCCTAGTACCAGTTGTAGTGTAGAAGCAGGTGATGAGGTGCCCTCTAGGCTGGCAGTTCAGGCCTGAGCCTCAGGAGTTGCAGTGATATCTGGAAGGAAGGGAGTAGTTATGAAATGACACCATGCATAGTCTCTAAAATGGGTCCTGGCAGCAATTCCAGAGAGAGATCTGCCTTGAGGTTGGGCAATCCAACATGCATTCTTCTAACTGGAAGTTGATTGATAAGAAAAAGAAATACTACAATGTGCCCATTTCCTGAACAATTAAGAGTCAGAGAAGCTTCAGCCCAATGTCTTAAACGGCCTGGCAAAACCCTCAGCTATTCACTTTCTTAAACCCACCATTGTCCTCTGGAATTTAAAATAGGTTATGAATGTGCTTGATGTCAGGAAAGATAAATCTACGAGGAGGATTGGAGTCAATACATTTCCTTTTTAAGTAGAAACAATATAAAGAGCTTTATTCAGTCCTGAATCAATCTCACTTTGTTGTCATGATTGTGTAAAACCTGAGCTGCTCTATGTCTGTGTCACACTGTTTATATTCCCCTCTGTCCCTCCGTCCTAGCAGCCCCACATGGACTCCCAGCCTTTTTAGGCCATGTACAGCTCTCCCCACTCAGGCTGTTTTCTTGGGCCCTGCAAAGAGGTGGTGTGATGATTGGTGGGTGATTTTGTTTTCTGTCTAGGGGAGCTCTTTAGGTTGACCATTCAGCAGTGTTCCCAACCTTTTGATCTGAAAAGTTGGGAAGCTAAATTCTTAAGCTTTTCCCTGTCTAATAAAAGATTATTATTGAATATTTGATGTGCACAGAGTTTGGAAATCAGAGCACTATAAAAATGCATGGGTGGCAGTAGCTGCTTCTCTACTGGGTCTCCTCCCCTTCCTAGGCTCCATTAGGTAGAGTGAGCATGTAATCCAGTTTTCTCAGTACAATTCCAATGTTTGTTCTTTGACCTAGCATATAGTTGGTAACATTCTCTTTCTCAGAAGTATTTATATTATTCAACAGATAGGCAATCCTTTTTGTTAGTTTCTTGTGTATTCTTCTAAGATGTTTGCAGGCAGGTTCATGCATAAAGGGGAAAGGTGAGCTAACTTGCTTGTGTCACTTAACAGTGTGTCCTGGAAACTCTCCATGTCAAGACAAATGAAGTGTCCTCATTTTGCTACACTGTATTAGAGCAGTGTTTGTCAAGACTGGCAGGCAGTTGTCTTTCCTTTAGTTCACTAATTAATTACTGTTGAGGGGTTATATTTGTCTATCTAAGAAGAAGCTAAAGGCTGTAGGAAGTGAAGAAGTGAAGACACTTTTTTGTTTTGTTTTGTTTTTGTTTTTGTTTTTTTAAGACAGGGTTTCTCTGTGTTGCCCTGGCTGTCCTTCTTGCTTTGCTCTGTAGACCAGGCTGGCCTCAAACTCACAGAGATTCTTCTGCCTCTGCTTCCTGAGTGCTGGGATTAAAGGCATGGGTACCACCACCCGGCTAAGACATCTTTTTTTAAATACAAGTGAGTTCAGTAGTAGACTTATATTGGAAGCAATTATTAGACAGCAACTTTGTATCTAACATGGTTCTAGGTACTTTGGAGGAAGTGGGCTTTTAGCTGCACTTGTCCTCACCATTAAGGTCTGGCTCAGTTCCCTCAGCCCTTCAGCAAGGCTTTCTTGCCTCACTGGCTGCAATTCCTTAGAATCTCCAGTCACCCATCCGTCCGTCCCTCCCTCCCTCCCTCCATCTATTTTACTAGCCAATGTTGAGTGAGTGCTTCCTAGTGCCAAGATCTTTGTTAGATACATACTGACGAAGAAAATGATGTGAACTTTGCTCAGAGAGTCAGAAGAATGATGAACAGCCAAGAAGAGTGTGCCATGGCGGCTGTGGTGATAACCTTAGACCCAGGGTGCTAAGGAAGCACAGAGCAAAGGGTGCATGGCCTCTGTGGAGCTGGGGAGGGCTGGGGAGGCTTCCTGAGATGGCTCTTGCTCTTTGGTTTCTATTACATTTGCCTTATCTCTGCTGTTAGATCTGTGCCATGTATGTTGTCTTTCGCTCTGGCCCGTGTCTTGTCACTACAGCCGCTGGTGCTCTGTTTTGCATTTAGTAGCATTTCAGGCATTTCTTGAACAGGGTACAAAAAAGTCCACATTAGTTAAATGAACTTCAGATCACATGCATTAACATTGGGAAGCAGAGGTGAGATGCTCTTCACTGCTCTTGCCCTTCATGGTCTATGTGGTCAATGGGTATCCTCTAAGGCTCCCTCTGAGTTTAGTGCCCTCCGCTCCCTTTAGTCTCTTTTTATCAACACAAGCAGTCTCTGTTCTCCGGTCCACACATTAGCTGCTCTGTCCTGAGAAAACCCACTCCCCATCATTCTGACAGTGCTGCATAAAGGGGAGGCCCAGGCCCAGCCCCACTCTGGGATGAAGGAGATGGTTGTGATCCCTTTGGGCTCTTCTGTCTGGTGGCCCAGCAGCTCTTCCTTTCATCTAATAACTTCAGCTTCCTTTGTAGCTTCCTGGTGCCACAGGGTTGATCATTCCAGGATAAGAAATAGCAAGTCCAGGAAATTGACCTTTTAATGCAGTTAAAAAGGCCACCGGGAGACTGGGGATGACCAGTTGTATAGCCTTGAGACTTTCCATGCTGTGAACCGTGGTTAGCATGGCAAGCAGGTCCAGGTGACATCCCCAGCTGTGGTGGCTCAGATGCAGCAGCAGTATTGGGTTGTCATGGGAAAGGCTTTTGGCCAAATATTAACAGCTGGTTTCCTAATTCTGTGCAGAAGCAGCCTCTGGGAGGAAGAGGTGAGATTTGTTTAACAGCTCAGATTCCCCGCATCTATTCTTTCCATAATAACTTTTCACGGGAAGTAGGAAGGTGGGATGGTCTTTCTCTGGGAAGTCTGTTCTAAGTTGATGTTTCAAATAGACTGTGTGCCAGGTGCTGTTCTGGAGTCCCCATGGTCTGTGAAATCAGTTACTACTAAATTTTGGGGAACAGAAGGACCCTTTGTGGTGCTTATTTATCATGTGTGTCATTCCCTATTGGAATGTAAAAGCCTGCATTTTTAACATGTTCTCTAGACTATGCAGGCTATATCTGGATATTTTCAGCTTCAGGTAACAAAACCTAAGCTAGAATGGCTAGCAACTGGGAGACTAATTAGTCCTTAAACAAGAGGGGCTTCTTGTGGCCTGCACTATGAATTGTGCCCTTCTGACTTTAGATATAAGGTAGGCCCTGGAGTTGACCATTTCAGTGTCTGGCTGAGGGCAGCAAGTCCCCAGGTCCTGCCTCCCTTGCCGTCATTAGCATTGAGGGCTGCAGCCTTTCCACAAACCTGTCAGGCATTCACTTCAGGCCTGAAAGCTACAGATAGATGCTGGCACTTTTTCTCAAGAGTTAGGATGCTTCTGGAAGTACAATACACACACTCTTCCTTTCTTACATTATAGGCTGGATTTAAGTCACATGCCTTTCTTGAGTCAATTATTGTTATTGGACAGGGATTACACTTTTTGTACGTGGAGTGGAGAAGTGGGGGTTCTGAATGCAGGTGTCGGGTGGGCTTTACTCTGTGGTAAAAAAGGAGCAGTATCCTAACAGAGGCTTGGTCAGGAAGGGAGAAGCAGGATCCCAGGCTGGCAAGGCTCCCACCAGGACCCAGTGCACAGGTGCTTTGCCCAGCACACCCAGGGAACAGGGACAACTGCCGTGATGTCCTGTGCCCTCAGGGTTGCTGGAAAGGTTATCTCTATTTTGCAGCTGAGGAAATGAGCCTCACTGGGGCTTAGTGACTTGTCTCAGATAACCCACAGTGTGGTCGTGGGGGTTGGGAGAGAGAGGCCATGAGTTCTAGGACAACAGACATCCTTTGACATCTCCGATGTCAAAGCAGCCCCCTTCATTTCTTCTTTTCCATGGCTGTAATTATTCATGGCAGGAGGCCTTCCTCAGGGCAAGAGTAAAATCTACCACACTTTCTCTAACTCCACGTTGACTGTGCGTGAGAAACGGTAAAATAGTTCTATGAGTTCCTGCTTCGTAGGGGAGGTCAGCCTGCCAGCCCTCGTGCCCCATGTGCTATGCATATATTGTTTCAAATCTGTGCAACAACCTTTCAGGTTAGATGTATCATCTGTGCTTTATGGATGGGGAAACAGACTCAGAAGGGATGTGGCCAGAGGGGTGTCTCTCAGCTCGGGAGGCAGACTGCCTGCCTCTTGTTCGTGCTGCTTCTCCATGCAGTCCAAGGCTTATCAGTGGTGGCCAGCCTTGTTATGCCCCTGAAGGAAGGCACTCAGGAAAGGGGGTTTCAGTGTCACAGGTTTCCAAAGGAGCTGAATGTTCCCCATGGGAATAATTCTCAGGGCATTAGGAAACATATCCTGAGCACAATAAACACAAGAGAGAGTCAGGAAATCTTGTTTCTATATAGCAGTTAAAATGTGAAGGGAGGGAGGAAAACCCTCAGAAAGGTCTAAAGGGTTGTTGTCTTTGAAAATGGAAGGTTCTGATTGAGGGTGAGCAGACAGTGCTGACTGGGTAGACTCGTGGTAAATATGGACAGCATGGTAGCAGTAGGCAGAGCATCTAGACACTTCTCTGTGAGCCCCAGTTCCATTGCTCTCTTTTCTAGGCAGTGCCCACATTTACAAAGCAGGGTCTAGACTGGCAGCCCAGTGGGCAGAGGGATCAGGATCAGAGCTGTGAAGGCGGAGCCAGCCATGCCATCTGCGCAGAGCCGTGCCATGCATGGCACAGGGTTGACACTGCCGTGTTTTAAGCCTAATGCAGTCTCCCTGGCTGTGAGCTTTCAGTTGCACAGAGTAACGGGCTCATGACATCTGGCTGAGGGCAGCAGTCTGGCTTTGGCCTCTCTTTACAGTAAAATCCCCTGTCTGAAATCCTCCTTTCCAGCTCTGAATGTTTGGAGTCTCTCCCCTGGCCTGTGCTCTGGGGAGTCTTGGATGGGACTGCCACCCTGCCAGAGGCCCATGGGGAGCTAATGATAAAGTCATGAGCAGAGGTAAGTACCTGTGCTCAGTGTAGAGTACAGAGAGAGAATACGGTGGTCGTGTCCAGAGAGTCCTAGAGAGTCCTTGGCTGGGTGTGGACGAGTGAGGAGGAGGGAGCTGTGCGTGGAGGGTGGATCACAGGTGTGTGTAGGGGGCATTGATAGTGATGACTGCACTCCATTTTTCTAAGTGCACCTGACAACAGTCTGACCATCCTGGCCCTGGGGAGAAAATAACTCGACTTTTCAAATATGAGCAAAAGAAATAATACAACAGGCACCCCTCCCACCGCCCAGTGAAACACATCCACAGCTTTGTAGGGTTCTGAGTCTGTGTCTGTGGTAAGGTACTGGGTTAGCCTCTTCCTTCCGATTTTTCTGCCCATGTCCCATTCATTAAACACCTTCTAAGCATTTGTTGTGCAAGTGTTACATGGCAAGCTGAGCTTGGGGCTGAGGTTTCCCAGACAAAAGTCATTGCCCTTGAGGAGCTGTCTCGTAGGTAAACAAGATGATTACAAAGAGGTGTGATAAGTGCTAACAGGCATGTGCAGGGTCCTGTGGGAGAGGGAGGAGGGAGCGCCTGGTTGGGCCTGGCAGAGGAGGTGGCAGTCAGAGCTGGGCTGAGTGGGAAGTGTGCCAGGTGCAGCAGTGTCTTGGAAGGCGTTCTAGGCAGAGGGAAGTAAAGCATTCATTCCTGTGGTAAAGAAGTTCATGAAGACCTGCCCTGTGATGGAGATGGCTGGTGTCCAGCCGGTGCCCTGCCGGTGCTCAGTTGGGTGAATAGGAAATAGTGTGACTAGAGTGTGGATGGAGTTCTCTGGCAACAGAAGGGCTCTATTTGATCCACTTGATATTTACCTACCAGTCTTCCTCAGAGGGGATCCTGTGTGGTGATCTTTATGGATCTGACGTTAATGGCTTAGGTCACCTTCTGTTACTGTGACAAAATACTTTAGTCTGGGTGCTTTACAAAGAAAAGAGGTTTATTTAGCTCGTAATGCCAGAGACTCAAGAGCACGGCCCCCAGCATCTGCTCTGATCAGGAGAGGGTTGCATGGTGGGTGGTATCACGAGGGTTGGAGCACGCGAGGAAAACAATCATGTGGTGAGATCATCAGGAGGCCAGGGAGGGGCCCGGCCAGCTCTTTATAACAGCCAACTCCAGTGAGACGTGGGTTAATCCACTTCTGAGAGTGAAGTCTCCCACCTCTTGAAGGTTCTAGTTCCTCAGTACTGCCACAGTGGGCTCCAGGTTTTTAGCATTTGGACTTTTAGGGGACAGTCCAGCCGTACTCGATCATGGATATGTTTGGACTTAGGAAATTTGACTTGGGCAAGCCATTTTACCTCCGTGGCTTTGGACCTGTTTATTCTTTGTCAAAAGGCTAGCTAGGAACCATTTACTTTAGAATGGCAGGGGCTGCTCATTGACACACAGAGCCCTTCCCAGTGGCTCCTTATTAGAAGAAATGGTTCTTAATGTACAACAGCTTTACTTAGCTGCCCAGGAGTTCTCTAGTTCCTTATCTATTACTCTTAGGTTTTTCCTAAGTGCCTTCAACACCTTGTGTCTTTGGTTTTAACAGTTAAGAACCATTTCCTGGGCCTTGGTTTACTCTGTTTCCATCATTCTGCATTGTAGCTTTCCTTGTTCTATAAATGCAGATGTCCAGCCAATAAGTTGTGATGAACCCCTTGGCGTTACCCAGGTGGTGGGAGTCCATAGCTGTTTTTAAACTGTGAAAGTGGTTAGAGACACGAGGCACCAAGAAGACAAGCCCTTTCTGTTTTCCTCCAGGATCTTGCATAGTTCTCTGCTCACAGGGGGTGCATAGCAAATGGCTGTTGGAATAATGGCTTTAATATTAAATAAATACTATTATGGTGTGTGTGTGTGTGTGTGTGTGTGTGTGTGTGTGTGTGTGTGTGTGTGTGTATGTGTATGTGTGTGTATGTGCCCTTGCACATATACACACAATGGCTTGTGGGTAGAGGTCAAAGGACAACTTTGTGGAGTCAGTTCTCTCCTTCCAATTTCATGTGAGTTCCTGGGGTTGAACTCAGGTCTCCAATGTGGTAAGTTCGTTCCTTTACCCATTGAATCATCTTGCTGGCCCAAGAATGGCTTTTTATGATATGCTAGTTATTTAGCCGCTGGTAAAAGCATGGAACTTGAAGGGTGGATCAGTATGGTTTTGAATTTGCCTTTGGTTCTTTGCAAGCTTGGCTTTATTGGAACTATCAGTTAGACACAGGATTAGTTGCAGTGGAGAACTGCGGAGGGAGAAAGACAGATTTTGTGTGCATTTTCAGTGCTTTGGTACATCTGTCCGTTGTTTACTATCTGCTAGTCACTTGGTTAGCTAATCCCAAGAACTGGCTAACAACATCTTTCTTTTGTGTTGAGAGAAACTGAGGCATAGTAGTGCAACAGTTGGTGTAAGTTTATGCGATGAAGCTATTTATTGGTAGGCTAGTTCACCGAGAATCGAGTGTGACTTATAAAGCACTTCCTCTCTACTGGAGCATATGCAGACTCATTATAGCTTTGTGAAAATGTTAGAGGTGTGACGGATGTCCGCTCCTCACTGGCTTGGAGTGCATGGGTGCCTTGTGACATTTCTGTCACTTAGCTGTTTATCGTCTCCTTGTTTCCTTTGAGGACAGGAGCTTTCTGCTTACTTAGGCAAACCACTGTATTTTTGGATATGTCTGTAATCCCAGTACTTGGGAAATGGAGGCAGGAGGATTAAGTTTAGGGTCATTCTTGGATCTCTTGCAGCTCAGGATGGCTTAACCTTACTGCACCGCTGAGAATGACTGAACTTCTGATGGTACCTCCACCTCCAGAGGGCTGGGATTATAAGTGTACCACCATGCTTGGTTTTTATGTGGGGCTGAGACAAACCTAAGGCTTTGGGCATGCCATACAAGCCCTTTACCAACTGAGCTACACTCCTGGCCCAGTATAAATTCTTTAATATGAGCTCAATTCAGTCTGTGCTCCCATTTCTCTTGAGCACCTATGTCCCATTGTGTCTTTTTAATGTTTGTGTATGTGTACATGTACGCACCCATGGGCAGGTCTGTGTGTCCCTGCGTGCATGTTCCTGTTTCCCCCTCATTTTATAGAGCACATTCTCCCACTGGACTTGCAGTACAAGTTCATTGGCACAACACACCTTGTAAAATGTTATGTGCTAATTACTAAGTGTGGTGACAGCTCTTTCTTCCAGGGAGTAAGTAGCTCTTACAGCCTAGTCTGGTCCCTGGGCCAAAGCATCAGTATCACCTGGGAACTTATTAGAAATGCAGATCCTCCAGCCCCACCTAGACCAGCTGACTCAGAAACTCAGGGGGTGAGGCTCCCCAAATCAGTTTTACAAGCTCTTGGTAGGTGCTTTTGATATTTGGCCTAGTTAGAGAACTGCCGTGGGTTAGAACAGTAGCTCCCAGCCTTGTGTGCTGTCTTAGTTTGGTTTCTATTGCTGTGATAAAGACCACGACCAAAAGCCACTTGAGGAGGAAAGGCTTTATTTCAGCTTACAGCTGAAGTCCATCATGAAGGGAAGGCTGGGCAGGAACCTGGAGGCAGGAACTGAAGCAGGAGCCAAGGAAGAGTGCTGCTTTGCTTTTTTTTTTTTTGAAATACATTTTTAATTAAAGTATAATTATGTCACTTCTCCTCTCCTCTTTCTTTCCCCCAGGCTATCCCATGTCTCTTCCCTCCAACCCCTCTCAGGCCTCCCCTCATTCTCAAATTAGTAGTCTCTTTGATAGTTATTCTTACATATGTATGTGTATGCATGCACCAACATAGCAATATAACTTGGTGAATCCGTTTTTGTTGGTTGTGTGTATGTGGTTTCAGGGATGATCACTTTGTACTGGATAAACGGTTAGGGAACTCATCCCTGGGAGAGGCTAATTCTCTCTCTCTCAGCAGCCAGTAGTTGTCTGTAGGTCTTTGTCTAGTGGTGGGAGCCCCGAGAGGTTTTCCCCTTCCATGTTAGTGTGTCTGTTGATGTTGCCCTTGTTCGGGTCTTGTTTATACAGCCATTTCTAGGAGAGTCTCAGCGCAGACGTCTTGGTATTCTGGCTCTCATAGTTTTCCTGTCCATCTTCCACAGTGTTCCCTGAGCCATGGATGCAGGAGCTTTGCTGCAGACGTATTCATCTAGGGCTGGACTCCAGTCTGTTGATCTCTTGTGCTTTTCTCGGTTTGCTTTCTTACATACCCCAGGAACACCTGCCCAGGCATGGCATTGCCCACAGTGGACTGGGCCCTTCCATGTCAATCACCAATCAAGAAACTGCCCTACAGGCCTGCCTACATGCCAACTTATGGATCTATTTTCTCATTCCTCTTCTCAGGTGACTCTAGCTTGTGTCAAGTTGACAACAAATTAACCAACATGTGCACACTGGATTCACTGAGTGGGGAGTTATTAAAAATATGCCTGCTGTCACCTGAAAAGGTAGATGGGAATCTGTGCAGGTTCTGGGCAGCAGATTGATATAGCCAAGTCTGAGAATGCCACTCTGATCCCAGGGCCCAGCCAGGAGGGGACAGGGTTGTGGTGGGGTGAGGAACATCGTCTGTGGTGTTAACCTGGCTTGGTTCGAGTCTAGGTTCTTTTCTTTCTGCTCCGGAGTCTTAGTAAGAGGACTCTGGCCTGGGTTTCACACCTGCATAATGAAAGGATAAAGATACCCTTCCCAGGGTAGTTGTGACTGTCGGTGGGGTGATTCGAGAACCTTCCAGTGCTGTGTCAAGCACATCAGTAGGACTGGAAGTGCTGGTGCTCGCCAATGGGGTTTGGAGATGGCAGTGGTCACTTTCTCCTCCTCAGTCGCTTTTCTCCACACTACAGTTCTTTAGGCCTTCCTTCCAAGGCTAAGCTTTCAGCCTCCTCTTTTGGAAAAGCACTCATTTATTTTATCTATTATTCTTGTTTAAAAGGTGACATCCAGTTTGACAATATTTATCTGGATTATAAAGTTCCATTTGTTGGATTTTTTTCCCTACGAGAATATCTGTGTATTTGAGAAAGTGTGTGTGTGTGTGTGTGTGTGTGTGTGTGTGTGTGTGTGTGTAACAAAAGACTGGATTAATCCAAAGTCCATCAGCATAAAACCTTCTTCACACAGTGGAGGACTGTGCAGATTCAGAGAGCAGTGAGCCATTAGGCTCTGTGGGATTGGAACTGTATATATGGTACATTACACTTTGTACTAAAAGGGAGAGGACAGATACTTATGTGCTTGAGTATATATAGTACCTCTAAAAGGGTCCATGAGAAAGGGGTGATGTTGACTGAGGGGGTTGCATCTCAATGGTAGAGTGCTGGCCTATCATGTACAAGGCACTGGGTTCAATCCCTAGACCACAAAAAAGGGAAAATAAAGAGCATGTATATGCTTATCATCAGGGATTATGGCTCATATTTTAGCTCAGAATAGTGGTATATGACTATAGTCCTAGCACTTGAGAGGCTGATGCAGGAGGATTACTGCAAGTGGAACACCAACTTGGGCTAGCTATATAGTGTGACTGTTTCTCAAAGTGACCAGAGGAGGAGAGAGAATTAGGCATCTGAATGGAGTAAGGACTTGTTACCATGAACTGTTTGGTGCCTTTTCAAGCATATGATTGGAGACTTTTAAAAAGTGTGGTGTCCTGGGCAGAGACCCCATCTGTGACCTGAAAGTGGCAGGCTGTGGAGGGAGTGGTACTGGGTTTTGTGAGCTGGACACTGTTCTACTTTTGCTGCTGGAGGAGATTGTATTACCCACACTGTGTGCTCTGATGGACCTTGCCACACTGTGTCAGTCTGTGGATTTGGGGAAGTTGAGGCCGGGACCCACCCCATACTTGCTCAGTTGGCTTTGTGTTTAGCCCACAGGCTGGGCTCTCAGGATCATCTGAATCTTGACTCTGTTACCTAAAGCACTAGTTCCTCTACCCTTTTTGTGCCACTTGAGGTCTTGATAACTCTACCTCCTGTGTCTTTAGCCAAGTCATTGTTAAAGGGACACTGGATAGGGTGTGGTTAAGAATCAAATCTTGTGTCATGCTGCCAGCAACCTTTTTCTAGCTGGTCATCTGGCGGACAGTGATGCTAGTGATCACTTATTCACTCCCTAGATGTTTACTGTGTGCCAGGAACTGTGGTAATGCTGAGGACCCACAGAGGAAGTAAGACCACCTTCCTGCTTGAAGCAAGAGGACCAGCTCCTTGCAGAGGTGGGCAAGCTTGTTCTTGAAGTTCAGTTCCTTGTACTCTGTTGTAAGTCAGCTCTTCCACTGTCGTACCCAAATAGCCAGAGACGACATGTCACAGAATATAAGTTTACAAAAATGGAGGGGGGGGGAGGTTGGGGCTGGACATTGGGCCATGGTGTTTAGACTCCTACTTGTAGGAAAACAGATGGGTAGCCCAGCCAAACTTAAGTTCATGAGGGGTATTATATGTGTGATGGACCCAAAGGAGGGACAATTTAGTGGAAGTGGCTGTCACCTAGCTTGCAAAGACAGTAGTGAAAATTGCTTGTTTTTCTAGCTTGTATATCCTGGTGAGGTATGTGTGTTATGTGTGTATGTATGTTTGTGTATGTGGTAGTGTGTGTGTGTGCCTGTGTACGTGTGTATGTGTGTGTGTGTGTGTTGTTGTTGTTGTTGTTCTTCAGGAACTATCCACCTTGTTTTCTGAGACAGGGTCTCCTACTGGTACCTGGGGCTTGTGGATTAGATTATGCTGGTGGCTGAGCAAACTCCATGAATCTGGCTATCTCTGCCTCCCCAGTGCTGAGACTTTACGCATGTACCCATGCTTGGCTTTTATGTGAGTTCTAGTGATTGAACCCAGGTCTCCATGCTTGTGTGGCAAGTCCTTTACCAACTAGCCACCACTCCAGTTCCTTATGGTAGAACATTTTAGATGCTGCTGAAATATAAATCTCTTGCACCTTACCTGGTCTATCAACTTGATAATCACTAATGAGAAGAAGAAGAAGAAGATGATGATGATGATGATGATGATTAGTGATTTTGTCTTTGTGTGCTCATACTGCCTTTCCCCAGTATCATTTAGTCTGTAATTGTGTCAAGAATCATTATTGGCTTATAGCTGTCAGGGCTTATTTATTTGTAGAATTTGAGGTCATCCACTTTCCTATTTTAAAATGGTGCATTGATCCATGTCCCAGGTCCTCAGAGTTCTTTCTGGCTTATGTGATTTTACAGTTGGTCAATAGTAGTTCTAAGAAACTTTTATTACAGTCAGTTAAATATGCATGAGAGAAATTACATTTTTGTCTACAGCAAAACTGAAGCCACATTGAAAAAGAAAATGGAAGAATGGCTAAAACAAATTAGCCATGGCTCTGCTGCTCCACCCTGGCCCATGTTGACATGTCTTGGTTCCACCAGAGAAAGAACCAAAGCTTACAGTCAAGCTGTGCTTCATGGGCAGAGCCTGCTGAGAAGCCTACTTAGTAGTAGTTCAGAGGGGTGTCACTCAAATGTGTTCAGAGGGTGGTGGCAGCATAGACGAGGAAGGGGTCTATTTCATCTGGGCAGGGGGGTGGCTGGCAGGTGAGGTGCCATAGGACCTATGACTCTTGATTTTTTTAAGCCAAAATAGAAGTTAGAAGAAAAGCAAATAGAATTTTGTGTAAGCTGTGGTCACAACCATGTGCCAAATATTTATGAACAACTGTAAGGAAATGTCCCAAAATAATACCATGGTAGGAATGTTGATAAGTGTGGTTTTAGTTTCTCTTGTTTTCTAAACAAGAGTTGATTGCCTCTCATAACTGTTTCCCCAAATTCCATACACACACTCAGTTATGGGGAGCTTAGGGTACAGAGCTTGACTATAATAGATCCCTGCTGGGCCAGTTTGCTTGGAGCTATATCTCCTCCGCTATGCTATTTTCATCCATGGTGGCTTGGGATGAAATAGGGAAGCCAGCCCTGAGAGGAGTCTAGTGGTATTCACTTTGCATCTTGAAAGCTCTAGTCAAATCTTGGGATGGAACTTGAATAAGATGGTTCAGATTGTTTCCTTGTCCCCGAAGCCTGATCTGGCCACACTTTGCTCCTTTGTGCTGAAGTCTTACGTAGCAGGAATAGATTAACTAAAAATGTTCAAGAGCAGCAATGTGAGGTAACGTTTTAGGAGGTGAGCCACCTTATCATAGCCATGGAGAAGCTGTTCATATGTTATTTCTAGCATGCAGGTTTCCTACCCCAGCATTCATTCCCACTTGCCATATCCACATGCAGAAAATAGGGTGTCCAGGTATTCTGAGGTCCTGCCTCTTTCCTTTCCATCACCAGGAGACGAAGTGTATCTGTTGAATAGTCCCGGATTTAGATTTTTTTTGTGTGTGTGTTATCCTTTAATTCATTTTGTGACTTGGGGTTAAATTTCCCTCCATCCTTAAACTGAGCTGATAAAATTGGCCTTGAATTTGTTGTAAAAATTGATTTAGCCTTGCATGTCTGTAAGCACCAGTCAGATGCCTGACCTATAAACAAGTGCATGGTATATTGGAGCCTGCTTGTCCTGTTGGTTTGTGCCAACCTTGTAAATTGGCTCCTGTGTGTCTTCTAGGTGGTCATGCAGAAAGAACTCTGGCCCTGCAATTGTTACTCTTGCATTCTTTGTACACGTACATTCTGCCTCCTGATTCTGAGTATTGACATGAAGTTGTTGGGGTGTGGGGACTCATGGGGTTTGTTTGTGGTTGGCTTTTGGAAGTCAGTGATATCACTTCATTTTCAGGTCTTGTTTAATTTCAGATTTTGTTTTATTGCTGAACAGAAACAAGGTGACATGAGGGAGAGATTTCTGCCGGTCATCGATAGATTGGAGTTTATGTCACCTCTGCCTTATATTGTTCACTGTGTCTGAAGGATGGTGTGCCCTTCTGCCCTTTTTCTCCATTCTTAACCCACATGGCTGTTTGAGGACTGGGGAGACAGTGGGCCAAGTGAAAGGACTCTGGTACACAGTTCACTTGGGTCTGACACATAGTAGGTATGAAATAAATGCTCTTGTCTTATCTTTAGTAATTATCACTGAGGTAATTGAATTCAGGATGTTAATAGAACAGGAGCCATCCATTGCAGAGTAAGTGGAACTCAGAGTATTAGTGTTGATTATATAAAGACACTTGAGGTATCTTATTGTAGAAATGTCCATTTTAGCAAATTTTACATCATGAATGCCTGTAGAATTCCTTTTAGCTACTGAGTGTAACTGTCTTATTAAATAAGAAACAAAGAGCCAATGCAAAGATGAAAGCCCAAGAGGTCAGAGCAATAACTAAGAGCTGAAAACCTTACCCTTCACTGCCGCTTCTGTCCTTCTCCGCTACTTCCTGTCTGTTTGTCCTTTTTATGGACTTTCTATTCTGCCTTCTCATTGGCTGTAAACCCAACCACATGACCTCCTTGTCACTGCCTGTCTGTATAGACCTCCAGGTCTTCTATGGTTGGTATTGAGATTAAAGGCGTGTGTCTCCATGCTGGCTATATCCTTGAACACACAGAGATCCGCCTAGCTCTGCCTCCCAAGAGCTGGGATTAAAGGCATGCACAACCACTGCCCAGCTTCTGCTGTGGCTTGCTATTAGCTCTGACCCCCAGGCAACTTTATTTATTAACATACAAATAAAATCACATTTCAGTACAATTAAAATATCACCATAATTGAGACTATCCCTTTCCTCATTTGGAGAACTGTGGCTTTGGATCTAATAGGTTAGATGTATTCTCAGCCTTGCTTTTTTGTTTTGTTTTGTCTTTTTGAGACAGCCTTTCTCTGTGTAGCTTTGACTGTTCTGGAACTCACTCTATAGACCAGGCTGGCCTTGAACTCAGAGATCCGTCTGCCTCTGTCTCCCAAGTGCTGGGATTAAAGGTGTGTGCTACCATTACCCAGCTCTGTTGTGTCTTTTCTGCTTGATATTTAGGGTAGAATTTCAAGCCTCATTTTTGAAGGGCCTTGGTTAGGAGAGGGAGGGCACAGAGCAGGATACGACAGCTTCAGGATGGGGGGATTTGACCAGGGCCTTCCTCTGTATACTTTTCTCCCTCTTTACCTTTCCTTTTCTCCCTCCTTATTACTCTTGGTTCTCCCTACTTTCTTGCCCCGGGAATATTTTATGTCTTGCTAGGTTTGAAGTTTGATAAAGAAGATGGATAGTCTTTTTCTTCCCCTTATGTTCTTGATGATCCATTTTACAGGATGGATGTCTTTGGCTATTTCCTCCATGCTTTGCTGTACCCATTAAAGTTGCTGTGGGCTTTGTGGAGCGTGAAGGCTCGGGTCCTCCTCTTTTCCGTCCCCTATTATGGTGCTGGGGCATTAGGGCAGGGTGCTGGGGGTGGCTGTGCACATTCTTGGTGGGAACTGGCAGGGCGTAGGAACCAGGACAGGAGTAGGCCTGTGTGCTGAAGTTGGGCCAGCACCAGGCTCAAAGGCTCAAGTGCTGCCCCTTGCTGACTCTACATTTTGGCTGTTGGGCTTCTGTAGTGTCATTTGTATTGGCCGCCTAGCCTGGACTGCTCCACAGCCTTTTCATCAGAGGAATTACACAACACGGACGTTTTTGACCTTGTAAGGCTTGGTAGAAGAGACTGTAAATTCCAGCTCTGCCCAGCAGTGCAGGGGATGAAACTAGGGAGATTTAGATGTCGGATGGCCCGGGCATCGAAGGCTGTCCCTGCGGTTGTGCAGATGTTGGGCACGTCCCAGAGAGGCTTGTGCCGCAAAGAAGATTACTGATGAGTGTCAGCTCAAGGAGGTTTGGGGACGGATATATGTTCCTTCTACAGAGTATATTTTCTTCAACTTCCCACTGTAGAAGGGAGGTTTGGATTTATTTAGATGTATGTAATCAGTCTCCTTTTTCTTATTGTTTATTGTTGGTTCGTTCCAAGTTCCAGGCTGGTTTCAAGGGGCCTAGTAAACAATTTGTTGGCCCCTGTCATTTTGAAAAAGTTCACAGCTTCTAATAACCTACCGTTTGGGTGAGAGCTTAGCAACTGCATGGCTGGGTCCCTGGCCAGGCAGATGTCGTTTCCTGATAGGTTTTGACGGCTCAGCACTTCGTGAGCTCAACAGCACTGTGTCTCCTCTGAACTGGTCATGTGCTGTACTCTTAACATTACTGGGGAGGGAGTGTCTCCGGAGCCTGGTGTGGTGAGGTGGCTTATGCTGGGTCACAGAGCAGTGGAAGAACTTGAACTGGAATTGTCCCCTTTCCGCCAAGACTGAAATCCCATTTGGTGATTGATAGCTGAGTGTGGCCCAGGTACTTTGCAGTCAGCTCGTCTGGGTTCTAGTCTCTGGCTGTGCTACTTATTTACTTTGCTTATGAACATTGGCTTAACCTTCCAGAGTCTCATTTTCCTTCTCTGTAGCATGGTGACCGCCCATCTCACCAGGTTTTGAAGGTCTCCTTCCTAGGACTGTTCCTGGCACATGTAGGCACTCAGTAGTCACACTTGGCAGCAGCAGCATTTTCCATGCCTGGCTGCAGGCCGCTGGCTGTGCCAGGGCAGATACAGGGAGAGCTGCAAGAATCCTAAAACCTTCGTGGCACCCTGCATGTGGCACCCTGCATCGTCTTCATTTCATTTAATGCAAACCTTGTGAACAGACCAAGACCTGGACTGGTGTTCATCCACTGGAAGAGGATGCCTGTGGATTTAATCACCATATATTTCATAATCAGCCGTGTTGGCTCTGGTGGTGTTCCTCAAGTGTCATCCACTTGGTGTTTTGTGAGAGGATCTCCCATTGGCCTGAAATTCACCAAGTAGGCCAGACAGGCTGATCCGTGAGCCTCAGGGATCCCACCTTTCTTAGGTGGATTGTGGGACTCAAACCCAGATCTCCATACCTACACAGTAAACTCGTTGCTGATAGTACTCCTATCTTCCCAGCTCCAGACAGATTTTATTGGGACAGAAGTTCTGTATGCTCCAGGTAGCCCTGAGTCACAGACTTCTGCCCTGTGAGCTCCCTGCACATATGACTTCCTCTTGCCTTTACCCTTCCTTGCCCAGCTGTTCTAGTATGATTCAGTCTACAAACATTTGAGTGCCTGCTGTGTTCCAGGCATAGGGCAAAGTGCCAGCGAGAGAACACACGGTGAGCCTGTAATTCATGAGTCTTATGGGTCATAGAAAAGACAGACACTAAGTCAGTTAGAGTCAAATCAGAATCACCGTGAGGCTGTGATGAGGAAGTACTTGAGGGCATTGAAGCACATCCTAGAGAGATCTGACCCTGTTTGGGAGGCTACAGAAAGCTCCCAAAGAAGTGAGTGTTGAGCTGATTGATAGCTGAAGAAAGTTCAAAGCAGAGAGGAGCAGGGGATGGTAGTACTACCCGGGAACTTACCATCTTACTTCTTTCCCATTAGTCTTTTTGGAATCAGTAATGCATTGAGTGTCGTTGGTGTGCTAGACTATATACATTGTCATGTGGTCCTCTCAGCCCTCCTTCAAGGTGAGTCTTGTGGCTCTGGGTGAAGAAACTGAGGCTCAGGATGCTAAATAATGTGGGCTTCAGTCTCATGCTGGCTAACTCCTAGGAAGCTGGGATTTGAACCTTTGGGTTCTCTGCCTCTGCCTTTTGCAGACAGGTTTTTGTGGCTTGCCCTGGGGTTTTTAGCCACTCCCTCCACATCAAGTCCTAGGAAGACGCAATGTGAGTTCCAGCCCTCCACCTGTAAGTGAACTTTGCACCCGGCCTGTTTTCTAAGTTGAGGCTGTTGTCTGTGTCAGGACAGCTTTGAGACTAAGCATGACGCCTAGTGGTTTTGAAATCACTTTTCCGGTTCATCACCACTGTTTATGGTGGTCTTAGAAGGAGTCACTTGGAGGTGAGCGCCAGTGGACTCTGTACAGAGAAAGTGCATTTCGTTCCTGCTGTCGACAGTATCTCTTTGGGCTTTGGAGAAAAGCAAATGGTGTGGGCTGTGGAGAAAAGCAAATGGTGTGGGCTGGTAACTCTTAATTACTTGGAATTAAGTCTCTGATTGCATGAGGTTGTCAGTGAGTGAGTGGGCTCTAGGGTCCTGGGTGGTGTTAGTTTTGTACCAGCCCTAGCCCCGACTTGAATCTCCTTCTCTAGAAGGCAGGATAGTACTGCTGCTTGTTTTGAATCTCAGCATTGTTTTGAGATGCAAAGTGAATCATAGAGCCCTGGGATCCAGAGAGGTATCCCTAAGGTAATATATTAGCAATTGTTCTGTAAGCCTATGCAAATGATCTACCATTGTGGGTCATAGTGATAGCATAACCCACTGGTTCCCAGACTTCAGCTGTGTCAAAATCACACGGAAGGCTTGTGAAGACGTAGGTTGCTGACCTCTCTCCAGAATTTCTAATTCAGTGTGTCTAGGGTAGGATCAGAGGATGTGCGTTCAGTGTGGACACAGTTTTAAAATGTGATCTTTTTGGTTAGCATACAAAGTAATGGATTTCATTATGACTTTTTCAAAGGTGTCATTATTTTTCTTTCTAATTGCCCACCTACCATCCTCATATCCCCAACCCTTTTCTGCCTGGTTCCTTTCCTTCCCTCGACAGCCCCCACTCCACCCCCATATCACACGTATTCCATTATTTCCACCCCTCCCCCAAGAGCTCTTAGGCAATGCATTTTAAACAAGTGCCCAGTTGATGGTGGTATAAAATCACTCTTTTATTCTGTTTATTGAGGCAAGCTTGCTTCCCCATGTGTCCAGAGTGGCCCCAAACTTGTGTGTCTACTTGGTGATGGAATTACAGGTGTGAAGCACCATCACTGGCTAAGTGACCCCACCTACCGAAGTCCCACTCATGTCACTTACTCCAGTACAGCCTTACACTTGGGAAGTGACAGGTGAAATCCTTGTTTTCTTATGGTTGGGTGAGTGTTGATGTCAGCTCAGGGGTTTGGATTAGCTAGGGCAATGGTTCTCAAACTATGCATCGAAACCCTTGTGGGGGGTGTCAACACATACCCACAAGGATCGCCTTAGACCATAGGAAAACACAGTTATTTGCATTACAGTTCATAACAGTGGCAAAATTACAGTTATCAAGTAGCAATGAAAATAATTTTATAGTTGGGGAGGGGGTCACCTGTAGCTAGAGTTTTCCTGCCTGGCCCACAGTCAGGACAAATCTCTCTCACCTGCCAGTCCCACAGCCGCTCAGACCCAACCAAGTAAACACAGAGACTTATATTGGTTACAAACTGTATGGCCGTGGCAGGCTTCTTGCTAACTGTTCTTACAGCTTAAATTAATCCATTTCCATTAATCTATACCTTGCCACGTGGCTTGTGGCTTACCGGCATCTTCACATGCTGTTTCTCATCATGGCGGCTGGCAGTGTATCTCTGACTCAGCCTTCCACTTCCCAGCTTTATTCTCCTCCTTGTCCCGCCTACACTTCCTGCCTGGCCAATGGCCAATCAGTGATTTATTTATTGACCAATCAGCAACACATTTGCAATACAGACCATCCCACAGCACTCACCACAGCATGAGGAACTGTATTAAAGGATCACAGCATCAGGAAGATTGAGAACCACTGAATTAGAGTGAGCTGAATGGGCACTGGTGACCCTGGGTCCAGGACTGTATCTGAAGGGGGTAGAAGCAACTTCCATGAGAACTGGGGTTGACTTCAGGTAGTTGCTTTTCTTTGGGTTGTGCTATTGGGGGAAGGTTCTTACTGGTACTTTATACCGGTTTGGACAGACCCCTGTCCACACTAGTGAGCACCTTCATTATGAAGGCAACCCAAGTCATCCAAATTCAAGTTCCCAGCTCCTGTGAAAAGCCCCCTGTCCTAGTACTCGGGATGCAGAGGCAGGTGGATCTCCAAATTGAGGCCAGCGTGGTCTATAGAGTGAGTACCAGGACAGTCAGGGCTACACAGAGAAACCTTGTCCTGAAAACAAACCAAACCAAACCCCAACCCCTCCCCCACAAAAAAACCCCAAAACAACAACAAATCCCCGGGGGTGGGGGTGGGGGAACCTGGCTCATGGTCTTTATCAGGTGAATGAATGGAGAATTTCCATATGGAGCTGGATGGCTGATCATACTGGCTCTCAACCTTAGTCTTCCTAATTGCCCCCAGCCACTTGACTCTCTCTTATAGACAGTGATTTCTTGTTAAATCTCTTGCCTAATTGAGAGACCCAACCTTTTTCTTAATTACCCCCATTTCAGGGCCTGGAGAGATGGCTTAGCTGTTTAGAGTGCATACTGCTCTTGCAGAGGGCCCATGCTTGGTTCCCAGCCCTCATGTTGGGTAGCTCACAGCTGCCTGTAATTTCAGATTCAGGCCAATCTCTAGCCTTCACTGGGGACTTCACTTATATGTACCCCCATACACAAAATTAAATATAATAAAAATCTTAAAATTGACCCCATTTCAGGAGAAGATAGCCTATTAGCAGTGCTTCTTACACTTTTGGAATTGTGTTGAGTGGCTGGCTAAGGCCATATTCAACTACTTTGATTCCTCAGGCCTAGAGAGATCTTAGGGATTCTAATGCTGGGTTCTGAGAACCACACTCAGGAAGGTAACCAAAGAGAATTTGATTCACTTTCAGCCTGATGACCTGTTGTAGGTACCACACTTGCCACAGCTGTCCTGAGTGGCTAGCCAGCCTCAGGGTTTCCATTGTGACTTTGAAGGAGGTCTGTTAAAAGCTGGAATGTCTACTATCAGTCTATTGCTATCCAAGCTCTACTTCTGCCTCTGGGCCTGGTATGCATCTGAAGTCTGGTGGCCTTTGTAGTTCACACTTAATCCATTCTTACAGCTTCTTGGTGAATGTCAGTAGGGTTTGGGGTTTTGTTTTGATTTGTGTGATGGATTGCTTAGTGTCCTCTGGGCTGATTTCATTTCTGAAATTACTGTATTGTACTGTAAGCATGTATTGTAAGCATGGTGGAAGTGGTAGAATCTACAGAGGGCTGGGTCTACACATATTTCCTTAATGATGATGGATAGATTGGTTCACCATGATGTTTCTAAGCTAGAGTGACTTCCATTTGATCTGTGTACCAATCCATGATCTAAACTGAGTTGACCCCTTCAGGTGTCATCTTCTTGGATGGAAAGCTATTGAGTAACAGTGTTCCCAGTAGTCCTTTTAAGGAGACTCTAGGTAGGTTTGGGTCATAACCAAAGTAGGGTATTAACCAACACAGAGCAGCGTCAAGGTGGGATCAAACCAGACACCTCCCCCACCTCATCAGTGTATGGCAGAGGCTGCTGGCTATGACAGAATATGCTGGGTATCAGCCATGGCAGCAGATTGTTCTTAAGGCTAGTTGAGTGAGTGTAAGAGAGACATAGGAAAGAGTCTTACTTTAAACAACATTCTTTCTGGGTCTCCCAAGGATGTGTTTTTTTTCTCTTTTGAATCTCTCTCCTAAAAAATAGTCAATGTTCAAGATAGTGTGGAAAAGCAAACAAAACTATCAGAAAAGAATCCAAGAACCTGTTTTCAAAAGGGCCTGGGCAGTCTTAGCATGTTTTTGCTAGTGTTTTTTTCTAGCTTAGAGGGCTTCTATCCTAGCATCCTGGCCCAGCCGGCAAGATTTCTCCTTGCTTTGTCTAGTCTTTGCCCTTACTCTAAAGTAACCTTCCAGTTAATGCTAGTCTTTGTTAATTTTCATGGCCTATTGCATTTAGGTGGCTTGTTTCAAAAGTGAGAGCAGTAAATATAACCACAGGCTCAAAGGTAGTTTTAAGACTCTTAACAGCTCTTATTTGGCCTGTGGAGATGTCTTAGATCCTTAGGATCCTGTGCCATGGTGTTCTACATCTGAGTTTGATATTATTTTCCTTGCCCTGCACTGCCATGGCAGAGATCCTGGCTTCCTTTTGGTCCTTCTCTTGGCTGCCTGGAGGTGTGGTCAGCAGAGAAAAAGGGCTTCTGTGCCTCAGGTTGATGGAACCATGGAAGTACAAGTAGACAGATGAGGAATGGAGCGTTTCTCAGATTGCATTTTGAAATGGGTTGGGAATAACACTGGCTGTGAAAACATTATCAAAAATCTGCAAAATCAACACTCTTCCTTCCTGGTAAACATGAAAGGCTTGGCAGCTGCACCTCCCTCACACGTGCTCGGCCAACTGCTGTTCGGGACATCATGCCTCCCTCTCTGGATGGGTGCTGGTTTAAGCCAGGATTGGCGTTCCAGCCCTTTGCTGGAAAGAGAGAGCAGTGTGTTTCAGTGCTGTTCAAAACCGTCCAGTCATTCTGCAGTTGAACTTCACTGTTGTACATACCCACTACCTAGGGTCATGCGGACCCCACATCCCTGCCCAAGACCTGGTGCAGGCAGAGGCCCTGGCCTCTTGTACTGGAAAGTGAATCGTGGTAATCTCTTTCCATCAGGATCCTCACCCTTTAGTCACCCCATGGCCTCTGTAATTCAGGAACATTTGTTTATAAGAAAAACCATACCCCAAGGTTTGAAACAAATCCGAAAGGAACATTTGCTACCATATGAAAACTTGTATCTTCTTGTTGCTCTTTGAGAACGAGTCTCTCTGACCTCTGGTCCTGTGGAAAACTTAGTTTGGAAGTGTAATGGCTTATTTCTTTCAGCTAGAACGATCTCTTGGCTTTCTGGGGGGGAATACTCTGGGATCGTTGGACTCCCTGTTGTGTGCCTTCGTGTCTCCCCTCCTTTTTGTATATTTCATCAGGAGATGATGGGCTGAGAGCTGTTGCCAGCACAGCAGAGTGCGCTGCAGTAAGTCCTAGGAGTGTGAACTTGCCGAGTCCTGTCTTGTCTTGTTTAGACTGAACCTCCCTCCCTCCCTCTTTCTATCTCCCTCCTTCCCTCTCTCCTTCCCTCCTTCCTTCTCTCCCTCCTTCCCTTTCTTCTTCCCTCCCTCCTTTTTCTTCTTCTTTCTTTCTTTTTGCCCAGGGTGGCTTTGAACTTGTGATCTTTAGCTTCAGCCTCTCAAGTGCTAGAGTTACAGACATGTACCACTGTGCCTGTCTCATAGTCCTTTCCTGACATGGACCGAAGGGACAACACAGTGTCTTTGTTGATACAGTGACATCTGACCAGAAGAGCCTATTAGGAGCCAATGGGGCCTGGTTGCAGGTAGATTTGGGGCTGGCTGAATTAGTAGATTAGATTTGCATCTTCTAATGGAGGCTTCTTGTGATGACTTGGGATAACTCCTGGACCTGTCACGGTCAAGACTTTTTATGAGACACATTGGAGCTCTGAATGGCAACTATGTGAATTGCACAGATTTCTGAGACAGATAGACAAAGAGAAGGGGAAGAAGGGGGAGGGGAGGAGAGAGAGAGAGAGAGAGAGAGAGAGAGAGAGAGAGAGAGAGAGAGAGAAAATGAATTTGTTTAGAGTCATTAGGACCTAAAATGCTGTTGTAAATGGAGTCTAGCATCTAGATTACTCAAATATCCTGAGCTGAATGTGGAGGTGCATGCCTATAATCCTACTGTTTGGGAAGTAAGTAGAGACATGAGGATGAGGAATGCAAGGTCATTCTCTGCCAGCGTGGGCTATGTGAGACCCAGCATCAAAATAAAACAAAGTAAAATAAGGTAAGGATGACCTGACTTCGAAAGAAGCTTGTGGGAAAAAAGAACCAGGCATTGTGGAGTGGTCAGAAAAGGAGTCAAACCCTGAGTTTCAGCACCACACCCTCTCCTCCCCAAACACTAAAGGCCAGCCCCTCTTTGCCTTTGCCTTCTGGATCTTTTGATGATTTCCCCACATGGGGTGATGCTGGGCTGGTGCCCCAGAAGGAGTACAATGTGGCTGACACTAGTTAATCCCCTTCTTCTCTGGTTTCTCTTCTAGAAAAATGTTCTTCCATTTGCAGAGATCCCCCAGGTCTGCTGGTGTCTCCAGGCAGGGGTTAGGCCTTTTTGTTTTTTAAGGGTTTCCACTCAGCTCCAGGATGGGGCTGCCTTGGCTATTAAAGTTAAATCCCAACAATAAACAACAAAACCAAGCAGAGCCAAGCTGGCAGGGGTGGACCTAAGAAAATGGATGCATGGAGTACAGTGTATTCCAGTTTTAAACCCTAGGCCATCCAACTGTTCTGCAAAATAAAAATGCCCTTAGCTCCGTAGTGTGTCAGGGTAGAATGGTAGGTCACAGGTCCCCACAGGAGAGGAGAATAAGACAGGAAATCAGGGTGCAGTTGAGGGAAGACTAGTGATGTAGGGAGACTTTTGCAGGGAGAGACAAAAAATGCACTAGATAGAGGCTTCTTAACAGAGAGAGAAAGTAGTACAGCTGGAGATTAAGCCAACTCTCCGGAAAGATCCCACCTCATTGCTGCAATTTATAGATGGAAATTCTTAAAAAAAAAAAAAAAAAATCACACCATCACTTTGAGAAAAGGATTTTCTGGTTGTTGCTGGTTAGCTTTTATTTTGTGACGGGCCGTATACAACTCTACATGCCTATCCTTGTAGGGTGAATGCTTGGTATTGACTGATGGTATAAGAAGCAAAGGCTCAATTTATTTAATATGCTGCCAAATAAAATATATCCCCTTTCATCACACACACACATACACACACACACACACACACACACACACACACACACACACACACACACACAAATGTCTTACTGTTTTGGGACAAAGAACTTAAGACTATTGTGTGTTTCCATACATGGATGTACATGTAAAAGTAGAAACCCCTCTGCGTTATGTAGTAGTGTCCTCCATCTTTCTTTCATGGAGGGAGATTACTTTCTAATTTTCCCAAACAATACAAAAATATTACTTTAGTCAGGAGGATAGTTAAAATATAACGCTCTTGATGAAAAAATAGAGTAAAACAGTACTTAAATATCATTTACCTAATGTGTTACTTTTCAATGGCTGGAGTTAGAAAGCATCTGCCTTTGTGGTGTCTTAGCTCATCCCCTTTTCTTCTCTCTTTTCCAAAGTTTTTCCTGGAACTGGAGGGATGATGGTTCAGTGGGTAAGAGCACTTGCTGTCCAAGTACAAGCACCCAAGTTCAGATGCTGGCACCCACAAAAAATGCTGGATGTGGCTATGTGCATGAGCCTGTAACTCATCATGTAGTAATCCTAGCATATGGTGGATGAAGACAAGAGGAATGCTGGGGTGACTGGTCAGCAGCCTAACCCCAAGTTCAACAACAACAACAACAACAACAACAACAAAAACCCTGTTTAAGGAGATAAGAGAGTGTAGAGCAGAGACCTTCTGCTGGCCTCCACGAGGTCACACACTCACCCCACTCCCCACAGTTTTTTTCAGAGTTATACATGCATATAGTTTTAGGAATGAAATCCTTTTACCGTGCCATGGTGCCTTGCCTCCTCTCCTCTAACACCTTGATTCCCTAAGTATATCTATTTTGTATTTTTATTTCTGCATTTAAAAATAACTTTGATGCCTTTCTGCTTTGGGGACATTTTGTTGACTCCCACTGTGGAGCCTGAGGGGTTGGCTCCTTTCCCTCTCTTCCTCCCTGTACACCACCCCCTTTTGTTTTTGGAAGAAGAAAAACTCTATCTTGCTTTTGTGAAAGTCATGAGTGTCACGTCTGTTCTGAGGGGACAAGGGTTCCTTATGTGGAAGATGCATAGCCTTTGGCCTCTTGGGATTTTGTTAGTCAAAATTTTAAAGTCTGCTCCAAAATTCTAAGTTGCAGGTTTGAACTGGCCCATGTGTCGTTACCAGTCTGTCAACCGGAGAGAGGCAAGAGCTTGGCAGAATTAGGATTGAGGTCAGGGCACCTTGGGGGAGTTGTTTTCTAGACCAGATTATTATGAACACATCCCAGTTTATCACTGTTGTAGACAGAGGTAGAGGAAATACACCACCCCAGTGAAGTGCTTGCTGGACTCCAGTTAGCCTGGGGAGGCGAGAAGGTGCCTTCCCTGAGCTCTCAACTACAGGACACTCTCAAAATGCTAGCTTCGGTTTGTATTTGGCTGGCAGTGTCCAGGATTTGTGAGCTGTGGGAAGGTGCCAGGTTTGGGGGACCCAGCTAGAATCTGCATGGGGTCCTAATACGGCTGCCACCTTTGCCACAGGGCCGCCCACAGTCCAGGCTTCAGGGTAGAGCGTGCGAGCTATTTCTGAGCATCGACAGTTTCACTTTGTTTCCAGGGCCACCCCCAACCATCTCTGAATTCTTTGCCCGTTTCCAGAGGCCATTCCTCCAGGCTTATCCTGTTTCCTCCCGGCTCCTGAGTGGCTCCTATTGCCTGTCCTTCGCTTGTCTATTTATGGCCCTTCTGGGTTCTGGAGAAGACTTCACTGGGGCTTATGTCAGTGATCTTACCATCTTTTTCATTCTTGAGGCATGAGAGAAGCTAACAGGGGCAATGCCCTGTGGTTTCCACTGTAAAATACTTGAAGACTAGGAATCTTAGAGTTGTAAGGACACTGGGAAGCCGTGCAGTCGGGATAGCTCTGCTTTCAACACCTCTGGCCGCTTAGGAGCTCAGTCTTGTAAGATGGCCCTGCTTGGGGAGTTTTTTTTCCTGCTAAACTGATATCCTCCTCTGGGACTTCCATCCACCTAGGAAGGATAAAAACATCCTCCTAGTTAAGAAACTGTTCTTCGTGTTCTGGCAGAAGTGATATAAGGTGAACGGCAGGCACGTTCGAGATGTCATGGGCGTTACACTGTACCAAGAAACGTCAGAGGACTCGTGTGACCTAGATAAGTCAGGTTTAAACCTTCGGTCTTGTGTACCTCACTAGTCTGATTTGAACTTACAGGATCTCTTGTCCTATTAGTCCAGAGCATTGCATTAACCTATTTTAAGGAAACCGTCTCCCGGAGCTTCATTTCATTGTTGAAAAGTACCACATTCTGCCTTTATTCTACAAAAGTATCAAATAGTGATATATAATAGTCTGGGCCACCAACTGTTTGGCTTAGGTTCTCTTTCATTTCTTTGTATCTCTCTTTATTTTCACAGATCTCCCTGTGTGTGACCATCTATGTGTGTGTTTAATTTTAAATCTTTTTAGAAGAAAAATTTGAAAAGGGGACTAGAGAGAGGGCTCAGTTAGCGCTCATGGCTCTTGCAGAGGACCTTAGATCAGTCCCCAGCACCCACATCTGCGGCTCACAACTACTTGTAACTCCGGCTCCAGGGAATCTGCCACCTCTGGCTTCCGAGGGCACCTGCACTCACATACACATATTCACACACATAATTGAAAATAAACCTTTAAAAGTAAATTATTAAATACAAATCATACAATGATAGCTTTAAAATGACAGTCTGAAATTGATGGGTAATGATATGTGCATTTTAGTAATTGAAATCTTCTAGGAGGAAGAGGCCATGTTTGATGTAAGGAAGTTTTTGGCTTTGGGATGAAGGGAAAAGGTAATGGTTCAGAAAAGGCTCGTAGGATAATAGGGGCTCACTTTGACCCTGGAGTAACCCAATCTTTCTAAGTGCCAGTGGTCTACTCCCTCATTAACTATGAGGCTGGCATTGGGGACCAAATTTTGTAAATAGTAGGAATAGGTATCCTTGTATGTGTCTGAGTAGTGTTAAAGGTAAGCTGAGCCTGCGTGGTGGCATAGCCCTGTATTAGCACTTAGGAAGTTGAGGCAGGAGTATCTTGAATTCTGAGTTTGGGGTTAGCCTTAGCTGAATTCTAGAGCCCATCCATAAACAAATAAAAACATAAAGCCTGATAGATAGCTGTTTCACGCTCTCCTGCTTGCCCTAGGATTTAGCTTAGTACTTGGAACCCCTGGAAAACTCTCTAAGGCACAGTTCATTGAAATGGTGAGCAAATTGTTTTTCTGTGTGGCATAAACTGTGTCAGAAATGGTTTTATGAGGTAGCCCCAAATGGAATCGCCAAAAGTTCCTGTTTTCTAAGCAACCAGTGTGTTGCAGAAAAGTTCAGTTTTATTTTTCTTCCTCATTGTGATTTTGATTTACGGGAGTCTGATTAGGATGGTATCAGTGACATTAGGAATAATTAAGGTAGCTTTTGAAATTCTGTCTTGGAACGGACCAGGAACTGACCCAGCTTTGTGCCAATGTACACAGGAGAGGTTTTAGATTTTAAAAAATATTTTCAAAAATGCTCCTTTGAAATGGTAGACACTTTGATACTGAAAGAGCATTGTTTTAGTGGGTGGGGTTCTTTTCTTGATGCTCAGAGTTAAACTTCTTAAATAAGGAGTGCCCATCATGTATAAACCCGAGGGCTTCCAAGGGTCTGAGAGGTAATACCTGACCCACGTGTGCATGCATTCATGCTGGGGAGTGAGTGGACAATTGCATTGTCTCCGTGTGCCAGCCGGTCTTAGACTGTTCCCAGCTTTTACTGCTTTTATCGACTCTTCAGAAATGCTTGCCATCTTAGGAAACACAGTGTGACGTTCAGTCTTTCAATAAAAATGAATTGCCTTAAGGCCGGGGCTGGAGGGGCAGGGGCAGCAATCAATTAACATGTTAGTGTGGCTGGGTGGATCTGTGCATTTATCCTGAGGCTTCCATTGTTTTTCTGGCTTTCTGTGATAAACACACATTGCTTTTATATTGGAAGAAAATTGTTTTGTTTTGAGAAAATCAGGAGTGCTTTGGAGTCCATTTTCAGTCTCTCAGGGGCAGCAAGGTGGAGAATATGGGAGGGATGACAGATGGAAAGAGGGACATGGGGAGCCAGGGCTGCCATGGGAACTGTGTCCCCAGCTTTCTGTCACCAGAGATGTCCTTTTGTTGTTACTTCACGCCTCCTTACTGCAAAATACCCTTTGCTTTGAACAGAATTTATTAATAATACATCTCCCTTTGCTGGTTGAAGATAGATATTACTGCATGTTAGAGTTGCCTGACTTGATTTAGTGGAGTTGATGTTGTTTTAGCTGAGGGCAGATATATGATATTTGAGTTGGCTTTTCTGTTAGACACTCATGTGTCCTCTATCCTCATTGCTACCTCTGAGGAACTTTGTAGGTCAAGGACCCGAGTTGAAGGCTCTGCAGTTAAAGCAGTTTGAAACCTGGGTCTCTGTATTCCTGTATGCTGCTGCTTCTCCCATAAACCTGCCTTTATTATTTTATTTTATTTTATTTTTAATGCAATAACGTCTAACAACCAAAACCCCAGTAACAGTCTTTTGGTCAGGCTAAGCTTTGTCTGCCTCATTCTTCATCGTCCTTATAGTCAGCCTCACTGTACTGTTAGCTGGCATTCATCAAGTGAGCCCTCTCCATGTGTCAGATACTGTGTTCGGTGTCAGTACAGATGATCTCATGTGATCCTTACAACCTTGCTGGGAGGCAGGGACAGTTCATTTCTTCACCTCAGTTTTATTGATAGGAAAGTTGAGGCTCCAGCATGGAATGATCTGTTCAAGGTCTCGAGGTTTGAAAGCAACAGAGCTGAGATTTAAATTGCTTCCCACCTCTTACCGCTTCTGTACTTTTAATCCTTTCCCCCTGTAATCAGAACAGGACCTCAGCTGTGGATCACCTAAACATCCCAGTCCATCGTTTCACCTCCCTGTCTGTCTTCCGTTACTCTGCTGTGTTGTCACAGGTCCCCAGCAGATAAGGTTATTGGACACCAGTGTGCCAGGAACTCTTCTCTCACACTCTGCCAGACTAGGTGGAAACTGTGTGTACGGGAACTGAAGTTGTGTTTGGATTCCTCCTTTGTTGTGTTCTTCTATGGGACTTGGACCTGAAGTGGTCCAGGGAGGCATTTTCCACCCACAGCAATGAACCTGCTCTGTTTCGGTGCAGTTCATCAGAATGCTTCCTCTTTTGTCCTGCAGATTCAGGGAGTGCAGAGAGCCTTAATTCCTGTCTCCTGGATAGGTAAGGAGATGTGGGGAAGTACTTCCTTCCTGAAGGATGGTCCTAGATCCATACCAGGGACAGGATGCTGGATAGGTCATACTTTTTATTGCATCATGCACTTTCAGTATCAGATGAAAACTTTGGTCTCTTTTCCTAAAAATAACAGCCTTTCTGTGATGTACGTTATTATTATCCCTTTCAGTCTCCTTCATAATTCCATGAATTGTAGGTCTTACTGTTTTCCCACTTCTCTGGATAAGGAAACTGAGTCAGTGAGATGGTAGAAGATTTTCCCATGGACAAGTGTCTTTGCATATGGTTCAGTCTCAGTTTTAGCACTGTGGTTCCAGAGTCACTGCCTGCATGACTGAAAGATAGAAATCTATCTCTGCCCCCAGGGCTGGTGACCAACCTGCTTGTCAGGGCAGTGGAGGGAAGAAAGGTGGCTTTTGGTTTCTCTTATCAGATTCCTTTCCTATCCTCTTAGGACAGTTAGGCGAGTTTGTATGTCAGGTTCTAAGTGTCCCGGTCTCCCAGGGATCCTACACAATGACCTAATTGGCATTCCACATTTCATGGGTAGTCTGGCACTGTGGACTAAGGCTGAGCTAGCCTGTTTTTCCATAAGTCAAGGAGGATGGGCTCTGGCCAAAGTGAGTGGAAGTCACTGCCCTTTAATATGCCCTTGGTGTGGCCCATAAGCAAAACTATAGTGTGCCTGTAGTTCCATTAAAGATTAAGGGCCCAGGAATTGATGTGTTCACTGACAGTGCTTGGCCTTTGGTTTGAAGCCAAAGTGGATATTTTCTTAGAGCTATAATCAACGTCAGTAATAACAGATTTTGTCATATTTCATGTTCCTTTTCCTGTCTTCTCTTCTCCCTACCTGTCCGTAATTCCTACAGCAAGTATTCTCAAGGTTATAGTATTATGAAATATCATGCTGCAAAAGAACTCAAATACCTGTATCAGCCCTCCCATTTTGGAGAAACAGCAACAGGCCCAGGGATGTAGGCGCTTGCCCAAGGCTCCACAACCAATCCATAGCAGGACCAGAGCACAGATTGTCACCTTTCTCCAGCGCCATGGCTTTACCTCTTTCCTTAACTCCCTTCACAAGCAGATGCAGCAGGGAATCACTTTTACCTTATATGGCTCTCATCCCCTCTGCTTCTTCCTTGACAGCAGAGGCTGAGTCAGTACACAGTTGCTCCTTCCTCCTCTAACTGCCTGCCGCACCGTCTCAGTGCATTTAACGGCGGGACTTTTGTAAGTAGACCCATCTCCAAAGTTCTGATTGGTGTTGGGCTCACGGATCTTCATGTTGTGATCATTGCCAACTTCTCAAACACGAGGGTAGATCTCTGCTGTAGACTGAGACCCAGAATGACCTCTCTCCATATACCGCTTTCTCCCATTTAGTAGGGTGGTGGAAACAGCCAAGCAGGAAGCTATTGGAAGCCAAAGTACTTGGCTTGATTAGTTGATGGTTGATTAGTGACTGCTCTCAGGGTCTCTCTCCAGCAGAGATCTCTTCTGGATACAAAGAGCGTCTTTCTTGAACTTGGACCCGAGCTGGTCCGAGTAGTGATGTTTAACATGCCTAGGCTGTAGCTTACTTTTCCTCATGCCGTACCTCTGTGAATGTTCATGGACTTCTCTCTGCTGAGGAGAATTCCATTGCCTATTACTCAGCTTTCCTAGTTACTCAGCCTTCTAAGGACAACTTTCTCTTGGTTAGCTGTTTCTGGGCTTCTTCATATAGAGTCAGAGCGATGAGTAGAGGCTGAAATTGGAGGAATCGGGGGTGGAGAGGGTGAGTTGCATGTGAATATGGGTTAAGGAATGGCTGTACTTGTTTCTGAAAAGGCTAAGTACTTGTGTGAGGGAGGAACAAACAGAAGCTGAAGGAAGGAGGAGGGAGAGAAGGGTCTGGAGGAAAGGCTAGGTGGGGATGGATGAAGAGCAGAGGAGAGTTCTTGGAGAAGCACAGGCCAACAGAAGGTAGAGATGCATGAAGGACTCTAAGGATATCTTCCTATGCATCAAGAGTTTAGACTCTGCTACATGGAAGCCTGGTTGTCTCTGGGTTTCTCCACCATGCCCAGTCTGGAAGGCAGAGTCTGACAGTGGAGTAGTGGGTTTTGGAAATGCTCTGCATGAGGTCCTGGTGCTGACATGCTGGAGTCAGCTTGTGTTACTGCTACCTTGAAGAACCACAGGTCACTCTCCTGAATCTAAAGCGCAGTAACAAGGCTGAGGGTAGAGTGTCTGCCTAGTGTTCATGACGAGACAGGTTCCATCCCAAGTATGTTATAAACTGGGTTTGGTGGTATACACCACTTACTCTAGTCATCAGGTAGCTGGAGAGAGGAAGATCAGAAATCCAGGGTTATCCTTGGCTACATAAGGAGTTGGATGCCAGCCTAAGGTACATGAGACTGGCTCAAAACCAAAACAGAAACAAAGCACAGAAATGTCATTTTCAGATTTAGTCGTTTACTTACTTTATACCCTATCTTCAAAGCAGTTTGACGTGGTTTGGATTTATTTAGTTGGAGGAATATCCTGATTCATTCAGTGTTTGCTTACAATCAATAGAAAAGAAACTTGCTTTAAGGAAGAAAAGTTTGAGTTTCTAGACCACATTTTAGTCACAAAAATATTTTTCGGGAAGGATACTTTAATTTTTTTTTTCCTCAAAAGAGATTTGCTCTTTTGTACTGGTTTGAGGTGGGGGTGTTTTTAGGGAAAGAGAAGGAGCAGGGACTGTTTGGTTTAGATAAAAAAAAAGAGTGCTTTCTTCTGGCAGCCAGCCTCCTGGGGTCCAATCGATCTGTGCATGTTGCTTGTCCAACATTCATGTTCCATGATGATTCTTCTCTGAGAGGCTAAAGGCCTAGAATCTGTATGCTGCTGGGACTTGCAGGTCTGTGGGTGGAGCCCTTTGTATTGGCTCCGGGGACAGCAGGAACAGCACTTTTGCAGAAGAATGGCCTTCATGGAGCTCTGTCAAGGCTTGGTGCCAATGGATCACAGGCAAGGGCAGAAAGAACTACCCTGAGCCTCCTGGTATGTTGCTGGTGGAGGGCCACACAGCACAGTATTATCAGCCTGCTTGCCAAGCCATTAGGTGCCATGACATTGTCTGTAGTATATATATTACATATATATGAAGAATATATGCATGTATTTTTGCAGTGCTGGTGATTGGACCCAGGGATTTGCATATGAGAGGTAAGCACTCTGCTACTTTGCAATACACTCAGCCTTGTGTCCATACTGTTTGATCACAGTAATGACTTGTGTGAAGACAGGAAGTACCAGCTCCTTTCTTACATTTGAAACAATATCCAGAACAGATAGTTATTTCCTGCCTCGGTTTAAAAGATCCTGACAAACAGTCTTCTGCTGCAGAAAGGCTTGTGAACAGTTCCTTCCCTCTGCACAGGCCATACTTCCCTTGTTCAGACTGGCATGCCTGACTGTTGGCAAGAGAAACCCAAGGCACTCCTAGTAGCACTGGTCCCAATTCCTTAGCTGTGAGTGACTCCTAGATCAAAGTATCAAGATACTCGGATCTGCTTGTGTGTGGTGCAGACACAAGACACCTGTGTAGCTTGTTGATGGAGAACCACTGGATGATTCGCTGCTGCTGTGCAGAACTGGGTGATGGCTAAGAGATTACATTTTGTCTCCTTAAGAAAGCAGGAAGGAAAGAAGGATGGATGTGTGAAAAGGTACACAGTTAGTGCTTTCACTTACCTTCTCTGACTTGCTTTACCTCAAATCCAAGCCCAGGGCACAGGATGTTATATCACACCCACTTAAGGAGAAAGTTAACTACCTGAGAGGTGGATACCTTGCTTAGAATCACATAGTTGGGGCTGAGAGATGATGGTTTCATACCTTTAATCCCAGCACTAGGCAGAGGCAGGTGGAGCTCTGTGAGTTTGAGGCTAGCATGGTCTACAGAGCTAGTTCCAGGCCAGCCTGGTCTACAGAGCTAGTCTCAGGACAGCCAAGGCTACATAAAGAAACTCTGTCCCAAAAAACAAATAAACAAACAAATAAAAATAATCATGTAGTTGGTGGGTGTTGGCTTATGTTCTCCTCTTCTATTGTGGCTATAATCTCAACACTAGAATGAGTTTCTCCCAAGCCTGACAGTGCAAATGAAATATGATGCAACATCAGTAATATATGAGTTTGTGGTAGTTATATTTACAAAGTAGCAAAATTCAATTTGGCATGGTTTCATTAACCATGTATCTAAAAAAATTACTTCAATGAGTAAGCGATATGAAAATATCAGTGAATGCTGGGTGGTGGTGGCGCATACCTTTAATCCTAGCACTTGGGAGGCAGAGGCAGGTAGATCTCTTGAGTTTGAGGCCAGCCTGGCCTACAGAATGAATTCCAGGACAGCCAGAGCTACACAGAGAAACCTTGTCTTGAAAAACAGAAAAACAAAAACAAAAACAAAATAAATAAAACAAAAAAAATCAGTGAGATATATTTCATATTCTTTTTAATGTTGAGCCTTCAATGTCCAGTGTATTTATTAGCTAGGCCTGCCTCAACTCATACCAACCATGTTTTACCTCTGCAGCCATGTGAACTAGTAGTTTCTCTAAACGACAGTATGGCTCTAGCATCTCTTGATTAGAGAGATGTGTCTTCTCTGCCTACACAGGTGGCAGTGGGTCACAGTTTTCCAGATGACTGATTTGCAAACACCTCAACCAGGCAGTCTGCGTGTCTGTCACCTGAAGGGATATTGAAATTTCTCCATCAGGCTGGAGCCCCAAGTGCTCTCCTATGCAGCCTAATTGGGCCTGGTTGTACCTTTGACATTCACTGGGCCGTTTACTTGGCTTCTCTGTGACTGTGCCCTACCCTCTTTCCAAGGATTCTTGAATTCCACACACTGTCTTTGAGTGGAATGGTGGTGTGGTAGGAAGGGAATGTGCACCCCAAGAATCCTTTCCCTCCTCTGCTAAACACAGCTGCAGTTTATTTACCTAGTTGTGATCACATATTAATGGCAGAGGAGCCTGCCAGGAAAGGCAAGGCCAAGAAACCGGTGTATTTAGGGAGAACAGATACTATGTACTTAAGCTGTGTTCTTTGGTGCTTTGTTTAAAAATGTATCGACAATCTAAGAAAGTTGGTCCTACAGAGTCACAGCCCAAGGGTGTGAGATCTCAAACACCTCAGACGCCAGGCAGGTAGCTTGGGAGGAAGACTAAGATAAAAAATAGGTAGAATATTCTTTGTTTTCACAAAAATGTTGTGGTTGCTTTCTTTTGCGGGTGAGGATGGACATAAGACACTCTTGATCTTTCTCTTTCCTGTTGATAGAGATATAGTTCTCTTTAAGAGAAAACCAGCGCATGCATCCATGATAAACAGCTATCAACACGGGGCCTTGGTGTTGGACAGATGACTGTAAACACTTGGACTATCTAGAAATGGCTACTACCCACCTCCGTACAGTTGTGCCCCTTGAGGCTCAGCATTACCACATCTTGCTATTTTTAAGGAGAAGCCACCCTGTGAAATTATAAAATCGTTGGCTTAATAATTAAAAAAAAATTTAAAGACTGATAGGAAGTGGCAAAGTACCACTTCTTCAAGTGGTAACATTTTGGATAGCTATAGTCCAGTGTCCAGTACAGGAAGCTGACATTGCCACAATGTATACACATTGTTATATAGATTTTGTTGTAGACGCCTTTCCACAGGGGTTTACTTGTGCCCATTTGTGTGTGTGTGTGTGTGTGTGTGTGTGTGTTATCCCCTTGCAGTTTTATTATGTGCACCATTTGTGTAATAACAGCCACAATTAAAGTAGTAGCATATGCCTGTAATCCCAGCACATGGACATTAGAAGTGTGGTGGTGGTGGTGGTGGTGTGTGTGTGGGGGGGGAATGAAGATTTCAAATGTAGCTTGGACTGCATAGTGAGTGCCAAACTACCTTGATGGGACTATGTTAGAGTCTAATAGGAAAGTGTACATGTACATACACACACACACACACACACACACACACACACACACACACACACGTACGCACACATACACACACGTGTTTGACTTTTAAGTTGTTTGTCCAAATAAACTGAAAACCTACTTGAGGTCCACAGAACATGCCCTAGGCCTGATGAGTCTCTAATTTTCAACCTTTATTCTAGTCTAGCTGTTTTTTTCTTTTTTAGTCAGATAAAAATTCATGCTCCATAAAATTCACTATATAACCATTTCCAAGTAGGCAGTTTAGCATATTCTAGCATATTTGTCAAGTTGTGCAATCGTTGCCACATTTTTTTTCAGCACTCCCTAAAGAAGCCCCTTGCCCATCAGCATTCACCTCCATTCCCCTCTCCCTCATCCTCTGGCATCCAGTAATCTACTTTGTGTCTCTATGGCCTTGCCTACTCTGAACAGTTTCTGTAAATGGAATCATATAATATATGCATTTTTGTTTCTGGCTGGATATTTTCATCTTACCAAGGAAGGGATCTGAGACCGGAGAGGGAAAATGACGTTTCTATGACTGTATGGAGGAGGCAAGGCTGTCAGTGCTCACTCCTTTGTGCCACAGCCTTCTGCCTCTCCTTATTCTGTGGTCAGTGTGATGATCGTGCTGTGACTTCTTTTAGGGAGACTTGAACAAGTATGCTTAGCAATAGGGCACTTTTGTTAATTGTGTTGAGGTTCTTTTTTTGTTTTTGTTTTGTTTTGTTTTTTTGAGACAGAGTTTCTCTTTGTTGTTTTGGTACCTGTCCTGGAACTCACTCTGTAGCCCAGGCTGGCCTCGAACTCACAGAGATCCACCTGGGATTAAAGTGCTGGGATTAAAGGCATGTGCCATCGCTGCCCGGATGTGTTGAGGTTTTTCAAGGAGTCACTATGGATATGGGAGTTGTAAAGCAGGAAACAGTGTGTAGTTTGGGTCACCTACTGTGTGCCAGTCTCAGAGCAACAGAGATCTGTTAAATTGGGTGCTGACCATGAAGGGATACCTGATTAGGAAAACAGACATATGAAAGATGATTTTTGGATGTTGACATAAGTAGTATGATAGGGGGGAAGGACACTGGGCCCAGTCCATGTGGAGGAAGCTAGAGGGTTGGAAGGAAGCTAACGGGCAATGTGCTGGCAGAAGGAGGCTTGGAATTCAAGAATGGGGTCCACAGTACCACTCTATACGTTCATTGGTGGTGATAGAGGGTATTGTGGGGTATGAAGGTGTGGTCCCAGGCATGAGTTTGAGCCAGGTCAGCTACTGCAGTGGACATCTGAAGTTCTCAAATGGTGTATGACTGAATGGAGGCAGAGTAGGAAAAGCCTAATTTGATAATCGAGTCTCCGTGGGAACTCCAGTCTGAACAGTTAGGGTATACAGAAGAGGTATACATTGAAGCCAGTATCTAAGTAGTGACAGAATTGAAGAATCACAGCTAGAGGCATTAGGAGACTCATGCCAGAGACCATGATGAGTCATGCCATGGAGCATCTTCAGAGAGCCCTCAGCCCTCTTCCACCCACTTGCTTGCTCGTCTGCCTCATATTGAGCACATGTAATGTGCCAGGGACTGTTGTAGTGCTGAGGCTATAGAAATGAACATGTCAGATAGGATCTCTGCTCCTTTGAAGGAGATAAATATAATAGTGGATAAATATGATATGGTCGGGTCTACTAGGAAAGGAGCCTTTGCTGGTGAGAGTAAGGTTCCGGAGTTAGAACTGGCCTTGGTCAAGAGTTAATGTTTCTTCTGAGCTCTCAATCTGAGAATGCCCCATCCTTGGCAAGAGTTTTTTTATTTGTTTTATTTTTAATGCAGTAGAAATAGTAAATGTAAATAGCATAACGATGTGTTGAGGGGGCAGCCTCTGACAGTTTATAGAGTGTGCTTGGCTTTGCTGAGATGTTCTCAAGGGCCCCAAGTCAGACAGAATAGGTATCTGTGGAAGCCTTGGACCTACACACACTCTTAGGATGGGGAGCGGGGGAGAGGGGGAGGAACCATCAGCTTGGGGGAAATAAATGTATATTCAAGTAGAAGATACAGCACAAAGTCACTCTGAATCATTTAAAGTAGGCGTGCTTTTATAATTTTTTTTAAAAGGGAAGCTAAAATTATTTTTTGCTAGTTTCCAGCTAATTCTGTTGTACTTTGAGTGTTGTGTCATTCAGAGAACTTGGAAACATTCATTCTTCCTCCTACCATATTTGTGGAGTAGGTGGGAGAGCTTAAAAAAAGCTCCCGAAGACCCATTTCCTCTGCCTGTGGTTGCAGGAAGAGGAAGAGGATGGGCTGGCACTGGGATCAGAGCGGAGAGAGCCACACTAGTGTGGAGCCTGTGAAAGCTTCAGTGGAGTTCAGTCCCTTAGGGTGTCGGCACTGGCGATAGTCCCTTTGATCCCAGAAAATCCCTTTCAAGGTTCAAAGGGGGTTAATTTTGCAAGTTGTAAAGTGATCTTCTTTTGTTTTATTTTATTTTATTTATTTTGATTTCTGAGACAGGATTTCTCTGTGTAACAGACCTGGCTGTCCTGGAACTTGCTTTGTAGACCAGGCTGGCCTTCAACTCACAGAGATCCGCCTGCCTCTTCCTCCCAAGTGCTGGGATCAAAGGTGTGTGCCACCACTGCCTGGTGTACAGTGATCTTAACTGGAATAACCAATGTAGTGTGATATGAAAACCAACCAGGAGGGTGAAGTACTCAGATTTGTGTCCTTCCCAAGTTGGTTGGCTTCAAGCTGGTTGCACATTTTCTCTCTTGGACTCTGGATTTGTTGCTGCTAGAAGAGAGAAGTCTGCCATGAGCCTGGGAAGCAACTTGGGGCCTTGTATTAAGAAGAAAGAGAGAACAGCCAAGTCTGACTGGGTGGCATGAAGTTTGGGGTATATTTTGACAGAAACCCGAGTTTTGAGGTACTATATTTGGGATGTGTAACCTGCAGTCAAACTTAAAACTTGAAAACAGCAAACAGCACCAATAAGAAGGCAAAGCAGAATGGTACAGATCCTTGCCATCTAGGGACTGGGGAAAAATGCTTTGGAAAAATATAAGTAATCTGTGCTGTGAAGGAGATGTGCATAGGCTTCTGAGGACACTGGGCACGAGAGCTCCTGTAGGCCAGAATGGGTTGGCTGGTGGGCTGACGTTTGTTGGGAACGAGGACATCAGAAATGGCTTGACGGCAGCTGGTACTGTGGTCTTGGGATAGAGTAGAGGAGAAGAGGATACAGATGAGGGAGGCGAGGCCCTAACGTGTCAGACAGGGCCTGGAACCAAAAACTGCTGTGTCTTTTGAAGCACTGGACTAGAGAAGTGTCTTGTATTAGGCCAGGGTATGTTAGAATTGCAGGAAAATGAACGCATCATTTAAAATTGAGGACTACCAGAAGCGGGAAAGTCCTTCTGCTTTCCCTAAACTCTCCGCCACCCCACACCATTCTAAACTTGATTTCTTACCCAAGTGGAGGCTACTTAGGTTGAAGTGGGGTTCTGGGAGTGTCTCCTTGTTTTGTTGGAGAACAGTGAGGCTTGTTGCTTGACCTCTTGTTCCAGAAGGTTGACCTTCGCTAGCTGTGGATTTCTTGGGGTTCTGGGAGTGTCTCCTTGTTTTGTTGGAGGCGAGGGAGGCTCGTGGCTTGGCCTCTTGTTCCAGAAGGTTGACCTTTGCCAGCTGTGGATTTCTCTGATGCTGGTTTTCTGAAGGTCACCTGCTAGCACCTGGTGACGTCAGGAAGAGATCCACGTCAGGTGGGTCCATTCAGGAAGCAGCTTGCTCCAATCTGTCATCTTTGTGGCACATACATTTACTTTGCCATTTTTGGCTAGGGATGGCTCAAGCCATTACATGACCACAAAGTGGAAATCTGCAATGAGAAGTGCTCTGCTGGCTTGGCAGATGTCCACCACGTTGCACTCATCTGCAGTGCTTGCCCTTTGATGGGCAGGAGGGACCTGGTCAGAATGCTTATGTCCTGAATGTGTTCCTCGAAGGCCATTTGATGGCTGGAGAGGTGCAGATCCTTTGTCTTGCTGGAAGGGGCAGCTGCATGGTATGTAGAGATGCAGGTCTGCTGCCGGGACTAGGCAGCCCGAGTTTCATCTGGAAACATGCAGACTGGGCGACTGCCGCTAAAGAGAGGGAGGCCTGCCTCACTTACCTGGTTGCCATTCTTGGTGCTGGCATTCTGCCACCTTCTTAATGGGGTTAAGCAGTGGGTGTCATGATGGCATAAACATTAGGTGGACATACTGAGAATGAGTAAATCTCCAAGCAGAACTCTTGGTGCTTTCCTGGAGGATGCTGAATTAATGACCTTGAAGAGACTGTTCTGGAGCTTCTGCGCTCCTGGTAAAGTACACCCATCCCCAGGTTCATGCCAGAATCGCCTGTGGGAGGGTTTTGTACTGCCAAACCAAAAATAAGAGTATTTTTATTATAGTCTTTTTAGTTCTCCAGGTGATTTTCATTTTCAGCCAGATACAAGAACCTGCCAAACCTTTGTGGTTCTAGTGAAGTTCTGTCCACCATTCAGGGGGACCGTGCCTTGTGTCCTCATACTGCTCCTAACTGCACCTGTTCCTACCCCAACCTAAGCCTTCATCTCACATTTGGCCTTCACTCTTAACTCTTTACACCCCTTCCCATGCCTGCTCCCACCCCGTGTGTGTGTGTGTGTGTGTGTGTGTGTGTGTGTGTGTGTGTGTGTGTGTCTGTGTGTGTGTGTCTGTGTGCTTACATGTGGAAGCCAGCCAGAGGTCAACATTAGCTGTCCTCTTCAGTCACTTTCCCCCTTACTTTTTGATTCAGAATCTCCCACTGAACCTGGAGCTCACAAATTCAGATAGTCTTCCTGGCCAGTGAACTCCAGGGAATCTTTCTGTCTCCTCATCCTCCACCCCGCTTCCTCTAGTGCTGGGATCATAGAAGCTGGCTGCCAGGCTGGGCTTTTTACAAGTGGGTTCTGGGGATCCGAACTCCGGTCATCAGAGCTGTGCAGCAGACATTTTGCTAACTGGGCCCATCTCCCCAGTGCCAAGGCTGGAGTTGGAACTGCTCTTGGTGCCTCAGCCCAGGCTGGTACTCGTCGATTTCTGACAAATGAGAAAGCTCCACATGGAGATTTGGATGGACAGGTATTCTGAGATTTTTTTTTTTAGATTTATTTATTTATTATGTACACAGTGTTCTGCCTGCATGTATCCCTGCAGGTCAGAAGAAGGCGCCAGATCTCATTACAGATGGTTGTGAGCCTCCATGTGGTTGCTGAGAGTTGAACTCAGGACCTTTGGAAGAGCAAGCAGTGCTCATCTCTCCAACCCCGAGATTTTTTTTTTTCTCTTGTGAACATTTCTGCTTAAGGCCAGTAGTTTCTGGATATTTGGGGCCTTGGGGTGGGGATAGGTTTCTCAATCTTATAACTGATGTGAAGAAAAACTCATATTTATTCTTCTTCTTAGAAACCTCCCCCAAAGCCCAAGGCTTCTGCCATGGTGTTTCTGAGGCCTTCCAGACTCTGAGAAATACTAGTTGTCCCTTGACATGAATGGGCATTGCCAGGGACCAGGGCTGAGTTGGTGGTGTTCTTGATGTGGACATTTGGTGAGATGTACAGATGAGAACGCACATGCAGTGCTGTGCGTCAAGTCCTTACAGATGTTGAGTTACATTATGTAAGGCAAGGGTTGGGTTTTTGTTTGTTTTTCTGTGTGTGTGTGTGTGTGTGTGTGTGTGTGTGTGTGTGTGTGTGTGTGTGGGTGTGTGATGATGGTGGTGGTGTTTAAGATCTATAAGGTAGTAGGAGACCCGGACAAAGCTGAAATAGATGGCTGTTCAAATGTCCCTCTTTTGCCTGCGTTGTCCCCTGGGGTGGGATCCGCACCTTCCTACTCCCACCAGGCTTTGGGGTTTGCTCAGTCCTCTGTTCGTGCTAGGAAGAAGTCTCCGCTTCTGCCACTGGGTGCTTCTCTTCAATGCTCCCATATCACCCGAGCATGCCCGTTTAGAGTGTCCAGACCGCCTTTTTCTCAGAACAACTTAAGGGCTGTGCCGACTTTGTATCTCTTAGCACCTCATGCTGTGTGGTATGTAGTATAGCTCAGTGAGCAAATCAATAAATTCTTTAAGAGAATGATATAAATAACTCCCACCATCTTAAGCTGAACACTGCTAATGTGTTACAGTGCTGGTGTCTTTGTATGTAAGCGTGTATATAGTTTTCTCCTTTTTTGTTTTGTTTTGTTTTTGTGAATCTGCTGGAGCTAGAACCCAAGGCCCCACACAAGCCAGGCAAGTGCTCTACATCCCCAGCCCTTGGGTTTTCTCTTTAAAATTTTATTTTATGTTTATACGTGTTTGCCTGCATGTGTATATGTGCACCACATGCATGCAGTGCACCTTGAGTCCAGATGAGGGCCTCAGATCCCTTGGAACTTGAGTTACAGATGGTTTTAAATTATCTTGTGGTTGCTGGGAATTGATCCAGGTTCTCTTCAAACGCAGAGGCAGACGAGGGTGGTGGGGAATGAAAGCGGCAGTTCTCTGTGCAGAGAAAATACAGAATGCTAGCGTTGGTATTCTGAGCAAGCACACCTGCTTGGGAAGGGTGACTGCTGTTTGCTACCAGACCATCACTGTTACAGATCTTTTGATCTGTTTGCCTTTTAAAGAGAAGCTGAAAGTGTGAGGTTCGCCATAGTCGTCCTCGTTGTCGTTATCATCTTAATTTGTTGTGTGTGTGTGTGTGTGTGTGTGTGTGTGTGTGTGTGTGTGTGTGTGTCTGAGTGTACACACGTGGGAGTCAGAGAACAACTTTTGAGTGAGTTCTCTCCTTGTACTGTGAGTTCTGGGGATCGAACTTAATTTCTCAGAATGGTCTGACAAGAACTTTTGTCTGCTGAGCCACCTTGTAGGCCTAAGAGGTCTGAGCTTTTACGTGACATTTCTGAGTTTTAACTTCAGGGAGTTCCAGGACATACGAAGCAGAGGTAGTGTTGTGCCTCTGCAGGTTAAATGACCCTTTGCTTTCAGTTTGTGACCCCGTTGCAGGCAATCTCTGGAGTATTCTTGTGTCCGAGATTCTGTCATTGTTGTGGGAGACATTTCCGTGTGTGAACTGAAGATTATTGGTCTATATGGGAAAAGGGGCTGAGCCAGAGATTTAGGCTGGATGAGAAGCATGGGGGCTTGGGTCTGAGTGGGGTGCCTGTTGAGATGAGTTGGGTTGAGATGAGCCACCTGGGGTAAGGCCAGTGTGTTTGTGGTTTGCTCATGGTGTTTTATGTGTCGTTTCAGGAATTGGCATCCATTGGAAGAATCTGCAAGCCTCTCTCTGCCCAGAGCTCCAGGACCAATGTGTCTTCCTACTACCATAAACCACTGGTGAATAAGTGTTTTTGTTTTTTCCTCCTGTTGCAGTGAAGAGACATATTGACCATGCACTGTGATTTGCACATAATGATGTTTATCTCTTGTTAGTTACTTTTTGATTGCTGTGATAAAACACCATGACCAGAGCAACTTCTAGAAGGGAGGGATTATTGGGGCTTATAATTCAGGAGGAAAAAGAGTACATCATGGCAGAGAATTGAGGCAGCAGGTGGCAGGCATGGTAGCAGGAACAGCTGAAAACTCCCATCTCCAACCATAAGTAGCAGGAAAGGGAGAGAGTGAACTGGGAATGGCATGTGGCTTTGAAACTTCAAAGTCTGCCCACAATGACGTGCGTCCTGTAGCAAGGTCATACTTCTTAAACCTGTTCATACAATGCCACCAGCTGGGGACCAAGTAGTCAAACCCTGGGGCCTATGCGGGATATTCTCATTTAAACCGCCACAGCTTAGTTTAGGCATATCTAGGGCCTGCCGCTTTTACAGGAATCTGGAATAATTGTGTGGTTTCTGGCATTTCAAACAGCAAAATATATCCTGTCTTGTTCACACTGCAGAGTTTCTTGCTTTGAAGACTGAAGGAGATAATGTTTGTGAACACACTTGAAAGAGATTGAGGTGTTGGACAGATATAGTGTAATACTGTGGTGTTCTGAGCTACATTGAGACTCTCCTCTCACACACACTTTATTTCTTTAAGTAGCTTTTTCAAGCATCCCAGATGTTGAAAGAAATAGCTGCTGTACTCAGATCACTGCAGCCCAGGGCTGGATGGGACCTTCCTGCCTTTGTCTTGTGATGCTTATATCTACCTTCACCTGCTAAACCTGAGAGACAGGGCTCTAAAGCTGTCGTGTCTGAGTGAACTAGCACATTAAGATGAGATAACTAGACATTACCCTCACATGTGGACAGGTTGGTAATGCGGGGTTTAAATACTTGTTTTCTGAGACCTCTAGGGTGGTTCTTTAAGATATTTGCATTTTCTTTTCTTTTTAAATTTGTTACTACCACTCTACCTCTGTTTTATTTTCATTATATATTTCCTTTCCTCTTTTGGTTTTTCAAGACAGGTTTTTTCTGTGTAATAGTGGCCCTGACTGTCCTGGAACTTGCTCTGTAGACCAAGCTGGCCTCGAACTCAGAGATCTGCCTGCCTCTGTTACCCGAGTGCTGGGATTAAAGGCATGTGCCACCATGCCTGGCTATATTTTCTTTTTCTTTTTTTTATGTTTTTTTCTTTCCCGTTTTAATTGAAAATATTTTTTCATACAATATATCCTGATTATAGTTTTCCCTCCTCCAACTTCTTCCAGGCCCCACCCCCCCATTAGAAAACAGTAAGGCATTTAAACAATCATAAGCTAAAACAACAACAACAAAATCAAGCTAGAATAGGAACAAGCAAAAAAGAGCCAAAGAAAAAAGCACAAGAAAGACATACAGATGCAGAGACACATGCATTAGCACACACAGAAAGCCTGAGAAGACTCGGAGTTGGAAACTGTAATATACAATCAAAAGATCTGTAAGGCTTAAAAAAAAAAAAAAAAAACCTCAGAGAAAGCATTAGGAGACAAAAAAACCCCAAAAAACAAAACAAAACAAAACAAAAAAACAAAAAAAACTTCCCAAAATACCATTGAGTTCACTTTGTGTTGTCCATCCACCACTGGGCATGGGGCCTGCTCTTGAGTGTGGTTTGTATACCCAGCAAGACTCAATTGGAGACAACTAATTTTTCCTTTGCATAGCTCTGTTTTTTTTTTTTTTTTTTGTTTTTGTTTTTTTTTTTTTTTGGTTTTTCGAGACAGGGTTTCTCTGTGTAGCTTTGCGCCTTTCCTGGAACTCACTTGGTAGTCCAGGCTGGCCTCGAACTGACAGAGATCCGCCTGGCTCTGCCTCCCGAGTGCTGGGATTAAAGGCGTGCGCCACCACCGCCCGGCCCATAGCTCTGTTTTTTATTTGTTGTTTTTTTTTTGTTTTGTTTTCCCTAAGGTGAATGGATTGCATTTCACAATTACCTTCATGTTTGTCTGTGGTCAAATTATTTCATGCTCTTCAAATGTTCTCTAGGAGAAACTTGTTCATCGCAGCAGGCAAACCTCCATAGCAGCTGCAGGAAGTGGAAACACACCCTTAGCAACCTTGTGCTCAGTACTGAAATAGGAATGGTTGCACGGTGATAGCCAGCGCACATTGAAGGTGTTCTGTGAACCCCGGAGGACAAGGACCACAGGAGTCAGGGAAGCTGTGTGACCCGTACATTTGAATATGGCCACTTTGTAGAGAAAATCTGACCTGTTTAATGTTGCTGTCTGGTCAGCGTCCATCAAATGGGTCAGGTCATTTTGTGACCCAGTGAGATAAATCCTAATGACACAGCCACTGGAGGAGATTGCTGGGGGCTACAGTTGGCAGTCCATCAGGACAACCGGGCCTAGGGCTAGGGGCTGGTTTTTAGACTGCTCCCAGGGGACATGTTGGGTATTCTGGGTCCCATCTTGAATTTCGCCTGATAGAAAGAAGAGTTTATAGTGGAGTCTCCAGGGAATCCGATGGCTGTTCTGTCCAGCCAGCAGATGTGTGTTTATTCCTACTCCATGTCAGGACATTGTCCTGGGCACTGGTGATTCGCTGTTCACAAGGTGGACTGTGTGTCTTCTCCTCTTTGGAGCTCAGGCTTGAGCAAGGATGACAGATAAGAACATGAACTTCAAGAGGGCTGAGATCTCTGCTTGTCTCACTTGCTGCTGCATCCCCACTCCTTAGAATCCTGGAACCTGATGGGTGCTCACTATGTTCGCAGTTGTGAATGGAGCAAACAGATAAGCCAAGTAGAAAATGTAATTTCAGCTAATGCACTATGAAAAAAATAAAACCAGGTTAGAGAATTGGGGAGAGAAACGAGGGAAGGAGGGGAGGGGGGAAAGAGTGACTCATTTTCTATAGAGACCTGAATGGAGTGGGACTCTGGGGGGTGGGGTGCGATCTTCACAGAGGGAACAGCAAGGGGAAGGCAAAGCCTTTGGTGTAGGCTGCACTTGGCATGGTGGAGGAGCAGGAAGGTGGCCAGTTTGGCTGAACTTGGGCTGCAGGTGGTTTAGGGAGGAGGGAGTGGTGTGAAATGGGATGATAGTGTAGGCGGGAACCAGATTGTATAGACTGCGATAAAGAGTTGGAGTTTTACTGGAGAAGTCTGTAGTTGATGTGATCTTGTACTTTAAAATAGTTCTTTTGGATCCTGAATGGGTAATAGAAAAGAAGGCAAGAGGACTCTTAGGGTAACTTTTGGGAGACCTTGTCAGTTGCCAGGCGAGGGTAGAGATGTAACCTGGATCACAGAGTGATGTGACGTGGTCGGGTTCAGATTATGCTTTGAAGAAGTTTGCAGTTCAGTGTTGGATATGAGCAAAGAGAAGAGTCAAAGCTAAGTTAGGACCTTTGGCTTGGTAAATGATGCCATCACTTATTGAGATGGGGAGCAAAGAGGGACCCTAAAAATTTGGTTTCAAGGCTGGCGGTGTAGCTCTGTGGATAGAGTGCTTAGCTGACCTGCACCAAAACTCTGGGTTTGATTCCTCAGCACCACATACACTTAATCCTAGCACTCGGGAGGTGGAGGTAAAAGGACATAAGTTCAGGGTCATGCTGAGCTGCGTAGTGGGTTTGAGGCCAGTCTGGACTCTGTGACCCTCAGAAAAGAAGTTTCGTTTGAGCCTTGTAAATGGATGTTTGTTCCACAGCAGAGCCTTATTAATTTTGAGATGCCCATTCAGCATTCTCATAGAGATATAAAGTTGTCTGAGGCTGGAAATAGTATCTGTGAGGTTCATCAAGTCTATATGGTATTTAAAGCTAAGACTGGATGAGACCATTTAGGGAGAAAAAGAAGATGTTAGGATTTTGACAGAGAAAAGAATGACTAAGGGTGTATTTTCTGCATAAAAATCCAAGAAGTAAATCAAAGGCTGGTGAGATGGCTCAGAGTGTAAAGGCACTTGGTGTCAAGGTTGACACCTGGAGATCAATTCTCAGGACCCACATGATGGAAGGAGAGAACCAACTCCTCTCGAGTTGTCCTCTGTCTACTTACACTGTGACATGTGCACACATATGTGCATGTGCACATGTACACTAAATAAATGTAATGAAATTTTTTAAAGAAGTAAACAAAGGATACATGCAAGAAAATATGGTATGATTCTACCTTTCATAACTAGGAACTGTGCAAATGAGATGAAGATATGAAAGTCATAACAAAGCCTCACCTTGTATAAAAAGTTAAAACACTGTGATTTCTGTAAATCAAGAAAAGTCATTCTAGATTTGCACAATTTAAAATCTGGTCTGCTGAGAGAATTTATAAGCTGCATTTGTGCACTTGGCACATGACTGCCTTTGGCTGGCAAGCAGAAAGACCAGCATCCCTTGCCAATAACCTGTAAACTGCATTGTTCTTTATATGGACTGGAGCTTTGACAAGCTGTATTTGTGCCTGACTTTAATTCACTGCTCATACACTTCAGATTTTTTTTATCCCATAATTATGGTATCCGAGAGTGATAAACTGAAAGCCCACTGAGTGCAAAACATATCTGAAAATCAGTTGTCATAGAAAGATGTGATAAAATTCTATGAAGGGGAGCTGGAGAGGTGGCTCAGCAGTTAAGAAAACGTACAGTTCTCGCAGAGGGTCAGAATTCGGTTCCCAGAACTCACATTAGGAGGTTCAAAGCTGCTTGTAAGTCCAGTGCCAGGGGTATTTGATACCTCTGACCCCTTAGTGCACCCACACACATGTACATATCCACACACAGACACACGCCTGTGTAGGCAGATTTTTCTGTCCTACCTGCCAGCTCCCAAATAACTACACGGAGACTTCTTATTAATTATGAAAGCTTGGCTGATAGCTTAGGCTTGTTACTAGCTCTTAAATTAACCCATTTTTTTTTTTTTTTATCAATCTCCTTTTTATCTCATGGCTTTATTACTTTACTCTGTACTGCCCATGCTGCTTCCTCTGAGTCCTGGCAGCTCCTTGAGACTCCACTTTTTTTCTTCCCAGCATTCTCTCTGCCCTGAAAACCTTGCCTAGCTATTGGCCATTTAGCTTTTTCTTAAACCAGTCACAGTGAAATATCTTCACACAGTGTGAAGGAATATTCCACAACACACCTGTACACATGATTAAAAATAAACCATTTAAAAAATTCAATGAAGAAGGGTAAAAGGCAGCATGCTTCATAGGATCACAGTAACATTTAGGCATCCTCAAAATACCAAACAAATGTTCTAACATAAAAAGCAGAATAAATATAACTGCAATGTGTTATGGCAATTGTAGTCATCTGTATCCCTAAAGCACCAAGGACTCATGGGAGAGAACCAGTTCTAATCCCATACCTTGTCATCTTATTTCGGAGATTCTGGTGTGAAATGCAGTTGTTCTGTGCTGGTTTCATTGACCATATCCTGTGAATCACCCACTGAGCTTTCTCAAGATCTTACTGGTCTCTTTAGTTTATTTATTTTAGGCCACCTATATGTTTTCTTTGGACTTTCTCCAGCTTCCATGGATCTTGCTTGTCCCTTTCCTCCCATTATGTGTTTTAAAGCCTGTATGCCTCCTCCCTCTGCCTTCAGGATACCCCTACCCTTAACCCCAAGGCTACTGAAGATCTCCAAGATTTTCTTTCTTGACCTGGCCTACTCAGCCTTGTGTGGGAAAGATGCCTGAATAGAAAGCCTTTGAGGGCAGCATGATAAGCAGCATTCCACAACTGACTGATTCAATCCCAGGTACCTGACTGGTTGGGCATGTGCTTGAAGATGTCAGGGTTTCAGGGAAAATACTCAGAGTGAGCTTCTGGTGCACCTGGTCTCTGGAGAGTGTGTGTGGACTGTGTGGTGTGCTGCCTTTGACAACAGTGGTTATAGCCAACGAAGGCTTCAGTGGAGTGGCTTTCATGGAGTGGATGTCAAATCTGATTTTCCTGTCTTCTGTTCTCACAGAGTAGAAACTTAAATGAAAATGTAAACAATTAAACTCACTGGCAGTTGTTGGGGAAGATTTCTGCTCTCTGCTTTGTTATTTAGGAAGAGACCTCAGGAATCAAAAAAGAATGGGACCTTCCCATGCACCTGGCTATTAAGAGTGATAGAGCATTTAAGACAGTAGTATCTGGTGTTAAGATGACTTACCTCATAGAACCACTAGCTGTGCAAGCCTCACAACCTGAGCCTGATTCCTACAGCCCACTCAAAGACCGGAGAGAACCAACTCTACAGCTTTCTGTAGGTGGACTTTTCTGTCCTGTCAGCCGCTCCCCAAATAACCACACAGAGACTTAATATTAATTTTAAATGCTCAGCTGAGAGCTTAAGCTTGTTTTTAGCTAGCTCTTATAATAAATGACCTCATTTCTTTTAATCCGTGTGTTGCCCCAAGGCTCATTTATCTCATGTCCACACTTTCCATCCTGCTTCCTCTTATCTCATGTCTCCTCTGACTCCGCCCTTCTTCTCCCCAGCATTCTCTCTGACCCCAAAAATCCTGCCTAGCCATCGGCCAGTCAGCTTTTTATTAGCAACGATAGCAACACATCTTTACAGTGTACAAAAGGATTATTCCATGGCAGTTTTCCTCTGACCTCCACATGCGTGGCCCCATAGATACGTCATATGTACATACAAAATAATAACCTAAAGAGTATATTTTAAAGTGACATGTTCCTCTGTTTGCGGGGGTGGGAAGAGGCTTAGAGCTTCAGACTTAAGAACATTTCTGGATGAACATGATGGTGGGGAAGGGCAGTGGTGTGGGAAGAGGAGCCGACTTTTCACCCTGTCCTTTGTACTTCATGTTCTTCCCATTAGTTACTACCTTTAAACAGGGCCACAGTAGTATCCCTTTTGATTTTAATTATTTAAAAGAATTTAAGCTCTTTTATCTCTTGGTCTGTAACTGTTCTTGCTCAGTTTATCTTAATTTAGGTTATTGCCTGTTCACAGTGCCCGTTGTCTTTTTTTTTTTTTTTTTTTTTGGTCTTCAGGTTTATTACTGATCTATCACAAGGGTTCATAATTTGAGTTTCAAAGTTTTGCATGCATGGGGATAGGTCAGTCAGGCTAGTCTCTTCCCTTCTTCTGTTCTGATTTCTGAAAAGATATAAGTGTATTTCTAGTGAACATTTTGTTTTACTGCTTTAGGCAAATAAGTTCTTTAGGTGTGGTTTAGTTGCCATGATCTGGCTCACAGATAAGGACATTTCAACTGAACTTTGCCACACCTCTTAGAGTGAAATCTTAACAAAATTAAAAAAAAAAACAAACAGATTTACTTATTTTGTTTTGTATGTGTGAGTGTTTTTCCTGCGTGTACATCTGTGTACCATGTACCTGCGTAGGTCAGAAGGGGGCATTGGATCCCCCGGAGCTGGATGGTTATGAGGTACCATGTAGGTGCTGGGAACTGAATCTAGGTCCTCAGCAAGAGCATCAAGTGTAGAGTAAAATCTACTACCACTGTAAAACAGAACTTGAAATCTGGAATTTATTGTAGTTGATGGTTTCTAATCTCAGAGTTCAGGTAAATTAAGACACAACCCAAACTCTTTCCTTGTCTTATAAATCTGTCCAGGCTGGAGAGATGGCTCAGAGATGGCTAAAAGCACTTTCTGCATGACCACCAGAACCTAAGTTCAGATCCCAGAACCCACATATCAAGCTGGGTGTGTCTTACTTGTACATGTAACTACACTGTTGAGGTCAGAGACAGGAGGATCACTGGGGCTTGATGGCTACCAGATTAGCTGGAAAAATACAAGTCTCAGATTCAGGGAGAGATCCTATCTGAAAAGAATAAGGTGGAGAATGATAAAGGATAATGCTTTATACTGTCCTCTGGCCTCCATGTACCCGCATGTGCATGCACCTGTACCCATGTGCAGATAGCTCTCTCTTTCTCCCCCCTCTTCTCCTATCATAGAAAAAATGCTTCAGGTTCAGGGAGAGATTCTCTCTCAAAAGGTGGAGAGTGATAGAGGATGGCATTTGTCAGTATCTTTTGGCCTTCATGTACCCCTATGTGCACACATCTATACACACAAGTGCATAACTCTCTCTCGCTCTCTCTTTCTCTCTCTCTCTCTCTCCACTATCTTAGGAAAGTCTTCAAAATTTAGTTTGCATAAGTTGGATGCAAAGACATGAGAGCCCTGTGTGAGTGGAGGTGGAACTTGGTGTCTGGAACCCAAGGTGCCAATCACCCTCCTGCTGTTGGCAGTGTGTGCTGTTGGGCACTTTCTGTAGCTTCATTGTCTAGAAGTATTTCTTAGGGCAACAAAATTTATTCTGTTACCAGAGATTTGTAAGTCTGTTTTCTGGCCAAAACTCAGTTTGTGCAGCATTGACATTCTTAGATATTGATGTTTTCCCAAGAGATTTACCCATTTGATTTTACACTTTTTAAACAAGTGGAAAATTATGTCACACTTGCTGGCCATGTGTAGAAACAGGATATTTTCTCCTCTCTTCCTTCTAGTGACCATTGCAATTACAGATAAAAGAAAGTATTTCTTGGCTTTCTTTTTCTTCCCTAGTTTGGGGACATAAACATTAGGTTGTACTTGAGGTTTTCACTAGAACAAGGAGGTTGACATTATGTCCAGTGATTACCGCCCATCATAGGACAAACTCATCCCGATTGTTCTGGAAACTGATTAAGCATCATCTGATGCTGACAGCACAGTAGTGCCCTCATCCTGTGGTCCCCTTGTCAACAGAGATGACTCACTCAGTGTTTCCCTCAAACCCAGTGTCTCTGCTCTGTTCATCATAGCTTGGTTAAATAAAAAGTACTTTCTGTAGAGGTGTGATTAAAAAGAATAAATGAACGTTTTGTGCTTGTCAAGTTAACCTAATCCAACTTCCGCCATCATTATTGATTAGGTATTGGTTCTTGGACCTTTAGGGGAGGGGTCAAGAACCCCTTTAAGGCATGTATGTACATATATGATCTGCATATAGAACTCCTGTACATTTCCAGGAGGTGACACTCCCAGCTGAGTTATGCTTAGTCACAGACAGTTCTAAATGTGGCCACTTCTGGATGCCTCTGAGTGGCAGGCACCCACTCTAAGATTGCTTTTCTGATTAGATAGAGCTGTGCTGAAGGCAGCCTAGTTTCAGTGCAATTTGTATCTTCCAGAATTGTTCCAATATGGACTCAAAGCTGAAACTCTCTCTTATGTAAGTTGCTGTTACAGAGACAACCTTCGACATTTTTATTTTCTGACAGCCAAAATTTTCCCCCCCAGGTTCATTTATTTCCTTTCAGTCCCTTTTCTAGCCAAGGGGGAAAAAAAAGCTCTTTTTTAATGCATATATTTTACAGTACATGGAGAGACCAGTCAACAGAAGCCATGGCTCTAGACACTGTTGTTCCCAGAGGTTGTCATCTTTATATCATGTTATCCTCCATAGCAATTGCAGGCTAGATGCCAACAAGCAGCAGCATCTTAAAGGTTTTGAAATGGAGGCCAGAATGTTACCAGTCAGAAATTTTCACGTAATTTGGTTTTTAGTTGATTTGGAAAAACAAGACCATCTTGTAGCTAGAGTTTTCCTGCCTGGCCCACAGTCAGGACAAATCTCTATCACCTGCCAGTCCCACAGTCGTCAGACCCAACCAAGCAAACACAGAGACTTATATTGGTTACAAACTGTATGGCCTTGGCAGGCTTCTTGCTAACTGTTCTTACAGCTTAAATTAATCCATTTCCATTAATTTATACCTTGCCACATGGCTCGTGGCTTACCGGCATCTTCACATGCTGTTTGTCATCATGGCAGCTGGCAGTGTCTCTCTGACTCAGCCTTCCACTTCCCAGCTTTATTCTCCTCCTTGTCCCGCCTACACTTCCTGCCTAGCCAATGGCCAATCAGTGTTTTATTTATTGACTAATCAGCAACACATTTGCCATACAGAACATCCCACAGCACCATCTATCTGTATAGGACAGGATTCTTGCATGGGCGTCAGTGTTTGCTGATGTCTTTGTACCTCCTTTGGGTGACCTGTTCCGATCCCCCTGGCTTGGCTTTTGTAACCCCTGACTTAATGTTTTGTCTCAAATCCTGTCGTGAAAAATCAAGGGATCTTTAGGGTCAATGAAGTGTTTTGTTTCCCCTGCTTTTAAAATTGAGAAAGTCAGTTTAAAACAACAGGAGCAAAACAGTTGGAGTAATTAGGCAAATTGTATGCTTCTTTTCCTCAAAGAGATCCAACTGAAAGGAAAGGAAAAAAAGAAACCAATAATGTAATACTTTTTAGTGTTCTTTACAAATAGGAAGCCATTATATTAGTTTTGAAACATAATGAACTCTGTATAATTTGATTTGCTCATATAGTTACCATGTTGGAAACATTTGTACAAAGTTTCTAATTATATTGTTTGCTCTTAAGTATTCTTAGCATTCTCTTTTTTATAATAAACTATTGAACTTGAAATGGCTGACCATGTCCTAAGGCATTTTTCTCTTTTAATAATATACAGACAAATGTAAAACTGAACAATAGAAGTGGCCACCATTTTAAAGTTGTATTTATATTTCTACTTGAAATGTCCTTGTATGTGTTTATGGGGTAAAGAGTGATATGTGTGATAATCAGGATCCAGATGATTGGCTTCTCTGTTATTTCAGATATGTACATTTCTTTGCATTGGGAACATTCAAAAATCTTCTCTTCTAGGTGCTTTGAAATATTCAGTTAATTGTTGTCAACTGTAGTTACTCTACTGTTAAAGAACATTTACCTTTTTATCCAACTGTATTCACTACCTGTTGCTGCTACCAACATTTTAATTTCCCTGTCTGTCTGTCTGTCTATCATCCATCTGTCTTTTACAGTTCCAGGGATTGAACCCAGGGCCTCATGCATGCTATGCAAACATCATACCTCTGAACTAAGTCCCAGCCCGCCCCTGGTAACATTTTAACAAGACACAGGGTTGTCTGGTATTTGGCAACCTTTCACTTTCCACAATGTTGAGTAGAGAACAGAAAAGGAACTTTTCTATAAGGAACTATAAGTCACAACTTTAAGAAAAGACAGCAGAACTAGCCTAAAACCTGGATGACCATGTAGATATTCCAAGCCATTCACATTTTATGAGTTGTCCTGGTCCAGAGGTTTTGTTTCTCCTATGCCTTTTCCCTCCCTAGTGGTCTTTACTCACCTCTGAACACTAACTAGTAGCCAGGATGAAAGCAACATCTCAGCCCTTTCCATCTTTAGCTCCTAGTGTGGGAATTAGAGCTCACCAGACTCTTGGTATGCTGGGCAGGGCATAGGGAGCCTGGAACTCTCACCTTGGCTATGTGAGGCCCTGACCTCCACCTACCCTGGAACCCCCAGCCCTGCCTTGCACGTGCTCTGCTTCTAGTAGAAAAATGAGACTCTTCTAGTTCAAAATGCCTTTTTGTTCATGTGGAGCTCTCACTTAAGGGTGGGGGTAAGTTCTGGAAAACCGGAGGCTCTAATTGTCTGACAGCCTTTGCAGGTTTAAAAGAGCAGAATCTTGATGGACAGCCCCTAATTCCTCATGTTTTCTGCTTGGCTACCTGGAGTACTCACAGGGAAGAACTAAGTAGTGAGTTCCTGTCCATCAACTCATGATGTAGCCTTTTAATAGCTCCCCAGGAAGGAAATTCTATGGCAGAATTTGGAAAGCCTGGTTCAAGAGTGAGCCAGGCAGAAGGGCTTTTAGCTCTCTGAAATTATGGATAGATCTACAATGCTACATTCTCACCCATATTCATGGTTCTCATGAGACTTGGGCCACCTAGTTCTTGAATATAGGATGATACTTTTATTTCTTTGTGACAAGTTCAAAGTCAGTTGTATACTGTCTCTTGGCTCTGGTCAGACAAAAGTGCTGGTCAGAACAACAGAAAAAAATGATAAAGAGGCTTTAGCAGAGCAAATTTAAATGTAGTAGGACATGTTCAACACAGGATAGTGAATGTAGGCTGCTAAGTGTGTTGTATAATGGGCCTGTGTTACCAGTAATGGGATGAGTACTAGTAATACTGGAAAATGCACGTGCGTATGCGTGCAAGCGTGAGCGCGCAAGCACACACACACATACACACACACACACACACACACACACACACTCACAGTATGGCTTGGGTGATAGCACAATTTACTAGTAAAGTGTATACCTTATGAACGTGAGAATGTGAGTTCTATAGAAAAATCGAGCTGTTGCCTAACCAGAAGCTTCACCTCCACTGACTAACATTCGTGGTACTCTGCACAAGATTGGAGGAGAAAGGTCGTTATCAATGTCACCCAGTGACAAGTGCTGTGACCTACAACAGTGACTGGCCTGCACAATATACTGATGGGATAGTGCCACAAATATTATGGAAGTAACCAACTGTTTTTTTTTTTTTAAATTGGACTTAAGGCTCACTCCGTGAAATGGAACTCATGCTTGGCCCTGTTACAGTGGCCAGGAAGCAGAGACTTGATAGGTCATGGACCTAGGGGAAAACCTACTACTATTATTAGAATATTTATAGTATATACACTATTATGCTAAAAGAACATAGCAATAAAATGACTCCTAATGACATAATAATATACCTGTAGATCTGTGCCTTGCTCAGCCCACATGAGGGAAGCTTCTTCTTGTAGTAGGTGGAAATTTACACAGAGACCCACAACTGGACAGTGTGCCAAGAGTGAGAGACTTTGGAGCACTCAGCCCTAGATGGGGTGTCTTTATCAGGGATGTATGTGGAAGAGGGGGTGGAAGCCAGAGGTAATGGATGACTGTACGGAAGTGATATCTTCCAGACACGACAGAGCTAATGCACATATGAACTCACATGGTAGCATGCACAGGGCCTGCACAGGTTCTAGCCAGATGGGATCCTGTACTGAGAGAAGGAAGTAAACACAGGGTTCCACCCTTAACCAAGAAGCTTTCTAAAATTGATACCCACTGGCAAAGGGAAAATTAGTTTTCGCCAGTAGAGTTTTACTACGTATGTCAAGCACACTTTAGGGCATGCCCCATACCCAGGAATAGTTGGCTAACACAAAATGAACGCAATAGTATTTTTTGTGAACTTTTAATTTCATTTTGCTTTGTTTTGATGTTTTTTTGCTTTGTTGGACTTTTGCCTGTTTTGATTTTCATTTTTGTGAAGTGTATATGTGTGTGTGTGTGTGTCTGTTTTTTTGTTTTTGTTTTTGTTTTCTTCTTTTGAAAGACAAAGAATATATAGTTACATGGGTAGGGAGGTGAAGGATCTGGGAGGAATTGGGGGAGTGGAAAATGATAAAAATATATTATGAAAAGAATTTTTTTCAATTAAAAAAAGATTGCAAGTTTTATCTCCCAAAATCCATGTTAAAAATGCTGGCCGTGATGGCATGTGCTTGTAACCCGTGGGAAGGCAGAGGCAGGTGGATCACTGGGGCTTAATATCTAGCCAGCCTACTCTACTTGACAAGTTCTAGAAGGAGAAACTGTCTCAAAAAACAAGTAGACAACTGAGGTTGTGTGATTTCCACATGCACACACTGCATTCATACAAAACTCATAGCAAATTACATATAGAATAGATCATTATGTATATGTTTTATAGTAAATATATTGTGTTAGTTTTAGAAAATCAGTAGCAAAGTAATAGACACTAAAATGACTCAACACTGCTTGGATTAATTAAATGGAGAAAATGAGAGGCCAGAAACAAGGCTTGCAAAGGCCTTGACATTGTGTTTTAGAAAGGATCTGCTTGAAGAATTAATTGTAGGCTACATTCTTGGTTCACTACCCAGTGATGCTGTGTGTGTCTCAGCTCTATAGATAGATGGCTTCGTAGCATCAAAAGTATTGATTTATTTATTTACTTGTTTGTCAAACCAACATTTACTGATCAGCATGAAGTATTTGCATGGCACTTAAGTGTGCTGGTCTTAGAGCCTAGTTACATGTGTGGGAATCAGCATTTGTTGACTTAAGTTTCTGTCTCTGTTTACTTGGTTCGTTTTGTCTTTGTTTTTTGAGTCTTTTGTATGCTAGGCTGGTTGCCAGCATACTATGTAGCCAAGGATCTCCTTCAACTCCTGATCCTCCACTTAGGCAAGAACCACCAAGTCTGTATTATTTGTTTTATGATAACCACCGCTAGCTACTCTTTTCAGTACTTGTAAACAGAGACACCTGTGGCTTTGTCTGGGCCATTTGGGAAGAAAGATGGGCCTGATGGGCAGAACAAGAATATTGCCATGAGAATTTTGCTGGGTAGTTATTCCCAAGAACAGAGGGAGCGGGGACTGTCTTCTGAGTGTGAGAGTGGGTAGGTGGGATGCGGTTGTGGCTTTGAGGAAGATGGAAACTCTTTGGAACAGCTGATGTGGTTTAGGTACCATGAGCTGCATAAGCGTTAAAAGCAGGCCTTCTGGTAGCCTGAGAGGAAGCGACCATGTTAGCAGGTGTGGAGTGGCTGTTCAGGAAGTCAACTGAGACTTGGGAACTTTGAAAGTCCAGGTCTGGGGGCAGGGGCTAGGAATTTGCTGTGCTGTTGGAGTAAGTAGATCTGGTGTGAGAGCTATTTCTGACCCTGAGAGGTGGCTGTCTAGGGGGTTGTTGAGCTGAACAGCAGGAGGTGTAAGGGCTGAGTTAAATGATGAGCTTCAGCTCTTTCCAGCATGGCGGTTAAGGCTCTTTCTCTTTCAGGTGTCCCCTCATCAGGCAAGCCATATTGGTCATTCCATATTGGAGTTCTTTTGGAAATGCTGTTCCTTTTTGCCTGATACTTTCCCAGATGAATTATTCTAGGCCCTGTTTTATTCTTTTCCTTTGGCCTACTTAACTCCCACTTCAAGTCTTGGCTTAAGCTTCATTCCTGGGAAATTGTTGACAATTACTTTTTGCTCTGTTCTCTTCGAACAGCCTTTCACCTTGTGCGCGCATATATGCATTGCCCAGGCTTGCTTCGGCCTCTTGTATTTGTGGGTTGGAAGGTTCCTTGAGTGTAAGACTGTCCCTGTACCTAGCAGAGCCTGGCACATGGTAGTTGATAGATGCTTGCTGGGTGGATGTGTGTTTCACTGTAGTATTGGTAGTAGACTGAATGTTAGAGCTACAAGGAAATTATGAGATTAGTGAATTTAACTCAGTCGTTCTCATAATTACGTGCATTTATGTGCATCTCTGTATGAGAATGTGTACATGAGCTCAAGTATCCCTGGAGGGTAGAAGAGGGTTGGATGCCTGGAGCTGGCTATGGATGCTGGGAATCAAAATCAGGTCCTCTGTAAGAGCAGTGCAAGCTCTTAACCACTGAGCCATCTTTCCAGCCCCATAGCTCATTCATTTAATGGTTTGCAGAGACCTGCAGAATAAGGACTCCAGTTCCCTTCCTCTTGTTCCCAGTGCAGCATGCCTTGGTGATTGCAGGTGTGTGTGTGTGTGTGTGTGTGTGTGTGTGTGTGTATGCGTGAAGATGGTATTGTTCTGCCTCTGCTTAGTGCCTAGCTGCAGCCACTGTTGAGAGTGTTGCGGAGTCTGAGTGCTCTCCTGGGGAGGGAAGCAGTGTCCTGACAACACTAAGAGCTTTTCCTTTGCATGGTGCCAGGTTTACAACAGCCCTTACCTCACTGTTTCCCCTTCCCTTTCCGGGTTTGTCCTGGTTTATCTTTGGGTAAGTATCAGCAACGGTTGCTAAGTAAATAGAGGAATTGCTCATTCAGGGTTCATGGTGTCAGATACTCAGTGCCTTCGCTTTCACCTGTCCCCACCATTCTCACTGCCACTCCAAAATGCCCCGACTTAGCATGTGTCGAAGAACAGCGCGTGTGCATGTACACACACACACACACACACACACACACACACACACACACACACACAGAGTGGATGTTTTATCTGACAGCCCAAAGGATAAGGGAAGTGTTAAGTGAGGAGGCAGCAGGACATTTTTTGTTAGTGAAAAAAGTGAATGTTTGTTTCCAGATCCACCCTTGGAAATGGCATGTGAGGTGGGGTGTCTAGAAATGCCTGCTTGTATATTTTTTTTTTTTTGACTCAACACTTATTATGAAGCTTCTGGACAAAGTGACTTTACCATGTCTGTCTAGGATGAACCTTCAGCCTGACTAAGGACAGGGCGTGGCTCCTCGCTTTACTGCTTGGCCATAGATGATGCAGTTTTGTGTGGTTGAGTCCAAATCACTGTGGCTTATGTGAGCTTCCCATAACCATTGGTCCCAAGTACTGAGGACCAGTACTGAGCTGACCATTGGGGGTGATGTGAGTTTGAAACTTTGGGCTCCTTTGGTAACTAAATAAATAGTAGATGGCTAAAATTGCCTCTTTTTTGAGGAAAGTACTCTGGAGACCAGAGGCTTTAAGGCCTTTCCTTCTTTGTTTTGTTCATTTGTTGAGATAGGGTCTCATACTGTAGCTCGGGCTGGCTGAGGACTCCAATCCTCCTGCCTCAGCTTCCTGAGTGCTGGGATTGTGGCCATGAGCCACCGTGCCTGGCTGCCTTTCACTTCTTAGGGAGCTCTGCAGCACTGTTTCCCCTCGGCATTTCTGTATGCGTTTCCTTTTTGCCTCTTTCCTTTCCTTTTTTTTTTTTTTTTTTTTTTTTAATTAAGAACTGCACAATGTACAGTGACCTTTTTGCTCACAGGATTTAGAAATCCCGTGTCTTGGAAGAAGTCCAGTGTCTTTGGGCTTAGGGATTTCTGAAGCCACTTTGGACCTTGTTGGCTTCCAGCCACATGGGAGCGTCTGATCCTCCCTGGGCTGGTCTTGAGTTCCAGGCATTGGGCTGGAAGTGCATCAGCCAAGGATTTGGGTTGCGTCCAGAAGGATTTTGATTTGCTATATTCTCTGCTTGGCATCTGCTTTATTTCCTCCAGGGACGTCCCCTTCCTTGGAAAAAATAACTCCAAAGATGCCTGTCTGACGAGCTAAGAAGTTCAGCCAGGCATTTCCATTCAGGGATCGTAACTTGTCAGTCACAGGTCACTGGGTGAGCAATGTGTCACCAAACTTAAAGAGCTTCTGACATTCCCTTCCCTCTCCTGCCCACCCGATCCCCTACACTGGCGAGTTTCAAGAATGACAATCTGAAATCTTGAGATAGACCAGTTCGCATTGGTTCTAGCAGGACTCAACCCATTGGAACTTCCTAGGCTGTGACTTGAAGGACTGTTCTAGGTGGCAGCTGTCCTTGGGCCCCAGACTCTACCCCTCCTCCAGGCATGTGTTAATTTTTCCATGTAGTAATAGGGAACTGTGGCTAGAGATGGGACAGTTAGGGGGCTGTGGCGGAGGGCAAGACCACCGTTAGAGCTGTGTGCTGGAGTGACTGAAGTCTCTGAGGGTCATGATAAGGATCTCAGTGTATCTAAGTCATTACCATTCCCTCCAGTAAGCCAGTGGTCCATGGAAATGTTCCTCCCTCCCAGATTCTTCTGCTACACGTAGACTTTATGTTTATTCACCTTTAATTTTTACCGTATTAGGTTTAATTCATTTAAAAACCTGTGAAGACCTTTTAAAGTCCAGTAGTAACAGGCCTTCATAGGGTAGTTAAGACCCTCATTTGGCCATCTTTAGACTCACGTTATTTATCAAAATGTACAGGACAGGGCCACATTCAGGTGCCTGCAGCGAAATGGTGACATTTAGGGGGTGGTGGCTTCGTCAACTGTGTGTAAGTCTGCTGGTTCTCCCATCGTGTTCACAGGGAGATTGTGGAGCTCTGTTAAACACAGGTTCAAGTGACGCTGTACTCATCGGAACCATTGGTCACATAAACCTGATTAGCTCTGTACTTGTTCATAGTGAGCACATGTCAGTTCATGGCAAGCAGGGTTTTCTTTCCCTAGGTATTCATTTATTTAATTTTCCAGGTTCGGACTTTTCTGGATGCTGATGTGAGTCTTCTCGGTATGCTTCTAGAACCGTCTCTCAACACCATTCTCGATCCTTGGGGTTTTTTGAAGGATTGTTGATAGTGATTCATCAATGGCAGTTGTGTCATAGTTTTACTGTCAAGGATCCGATGGACCTGAGCCCGAAAGCTGCCATTCCTAAGGCAGCTGTAGCTGCCCTCACTCCTCACCTGTCTTCTGCCTCAGTTGTTTGCACGGGTTTTCCCTTTCAGAAAGATCCTTCTTGGAGGGCCAGGAGTAGCATGACGGGTTTTTCTTGTCATGTTACAGTGACCCCTTCAGCAGAGATGCTACCATTTTGCCTTTCTTCTTACCAAGAGAACAACTTTAAAACTGTGAAGGAAGCTGGGGAATTGCTCAGCTGGTGCAGTGCTTGTGAGAACCTGAGTGAGCTCCAGCTCCAGAATCCACATAAAAAGTCAGGCAGTGGCCCATTCTTATAATGTTAGCTCTGGAGAAGCAGAGGCGGCCTGGGGTAGGGGTGGAGGGGTGGGGGAGTTGAGGGTGGGGCACGGGCTGACCAGCCAGCCTCACCTGTTTGGTGAGATCCAAGTGAGTGAGAGACCCTGTCTTTAAAAACCAAAACAGTGCGTGGCACCTGGGGACAACAGCCAAAGCTGTCCTCTAGGGCCTGCATCCAGTCCCTATCTCCTGAAGTTTTTCATACCTCACTGTTTTAACTCATCCAAGGCCTTATCTTTTGAACTTGCTTTGTTCAGCTTCCACTCGGTTCCCTTTATTGTGACCCAGACACAAATAGAACATTCCAGGGCTAGGAGTGCTTTGTAGCCTTTTAAAGGACTTTCCAGAGTTCTGCCGTTCTCCCAACCCTCTCTGAACCAAAGGGTTTTTCTCTAGCTCAGATAAGCTTGAATTCCCGAGCTCCCTTCCAAGAACTTAGCATCCTACCTTCTCTTCTCTCCAGTTTTGTGGCTGGCTTTCTGGGCTGCCCGGTACAGCTGTGCAGGGCAGAGCTAATGACTTCCTACAGCCTGTGCTGTCCTCCATGGTCCTGCTGACCACCCACAACTTTTCATCACACCCTCTCTCCCCAGATGACCCGTCCCTTAGGACTCCCACCCAGGGCTGGGCTGGGCTGGGCTGGTTCGGGCTGGTCCACTGACAGCTCCACTGTGGTCGAATGTTCCTGGAGCATGTGGGCCTCTCCCTGAGCTGAGGCCCAGGCCCAGAGCTTCAGAGCCCCTAGGTCGGAAGACAAAGGAAAGAACAGGCAGGGATGGGCTGCTCGAAAGCTCAGTAGCTCGAGTGGGAAGTAGCACGTGGGAGGAAGGGAGGAGAGGGAGTTGGAAAATCTGTGGTGACCCTGAAGACCCTCAGCCCCGTAGTCCAGGCACTGGTCCACACTGTTCTGCAGCTTGGGACCCATTTTATTTTGAAATGACTAAGTCCAAGGAGAAACTCTGAGCTGGCCCTAATAGAGAAAAGAAGTTCAGCTCTATTGTTACAGGTCTGGAATCATTAAGACTCCCAGCTCTATTGAAACTGATCTCTTTACTGTCTATGGAAAAGGATTTAAAGAGGCAAATCACAGTGAGGGATGTTTGATTTAAGGAGAGCTTTTCAAAGAACCCACTTTAGGAATGTGCATTTGCATACAAACAATGAGAGTGCTAATTAAAATGATTCTCACATAGTCATTTCAGCTATGCGGAGACTGCTGCTTGGCAACACTTATGCAGTGGAAGTGAGCACTTTGAAAACCATCTTGTTCCATCAGTCCTAATCAACTAAGACGTATTGTGGGTCTTTTATCTGCAAGGGACTGTGCTCGAACCATGGTGTGTGTGGGTAGTGGGGGGCAGTCAAGAATATCAAACCTAATACTTGCCTTCTAGGGTGGGATGTGACACTACAGGGAAGTCCCAAGTAGAACCTGTGAGTTGAAAGGTTGGTAGGAGTGAATAAGTAAGAGAAATGTCCTACCTGCTAAGACAGACCATACCTGTTCATGGTGCTTTAGAAATTGCTAGCATTCTGCCCTGTACAGCATTTCCCTCTCCAAACTGACGTGCCTAATTCCCCTTGGAAGCCATAACCCAGCATTTAAAGTATTTCTGTCCTTATCATCCTTGCTGGCATCAGCTATCACTGGTCACCTGCCGTTTGTGGCTGGTTTGGCTTTTGAGTCAGGGAGTGTGGGGAAGGGTTGATCTAGCCTAGAAGTTGGGTGAAAAATTTTTTAGCTCCAGGGGGAAACTGCTACCTTTATCTTAAGGAAAAAAAAAAAAGTTTTCAGAACATCAGATCTGGAGCTCAGCTGGTGCAAAGTAGAATTTGTGGGTTGAAGTTTGTTCACTGGTCGAGTGCTCATGGTTTGCAGTCATGTGGATTTGGTTTCCAACCCTGGCCACTTGCCAGCTTTATGATCCTCCTCCTTTGTGAAATTGGGGTTGATGTAAGGATAATCATGGGAGAGTGCTAACGACAGCAGACTGCACAGGGTAGTGTCCAGGAGCGGATACCCCGGAGCTAGACAGCTAGAGTTCAAATCCCTCTAGGGATGTAGCCTAGCAAAGTTGCTAAACCTCTCTGGGCCTTAGTTTATCTGTGAAAAGGAATAACTACCTGAGGTACCCTCACCAGAGGGTTGTTAAAAGTGAGAATTATAAAGCACCCTATGCATGTTATGACAAAACATTTAATAATCATTAAGCACAGAGAGAGAGAGAGAGAGAGAGAGAGAGAGAGAGAGAGAGAGAGAGAGAGAGAGAGACAGAGAGAGAGAGAGAGAGGGAGAGAGAGAGAGAGACAGAGAGAGAGAGACAGAGAGAGAGAGACAGAGACAGAGACAGAGACAGAGAGAGACTATAGTTTTAGTTTTCAGAACTCCTGAGAGGTTTCACCCTGGGCAAGTATTAGTCCAACTCTTTTAGCCTTTATTTGTTGTTGTTTTTGAATAGGGGAGATAGCCAATATTCCGATCGGTTAAAACAGTTTCCTAAAGGAATTATGGCTAGTAAATGTCAGAGCTGGGACCAGAACCCATGTATTTGCTTTAAAAGCAGCTGCAGACACACTTGTAAGCATTCATGCCGCCTGTCACACCATGAATGTGTTGACTGAAGAGCCCGCCTCCCTTTCTGTGCTGCCTCCCTCCTGCCCCACTTGCCTGTGCTGTCCTCCATGGTGCGGCTGCTCTCCGATGTCCCTGTCAGCTGTGACTTAGAGCCTGTGCCCTCTGATGGGGTCCCCGGGGCATACCCAGGTAGCTAGCTGTTCGGCCTTAGTGCCTCCTCTCCGGCTGGACTTGCTTTGAAGACCAAAAGAGTCTATCGTATTGTGAGACCTCACTTCAGGTATCGGAAGGGTCCTTCATCCTCTGCCTGCATGCTTGGGGTTGAAGCTCTGAGAAACTTAGGAAAGCTGTGTGTTGTGAGGAATAAAAAAACCAAAAAACAAAAACCCCTCCAAAATAAAAAACAACATCAACAAAACACCTTTAACACTTTTGCTCATTTCCTGTCACTTAGAGAGCTTTAAAAAAGATCATGTTTGCTGACAAAATAGACACTTTAAAGCACGCTGTAACATAATGTATTAAAGCACAAACATTATCCTATATGAGTGGTGAAAGGTGCTTTAGTACTCAAGTCCTATTTTGGGCCTCTGGAATTCAATTCCTTCCTGTTGCCAGCTGAACCTGATGTATTTAGATGAAAATATATTCCTATCTTCAAACGTGGACAGCAGGACATTCTGTCCTCCGAATTTTAGTGTTTGACTTGGGTGTTGCAGGAAACTTGGCACCCTCCCTTTGCAAAATAATAAACAGGCATGGTGTGGCCTCATGTTTCATCTGATGGGCTTAGATGCTATTGCCTCATAAAGGCTGATTCATAGACAAATGGGAACTAATTATAGTAGCTTAAAAATAATACCCCTGTTTAAATTTGGCAAGGCAAGATGCCGTGCGTGTTTTGCAGGACATGAGAGACTCTGCTTCTTTGGTGTCATGAAGGTGACATACACTTTTCAATTTTAGCTGCTCAGTGCTTGTGCTGGTTCATTAACTGCTGTCTTCATTGAAATGTTTTAGGGCTCTCTAGGTCCCCCCCCCCCACTTGCGTTCAAACAACGATGTGCTTCTTGCTATAACCACAGGATTTTTTTTTCTTGTTAGCTACCCACCGTATTTATTTATTTATTTACTTACATCTGTGCTGGGGATCTAGCTCAGGACTTTGTACATGTCGGGCAAGTATTCTACCACTGGGCATCTTCTTAGCCCTGTTGATGGCATCTTAATGAAACTGTGTCTTGTTTGAAGAAAGCAAGTATTTTTTTTTTCAGTTCTAAATGTTCAGAATCTCTTTATGAAACTGCAGGTAATTGTTTATTTCTTCATGGAAAGTTTAAAGGACATTTTAGAGCATGCTTTAAAAAAATGGGACTTATTATTATTTTACGTGCATGTGTGTGGGCTTGAGTGTATGTATGTGCACCACATGGGTGCAGGTGCCCTCAGAGTTCTGAAGAGGTCATCTGATCCCTTGGAACTGAAGTTATCGGCAGTTGTTGGCCACAGAGCCTGGAGCCTCCACAAGAGCAGCAAATGCTTTTTAACTGCTGAGCCACCTCTCCAAAGGATTTCATTGTAGATTCCTCTCATCACTTGGACTTGACTTTATCCCCCTCACTGTAAATTAATTTTTCTTTGGATTTAGTTTTCTTTAAGTAAATAGATGCTATGTGATCATGTACAAAAATTAAAAATTAAAAAAATACCTGCAGTAAAAAGTAAATTTTCTGCCCTTCCTGTATTTGGACAGCTCTTCTCAGAGGCAGTCTGGGACACCACTTTCTTTCATTCTGTCCTGGAGATGCCTTCCATGTTCAGAAGTCCGTGTGTGTTTCCCTCCACATATGCCAGCACAACCTCTACTATATTTTTAACCTTGGTGTTTTTTTTTTTTCTCTTCTAATCCATCATTTTGGAGATCTTTCCATTTGACAAGTTGAGTTGCATAGTCTCTGAAAACTAGCTGTTTTAAAAAAGTAGATGTGAGATGTGTGATAATACACAAGCAGTTGTTGACTGTTTTAACCTTTTACCTGTAAAGCCATGCATGGTACAGTGTGAATATTGGTGTCCACCTACTAAAGAATGATCTGTTCTGGTACTATAAGCAGAAATCTAGAACTCAGGGTTGTGATTTGAAATATTACTTTCTCCTGTTACTGTCGTACTACTTGGTTTTAGCCAGTTAATCTTTTTGTGCCTCAGTTTCCCATTGATAAGGGGATATTTATTTTAGTGTCAGGATGTGATGATTAGAAACATTAGTCTCTATTGAGTGCTCAACCCTAAGTGGTACATTTACATTAACCTTGCCCCTCCAAGGCTTGGAGATCATCGATGTAGAGGGGATGGGAAGAATATGAGCCAATGGGGGCTGGGGGCAGTGCTGTGAAATGTGTCCTCTTGATGTGCCATACCCATTGTACTCATAAGTAGCTGTGGTTACCTCTGTAAGAGCAAGCCAAGAACACCAGTCATTCCAATAGGCAACATTATTTGCATTCATGGATAAAACAAAACAAAACCCAAAAAAGCAACAACAACAACAACAACAATACAAAACCAACTAAACAAACACCCCAAACAAAAAAAGCAGAGGACATGAAGTGGGAAGGGGGGATGTATTTGGGGGTGCTTGGAGAAAGTGGGAGGGAAGAGTTAGGATGTATATGATGAAGATGCATTGTTTACATGTATGAAATTTTCAAAGAATAAATAAAAGACATTCTATTACAAATAAATAAAATCCTACTAGTCTATATAAAACTGATAGGCCAGTGCTGAGCATATTGACTGATGTAGGAACACAAGTGTCCTAAGATGAACTTAACCTCTGCAGGTTTCTGAACTAACCTCAGTGACTTTTGGAAGCTGTAACACAGTATTGGGTGTGTGGGTTGTATGTGTCTTAGATTTACTCAGATCCCATGTTCATCCCCTTCCATTTCCTGTTGCTTGTGTATAGCATCCTAGAAGAGAAAAGCAAAGATGGTGTTTCAAGCCATAATACTCATGGGTTCACACTCCTAAAATGCATCTCCAGTTAATGATTTCCCCCACATACGACTAAGTCGGAGCCTTAGAATAATCAGATGTTTATATTTAGGCAACTGTATAGCTCATGTGTACATATATGAGTCAGCATTTATTGAATGATTTCAGCATGTTTTAGGTTATAAAATCAATCAAAACTTTAGAAATGTCTAGAAAGTGCATTTACTTTGATTTAGTTGTCTTTGGCAGTGGGAGTTCAAGGGTCTTTTGTCTTACAGCAACGAAGATCGCTCCTTTTTGGATTCACAATGAGCTGGACCTAAAATCCCCTTGCTGAGGTTTGTTAGGTATTTGCCCTAGGAGAATCACTTAAGCTTCAGGGGTTTGGTTCTCCCTTTACAGGTGGGATGGTAATGACAGAAGACACATGAGGGACCTGACAGTCTGTGGCACGGAGCAGGTGTTCATGGACCATCTGTTCTTCCCTTCCATCTCCTCGTCTCTATAACCTCCACGACCTTAGCCTCTTCTGCTGTGTTCAGCTCCATTTTCCTCCTGCCTCATGCCCTGGAAGCTTCCTTTGCCTTAATCTGGGGTGGTGGTGGCGGCAGCAGCAGCAGCAGCAGCAAGAGTTGTTGTCACTTGGATGGTACCAGTTGCCTCCCTACCAGTGAGTCAACCAAAGTTTGATGAGTGCCTGTAAGTGAGTGATGAGAGGGAGGTGTAGATCTCCTGCGCCGTTCAAGTCAGCATGAGTTCTCTGAAAGCAGTGGCTAGCAGCCGCGCTGTAGAAGTGGGATGGGGCATGGTGTCTTGTGGTAGCCTCCAAAGTTCTTTAGAGAGAACTTTCAACCCTGGCTATGCCTATGAGGAATTTGACTATGCTGCATCCATGGAAACCCCTCTGCCAGTACTGTGCTGTTGGAGGAGAGTGGAGCCAAGGAAATAACTTAATGTCATCAGTGCTCCATTAGAACTTCCGGTAGGCCACTTTGACTTTCTGATCTTGCTTTGCTTTTCTCCAGAAAAGCACACGTTGTTTGCCTTTCAGACCTAGTGGCCAGCATAGCTTGGTTCAGAGATGGGAGCTTAGTCAGGCCAAAGGCGTGAGTAGAGAAAGAGAAGGTTCAGATGGAAAAGGAGCAGAAAGGCCTTTGCTAGGGACGCAGCATCACTTCTTCGGATAGTAGCTACTCTATTTAGCAACCAGTGCTTCGCTGTGGATTTTGAAATGTTGGTCACACCCTTATGCAAATGTAAGAACCTGGGAGTTCTCCAAAGACAAGCAGGCCAGGCCCTTCCGGCTCTGAAGTCTTGGACATCCTAGAAATATTATTGTCACTTGGAGGCTTCTCTTTCTTTCCTGGGTCTCTCTGTCCTTTAAGATCTACCTCAATTCCCACTGTCCAGCCATTGGAGTTCTTTGACCTCGGACTACTTGTTTGGTAATTAGATATAATGTTTCATGTGGAACTGTGAGTTGTTGAAGCCTTTTCCCATTTTAACTTTCATATCTCACTATTTATATCTCACTAATTCTATTATTTAGGGCACTTGCTGTCAACCCTGTCTCACTGCTGCAGAGGGAGTGTTGCAGCAGCAGCAGCAGCAGCAGCAGCAGCAGCAGCGAACTAACTAGAAATGCACACCATAGCCACTACATCAGAAAGTATGTTGGGATCTCCACTGCCTGTTGTGTAACAAGTTTGAGTGATGGCACTGTGGGCCGAAGTTGGAGAGCCTCTGCTGTAGTGAAGAACAGGGGCAGGGCCCCAGAGATCTGGTGTTCCAGCCAGCTCCTCCATTACTGTTTGAGCTTAGGAAAATAATTTTTTGTTTTTCTCTTTTTGAAGATTAGGGATGAAACATGGTCCCTTTGTGTTGCTCAAACTAGTTTTGAACTCCTGGGCTCAAGCAGTGTTCCTGCCCTCTGTCTTCCTAGGAGTTGGAACTGTAGATGGGTGCCATTGAGCCTACCTTAAACAGGATTCTTTATGGTAGGATTTTTCAGATGTCTAGATGTGTCATTGATGGTCTTTGAAGGTCTCCTAGGTGGGATGTTACAACCTTGCCACAGTTCCTTTGCTGTACACCTGCTGACTTCTCTGGGAACAGTGCTTTGTGGGACGTAATTTTGGGAAATGGGAAATGCTGGCTTAGCAAAGTGTGACTTAAGAACGCTTTGGCAAAGGCAGGCAGATTTCTGTGAGTTCGAGGCCAGCCTGGTCTACAAAGTGAGTTTCAGGAAGTCAGGGCTATTATACAGAGAAACCCTGTCTTGGGGGTGGGGGGTGTGCTTTGAGCCTTGAGGTTATATGACCTTATAAATCATTGAGAAAAAGATTTCCAGTACAGATTAAGTCAGACACAATGTTAACATTTATAATTTGGGTGAGCTAGACTTATAGAGAAGTTGAACATTGAGATAGTATGTGAAGGAAAAAAGAAAAAGAAGACCATGGCTGCTCCTAGGTATGGTGGAGGAGAAGGTTTATTGTAGATGTGAGGGAAAGCATACATAGCCAGAGGCAGGGACATCTGGGAGAGTCCAGAGTGAACATGACCCTGAGCTAGACCATGTGAGGAGAGGGAGGAAAGAGGGGAGAGCCAGGGGACCAGGAGACAATGGGGCCAGGAAGGTAAAGAGTAGACAAAAGGAACTGGGTAAGCAAAATAGCTGGATTATTAGGGAAGGGCAGTTGAGTCCCTGGGTTGGAGAAGTTTAGGGTAGGGGCAGGGTATTCCAGCCATACCCTATAACAGGGAGGGACTGAGGGATGCTGGGAGAACCTGGCTGCCAGGCCTGCTTTGGTATGTTAAATAGGCACCTTAGATTTTGTCCTTGGTTTGAGACCTAACAGTATGGAAGCAAATAAATAGTAAAGATTTTGTGTGTGTATGTATGTGCGCTCACGCAGATGTGTGTGTGTGTGTGTGTTAGATTTTCAGAGTGAGCATTTTTGTCTGCATGTATGTATGTATGTATACTGTGTGCATGCTTGGTGCCTGTGGAGATCAGAAGAGGGTGTCAGAGCCCTTGGAACTGAGTTATGGATGGTGGTGAGCCATCACGTGGATAGTGAGAAGCAAACTCCTGGTCCTCAGCAAGAGCAACCAGTGCTCTTAACTGATGATGAACCATCTCTCCAGCCCCAAGGTTTTATTTTTTCAAAGAGAAGCAGAATTATTTTTTTAGGAAGAAAATGGTACATTCGGAGGAGGTGGGGAAGATGAGGGAAGGAAAAATGTCACTTACTGAGCTTATCTGAGGCCTGGCAGGAAACATATGGTACACTCAAGTCAGGTAATTTAAGGAGGTTTTAATAAAGGGACTATTTTTAAAGGATGTAGGCAGGAGTCGGGGAAAGCAGCGGCAGTAATGGTGACGCAGGGCTTGATTTCTCTCTGCACCCAAGGCTCTCTCTGTGACACATTCAGTCATAACAACACCAGGGTAGGTGTGATGACGTCACACTTGGCGCACGAGGAGAGGAAAACCGAAGTAGGAGGGCCAGGCTTGCTCTCTGCCCTGTTGGACCTGCAGGTAGCCCCGGGCTCTCTCTGCCTGAGGTGTCCGACCTTTTGATGTCACAATATGGCCTTGTTGGGCCACATTCATAGCTGGGGTGCATGTGGCCAGTGAGTACCTTTCTTCCTCAGTCTCCCTCTGTGTGCCGAGGCTTTGTAGATGCTCATGCTCTGAGCTTGATGCCTTCTACTGGGAAGTCAGTAGATGAGAGAAATAGTACCTTAGACAGACGTGCACATCAGCAATGAAGGCATGCAGGTTACGTGTATGAGAAAGTTAGAAACATACAGTTGCACGGCCAGGGAGACTGGGGCCGTGACATCTGTCACCCATCCTAGAACTTTTTGGAGAAGGTGGAAACAGTTAGAGGACATGAGTGAGAAGACTTAGCCTGCAGGGGCGGGGAGGAGGGAGAGGGAAAACTGCTTAAGACCCGCGGCCCATCCAGGGAGGGCTTGGCGGTGGGGATAGAATGAAAGGGCACACTGTTCGTCTGGTGCCTTTGCCGACTGGAGAAAGGGGTGGGCAGACCGTCGAGGGGATCATTATGGGATGTGTTTTTGAACTAGTCTCTTTAGTCCAAGCAGGCCTTTGCTAAAAGTTGAATAATGATTAATTCTTTTTAATTAAAATTTTTTATCCTTTTTACATTAATTTATTTACTGTATGTGTGTGCTTTTATGTGGAGGTTGGAGGGCAACTTGTGGGAGTCAGTTCTCTCCTTCCACCATGTGGGATCTGGATCATCAGGTCTAGTGGCAAGCACCCTTGCTCTGAGCCTTCTTTTGGCCACAGAGGTTGTTTTTTTTTTTGTTTTTTTTTTTTTTTACTTCCTCTAGGAAGTTCAGAGTATCTGAATACTTCATTTCTCTTAACCACTAAGACAATTTCAGTGGTACTTCTGTGGGGTCCCCATATCAATTTGAATTTGGGGTGGCCTTTAGCACTCAGTTACAGTACTACTCCGTGAAATGCCATCCATACCAAAAATAAAAAAAATAGGAAGATAAAATACCTCTCAGACACTGTGCGCAAGACCTGCCTTTGAAAACATCTGGGAAAAATAACAAGCTGTTTGGAAGACTGTGATTGTCAGATGGACCCCCACCTCGCCATCCACAGGGGATCTCTGGAGTAAACCTTTATTTCCTGTTGCTTCCACACAGCAGGCCCTTCATGGAAATATTTCACATGTTTTCTCAGGCAGCAGGAAACTCTGAAGGGCAGATGAGGCCAGAGGCCCTAGATAGGAGCCGAGCAGGTCTTTGCCCTGTACCATTACAGGGTGCATGGGGAGCCAGCCTGGCCTTGCTGCTTTGAAGCTGGGCCAGTTCCTTGCCCCAAAATTCTGAAGACTCCAGCTCTCCACAAGCTCCATCAAGGCCAGAACTTGCCACACCTTCAGCTCTTTCAAAAGACAGGCATATTTTTAAATGGTCTTAAATGTCAAACAGCCCCTATCCCCCACCGACCTGTTCAAGACATCTCATAAATCAGAGAATAAAGGTAATAGGAATTCTTAGAAATCAAGAATTCTGGTCAGTGGAATTCTTTCATCTTAAATCTCTTTTTAAAACAAAACAAAACAGTCATCGTTCCAGAGGGGTTTTTAAAAGTTTAAGTTCATTGAAAGAAATAAAATTATAAAAAAAAAAGTCAAGGAGGTGCTGGAGAGATGCTCAGCCATTAAGAGCACTAGCTGTTCTTACAGAAGGCTGAGATTCTATGATTAGCACCTACATGGCAATTCACAACCATGTGTAACTCTAATTCCAGGGAATCCAGCACTCACTTGTGGCCTGTGGCACCAGACATACACATGATGTGCAGACATACATGCACCCAAAACACTCACAAACATAAAATATGATAATAAAATTATTTTAAAAAAATAAAATAATCTCACAAACTAAAAGCCAGGAGCAAAAACCACCAGTTGGTGGTGTTTCCAGAGCGACAGGTCTCATTAGCTGTGGAAAGGAATCTTTCCTAGCTTCTCAAACTAATGGGAACTCACCTTCCTATTTCTAAGGCATCAACAGCACTAGATGAGTTAGTTGTTGGGGCACCAAAGCTTCAGCCCTCTGGTCGGGGTTAAGTAACATCAGAAGCTACTTCAGTTTATCTTATCAAATTATAACATTTCCCCCCTTCCTTTTCCTCCCTCCAAGCCCTTCCGTATACCCCTCCTGCTCTCTTTCAAATTCATGGCCTCTTTTTTCATAAATTGTTGTTGTTGTTGTTGTTGTTGTTGTTGGTGTGTGTGTGTGTGTGTGTGTGTGTGTGTGTGTGTGTGTGTGTGTGTGTGTGTGTGTGTATTCCTAACTATATAAATCCAGGCTGCTCAGTCTGCTGTTACTTGTCTGTATGCTTTCAGGGCTGACCATTTGGCACGGGGTAACCAATTGTGCTCTTTCCCAGGGAAGACAATTTCTCCTGCTCTTGACGTTCCTTTACACCCACTAAACTTCGTATAAAATGATTGTAGTCATGGTCCTGAATTTCAAAAATCTGGCCAATATTTTAGTAAAATCTTACTATGCCTTATTAAGAATTACAAAGGATCTGTGATTGAAAGGGACCGGTCACAGAAAGTGCTCTCTGATCATACCGTTCTCAGCCACAGCTTGTCATGAAGCACCCCTTGCAAGAGGCTCAGACGCAGCCAGAAGTGCACACTGCTGCTTCACTCCTAAACCACCAGACTGTCCACAGACGTTCGCTCTGGAACTCATTGAGGAATACCATTATAAAAATAGGTGATTTTCCAGAGGCCATGTTTGCTGCTTTCTTTGAAAATGGAGATCTTAGCTGAGCGTGGTGGTACACGCCTTTCATCCCAGCACTGGGGAGGCAGAGGTGGGTGGATCTCTGTGAGTTCATGGCCATCCTGATCTACAGAGCAAGCTCCAGTACAGCCAGGACTACATAGAGAGATCCTGTCTAAAAAAATTAAAAAGAAGAAGAAGAGGAGGAGAAAGGGAGGAAGAGGAGCAGAAGAAGAAAGAGAAGGGAGATGGAGCTCTTAAGTTCCTTTATCATGAGTTGTGTCGTTCTGAAGAGTGTGACAGTGTGACATTTTAACATTTGACTTTTTGGCTGTGAGAAGATTGAATCACTGAATATAGAAGGAGTTTGAGTGTTTTCTGACCTCAGATTACACCTAGAAAGAGGTTTTTTTTTTTTTTTTTTTTTGGATTGTTTGTTTTTAAAAGAGAGAAATAAGGCTAACCTATTGATTGTTGAATTTACATTGTCATGCTGAGACTCCTGGGCATTGATTGCACAGTGGGGAGATCTAATATGTCACATGTGTGGCTGTAAACACAATCCATTTTATTTTGTGTCCATAGGCTTCTGTAGAAAAGCCTGTGGGTCTGCCTTTTGTGGCTTGCCAATTAGTTTGGATTTGTCTCCATTTTTATTTATACTTATTGACTTGATTCATTCAGATCCCAAGTTCTGAAAAATTAGAATTTAGTGGGAAATTAATTACTGATACATGGAAACTTTGAATCCAAGGTAGTTCTAATAAATCTGGGATATATGAGTCAGTGTGGGAAGCAGTCATTAATGTCCACAGTGATGCTATCGTACTTCACTGTAGCTATCATTCTTTAAAAGTGGGATTTTCAGTTAACCAGAGGGTCTTCCTTATCCAGAATATTCTGTTAGTTCTTTGTGGACAACAGTTGTTTGTATGTTGAAGAAATTTGACAGAGACTATTTCCTACTATCCCTTTCCTTTTCATGTAAAATCAAATCAACATCATATTTTATTACCCCTTTACCACACCCAAGGCACTGTGTTAAAATTCAGAAAGAATATTTGCAGTGAATAAAGAATTTTGGTTCTTTTTAAGCATAACATTCTCCCTACCATCTGTTCTGTAAACACAGAGGTAAAAGCTTTTGGGAAAGCTTGTTTTCTGAATCTGACTCAGAACCGTATCCCCAATGGGGAGAGCTTGAGGCAGGTGGGGGGAAGCTTTGCTTCAGCCCTGGTCAGGTCCCACACTTACTGACCTTGTGGGTAGTTTCCCTCTTTCTTACTCGGACTGCTTTTTCATTAATATAGTGAAAATGTATGTCAAGTGAGGCCATTTGTAATGTGTTCTAATGAGGACAACTTTTGAGAGTCAGTGATAACGCTTTTACAGTGGGATCTGAGGATCGAACTTGGGTCAGGAGTGTGTGACAGATGCTTTTCCTGTTATAGAAATAATATGCCTTTCCAAAAGTTCTTCAATGTGCTTGTCCAGCTCAGGCTAATGCTCAAAGAGGAGCCAGCCTTGAACAGATTTCACTAACTTATATGCACCCCAGGCTTGTACATTTTATATATGCTGTCATCCTTAAGTTTTCTCTAGGCTCCAGTGTAGCATGAATCTTAAAGTCTTATTAACAAAACAAACCTGCAGCTGGGTATTGGGGTGAATGCTGGAAGATCAGAGAAGCAGAACAAGCCACAGCCACCTCACCTTGCCAATTCCTCAGCTGATCCTGTTTCCTCAGACTGGAGGCCTCTGAGTCCTCATCCAGATGAATCTCAGCTGAACTGCTGCTAAAAGCCTAAAAGCTCAACCAGCTCTAGTTCCTGGTCCTTACATCTTATATACCTTTCTGCTTCTCGCCATCACTTCCTGGGATTAAAGGCATGAGTCACCATGTCTGGCTGTTTCCAGTGTGGCTTTGAACTCACCAGAGAATTGGATGGATCTCTGCCTCCAGAAGGCTAGGATTAAAGTTGTGAGTGCCACCGTTTTCTGGCCTCTATGTCTGTCTAGTGGCTGTTCTGTTCTCTGACCCCAGATAAATTTATTAGGGTGCAAATATATTGGAGAACACAGTATCCCCACACTCTGGTTTGAACAATTTGAACAGACCCGAGACTGAAAAGCTGGCCACTTGGGCAGATGAGATATTCTCACAGCAAGATATTGCCAGGGTTATTTCTTAAGTACAACAATGTTGTTCTTTTTGAATAGTTGTTACCTGGGTGTCCGTCTTGCCCATCTGGCAGAATTATGCTTTTCTCAAGAAGAGAACTGGGTGCTGTATGGCAAGTCAGGACTTAGCATTGGTTGCAGCCCTGTGCCCTCCCTTGAGTTGCCTGTTGAGAGCCACGTTCTTTGGGAATTGGGCTAATGGCTGGTCAGTCCTGGTCAACAAGCATTTGCATCCAAGCTTTGCTTATCTCTAACAGGCTTGGCTAACACACTCATCTGGAGGCAGAGCTCCCTTAGCTAAGTTCTACTTTGTGTGGTATAATATCTCCTAAGCAAACCTACTAGTAAATCATTTATAACATCAATTCTATTACTTTTAGTTTCTACCTCATTACCTGATAAGCCTTCTCATGGGCTATAGTCTATATTCTTTTTGGGGGGTGGGTAGGTGAATGGGTGCTATAGCCTGGCCTGGAACTCACTGTGTACACAAAGCTGGCTTCAGACTACAGATCCAGCCAGCCACCTGCTTCTCCCTTCCAAGTTGTAGGATTAAAGACATATGTCATGACACCCAGCATAGCCCTTCTTCTCCTTCTCCTCCTTCTTTTCCTTCTCCTCCTCCTCCTTCTTCCTCCACCTCCTCCTCTTCCTTCTTCCCCTCCCCCTCCTCCCCCTCCCCCTTCCCCTTGACAAAGTTTCTCTGTGTAACCCTGGAACTTGTTCTGCTTCTGCATCCTGAGTGCTGGAATTAAAGGCATGCGCTACCACCACCCGGCTGCCTATTCTGAATCACTGTGTACACCTCTAAGGAAAGAAGACAGCATGACAAGCAGCAGCTTTGTCCTTTTAAAGGGAAAGAACCAAATTGTTAAAGGCTATGTCCCCTAAAAAGGGAACATTTCTTATGGGGCACCATTCTGGGCCTCTTTGCTTAGGAGTCCACAATCTTGATTAACTCTTGATGTCCTGCTAGTACCTCAAGAACATTGCCTCTCTTAAAGACTTTGGCCCACGGTGAACCAAACCCCACTGCCAACCAAACCTCACTACCAACCCCACTCTAGCACCCTGCCAGAGCTAAAAGAACCCCGTGTTTACCAGAAGTGGGAGCATCTCTGCCACTGGAGTTGACAAGAGTCAGGAGTGAGCTGCTGGGCTCACAGGGTGCTTGGGATTGGAAGGCAATGCCAGTGGTATAACTGGACAGATTTTTAAAAATTTTCCCGTTTTTTCCAAAACATTGATTTTTATTACTCCCCTCCCCCTGCCCCTTTCTTTCTTTTTGACTTTTTGAAATAAGGTTTCTCTGTGTAGCCCTGACTGTCCTAGAATTTACTTTGTAGACCAGGCTAGTCTTGAACTCAGAGAGATCTAGGATTAAAGGCATGTGCTACACATCTGGCCTGATTATTTCTTTCTTTTCTTTTTCTTTGGGTTTTTGATACAGGGTTTCTCTGTGTAGTTTTGGTGCCTCTCCTGGATCTCACTCTGTAGACCAGGCTGGCCTCAAACTCATGGAGATCCACCTGGCTCTGCCTCCCATGTGCTGGGATTAAAGGCGTATGCCACCACCGCCCAGCTTGATCATCCATCTATCCATCCATCCATCCATCCATCCATCCATCCATCCATCCATCCATCTATCTATCTATCTATCTATCTATCTATCTATTTATCTATCTATCTATCTATCTAAAGTTTTTACTTCCATCTGATGCTTTCATTTGGAGACCCCCAGATTTCCAGTTTTAGAGTCTGTGCTGTAAAGGGCCTCAGAGGCAGCCGATGTGAAGAGAGAGGCCTTCACTAGTCTTCATTTCCTGGATGGCAGGGGTCACTCAGAGCTACTCACAGGCCATGTTAGAAGCTCTGTTTACTGTCACTCTCCAAGGGTATCACATGACTTAAAAAATAAAAAGCAGTGACTTGCCATTAAGCACCCTCTGAGCCTCAGATGGCTGGCCTGTCAAGGACAGTGAGATCCCCAGAGCGCACAGCAGTGACACTCAGAGTGCTTAGGAACTATGTAAGTGTGTTGAATAGTTTGTTCAGAACATTCTATTCTAAGTCACCATTAAAACAGATGCCACAGAATGGAGTTTAAAAACAAGCAGGAAGTAGAAGGACCCGAAATGCAGTACAAGGCTCAGCCTTGGAATTCAAGGAAGGACTCAAGGATTTCCTGGATTAAGGCCAGATGGGCAGGACTTCACAGTTGTATTTCTTGTGGGTGGTGTGTCCCCGAGAATTCAGTCACTTCTTCTTTTAAATTGATGGTGACAGTTCCTATATCGAACGGTTATCGGGATTAATAAGATGGTCTTTGAAATGTGCCTAGCACAAGAAAGGAGCTCTCAATGATAACAGTAGAGTCCCCCCCACCACTAGCAGTAAGTAAATACAGCAGATTTAGATAGTTTAAGAGATGGGAGAAGTGGAATTTGAGATTATACTACTCCCACACCAAAGAAAAAGCATTCTGTGTTGCAGAGAGGTATGAGGAGTTTCCACTTGGAACTTTGCAAAAGCCTCTGTCAGAGGCAGGTTCATCAGGGAGTGAAATGGTATTCCTGGAAAGGTCTTAGGTTTTTCTGGGGCAACCTGGTCTACACAGGTGAGTTCTAGCTCCAAAGTGAGGTATTGTCTCAAAAACAAACAGAAATTTCCGAAGATGAGAAAACTAAAAAAGAAAGAAAATACGCATCATTAGAACCTTTCTTCAAACCTTTCATAGCAAGAGAGAAATATTTAAGAGGCAAAACTATATATACATTATTATCATATCCAGATAATATAAAAAATTACAGCAAAATCACATGAGGTGTGTTAGGTGTTTTATTATTTTTTTAATGTCTTTGCCTAAAGAAATTCAATTGTTGTTGAGTGATGGGACTATATTTAGTGAAAACTGGAGATGTTGGGAATTTTAAGAGTTGATGCAGTGAAGAGGGGAGGCAGGCATGAAATCCTGCCCCAGCTGAGAAGTTGTTGGTACTTGATGGCTGGTGGGGAAGGAAGTGTAGGTTTTCTTTAAGAGTGTGGGTGGCCCCTGGTAGGTTTACGTACTCCAGGATGGCCACACATCCAAGAGTATCTGGGCAGCACAAAGTGGAATCAATGATTTAAAAAAAAAAATGAGGATACAAAATTGGATGAATAGGAAGTAGGGTAGATCTGTGAGGAATTATGGGAGGCTGGGTGAATGTGATCAAAATACATTTTATGGAGGTCTCAAGGAATTGATTGAGAAGAGTTTGATGTCATGTGAAATTTAGTCCTTACACTACAGTAGGATCATATGGTAGGATACAAATGGAGAGTTAGAAATAAGCAAAACCTTTATCTTTCTTGTTGTTGTTGTTTTTCCAGACAGGGTTTCTCTGTGTAGCCTTGACTGTCCTGGAACTCACTCTGTAGACCAGGCTGGCCCCACAGAGATCTGCCTGCCTCTGCCTCATGAGTGCTGGGATTAAAGGCTTGCACCACCACCTCCTAACTAAAAACATTTGCTTCTTATGTTGTATCAACATTTTAAAGGTTTTGGCCATTATGGATTATGATGTGAAATGGCCTTACATTTAAGGCCCATTTGAATTATTTGCTTTCCCAAACATCCAGCTGAGACATGTTGAGATAAAAAAATGCATGTGCTTTTACTAAATTTCCCATTTGTAACCAGTGCCAGGCTACATGCAGATGGGATGGCAGTCATGACTGGCAGGCCCTGTGAGTTGAGCTGCATTCACACATTGTTTTATTCACTGTGAACATTTTGCAGGAGAATAAGGGAAAAACTGTTTCCTTGCTTAGATGAAAGCCTGATGCAATCAGTACAAATTATAAATACTATTTAAATCGATGGAACAAATGCCTAAACATCTTCAGCTCTGTGTGATGGCTCGGGTTTGGGCATGGGCATTGAATGTTCGTGTTGTATATACTTGGTTGTATTGATCAGTGTTTCTCAGAGTATTGCCTTAAAAGGGCATCTGCCAGGAATGGAGATTGCAGGGCCTCGCAGGGCTCTTCAGTCAGCTGTCTGGGAGCAGACCCTACAGTGTTTTAGAGCAGTCTTCCTCAAGCCTGCAGTGTGAGCAGTTTCCCAACAGACACCCGTGGAACTTCAGCAAAAAGTGCAGATTAAGTTGTTTTCTAGTTGGAAATGTTTTTTAAATCTAGAGAGTTCAAATTTATGCTGAAAAACTGAGAGCAAAGCTGACTGATGTTGAGCCCATAATTTTACAAATATATGAATGAGATTTGAAACTTCAAGGCATTGTATACTGTGTCCTCCTCAATTTGAGCAATAAAATTGATTTTTAACGAGGAAGTTAAAAATTTAGTGGAAGGGCACAATTAGAGTACTTTAAAAAATGTCACTGCGGTTTTTCTGAATTCTGTAATTTATTAAGTAACAATTTAAAATATATTTTACTGTCTATAAGAAAACTTATATTTGAGAAATCATTTATTATTAAACCACATGTGAATTTATAAAACAGCAAAGGTGGAGGGGATTACTAACTTTAGAGGGGAGGGGTGAAGAAAGAGACCTAGTGTTTTGGCAGGGCTTTTTACCACTGCTGAATTTAGTAACAATGCAGTGTAATTTATATAGGCATAAAGTTAAGCTGCTTTCCAGTTCTGGTGGGGATGATGACCTTATTAGTGTCTTCCAAACCCAATACTTAACATACGACATCCCTTTGGCATTCTTTTTGTGATGAAATCAAAGCCAAAGATGAAAATTTGAGTCTGGTCATATTTTGTGTAAAGATATTACTGTTTTTTGGTTATTTATTTGTTTTATTTTTTATTGCTTTTCTTGAGACAGGGTCTCTCTACATAGCCTTGGCTGTCCTGGAACTCACTCTGTAGACCAGGCTGGCCTCAAACTCACAGAGATCCACCTGCCTTTGCCTCCTGAGTGTTGGGATTAAAGGCCTGTGTCACCATGCCTGGCTAAGATGTTATAGTTATAATTATCTTTAAGAAACAAAAAACATCAGTATGTGGATTTGAGAGAAACAGTCACTTTGATTATTTTTGACTCAAAAAAAAAACCCCACAAGATTTCACATGACATATTTGTGCGTAAATGACACCCCCCCCCCCTTTAAAGCCATGATCTCATTATGTCGCTCAGGCTGTCTTTGAACATGTTATCTTCTTGTCTCTTGTCCTGAATGCCGAGATTATATGTGAGCCATCATGCTCAGCCTGAATGGGAGGTGTTTGTTGGTTTGTTTTGGGATGGAGCCAGGACCCTGTGCATGCTAGGCAAGCACTCTACTGTTAAACTACACCCCCAGCCCTATAACTTGATAGTGTCCTAATGGAAAATAAATGAAATAAGGCTTAAGTGAAACTTAGGACATCGATTCATGAATAATTTGATATGTATCTAATTCTCTATAAGTGTGGCCAAAATATATGGTATATTTGAAATAAATTGTGTAACTCATCACCATGTCAATACACATAAATAAAAACAGTAAATACAGGTCAGTAAGAAAGTCTCTAATTTTAATAATTTAATAATTGGTCTCCACCCCTGCTCCCGTAAGTATTATCCGAGCCAGGGTAAACGTTGATCCACTTCTCACTTGTTTGTCTTTGCCCCACTCAGCCACCTTGTCTTCCTCTATGTTTAATCCTCTCTAGTGACAGTGGGTGGAGGGGAGCAGTAGGAACCCCCCAGCACATCCCCTGTGTCTTGCCAGATGACATTGCTGCTTCTCAGCTCCTTAGATGGAAGGGCCACATTCTAGGATGACATCCTTATCTTGCAGACAGTTGCCTTCCAGGCCTGAGATCTGAGTTCCCATGACCCAGGCACTCTATTTATTTTCTTAGCTAGGAATTTCCAGAGCCCCAGCTGGGGTGCCCTTTGCCTTCCCGGCAGCTGGCTTCATTCTGAATTTAATGAGCTTGCTGAGTGGAATGGCCAAGGAAGGGTTTCCCTGGCTGGAAGGACTCTGACACTTTTTCCTGTAAAGTAAGTAAATGCCTGTGTCTGGGTGGCTCCAGGAAAGGGCCTTCCCAGCCACCTCCCTCGTGATCAGGGTCTAGGGCACCATCCTCAGCCTCCCTGCTCTGTTCCTCTTTAGTTTTGGGGTAACCAGAAAGGAAGAAGGAATATATTTTAAATCACACACATGCACCTTTTGGAGTCCTTGAGATATTTTAATTACTTGTCCACTGGGGACGGTTGAGCAAGCCTATTGGTGAACTTACATTGCTGTTCTGGATTTCAGTTTACCCAAGGCCCCATCGTGTGTGACTCTCCACATTGGAGCTTGCTGGTTAGATGACGGAGCTGTGATTTTGGCAGACGGGGACTTCAAGTGCTTTATCACAGCTCTGAGAGTTCAAATATTTTTTCATTTCTGCTTTTAGTGGGGGCTTTCAGTATGTTTTAGGTTCCCCCTAAATGTTTATATTTATTACATATTTATAGAGTTTACATAAATATTTATTTATTACGTATTTATAGAAGAACTTGGTTTTGCACTGTTTTGATTCAGCAGAAGGTCCACAATTACAGGCTTCTGAAGCTGGGTTTTCTCAAGTGATGTCTATTATATAGTCTCCAAAGTCCACAATTCCTGAGGCTTCAACACAAGAGATCTAAAGTTACATTCTTCTGAAGGAATTTCACTGCATACTTACAAAAAGGGAATGGGGGTTTTTATATAGGACCTTTACCCTTTCTCACATCTCTAAGATTTTACAAAAGCCCTCTGTTAAAATTTTCGATCGTTTGTTCCAGATAAACAAGATATACTATAAATTTAAACAGTGACACATGTAGTCAGGATCTCATGTAGCCCAGACTGACTTCAGTGTAGCTGAGGAGGATGTTGAACCCCTGTTCTTTCTGCCTCCACTTCCCAAGATCTGGGACTATCGGCAGCAAAGTGTGATTTGAATGGTTTGAAGATCAGAAGCACCAAAGGGCATTTGGTTGTGGATTCACCTTAGTTAATGTTTACTTTACCTTTTTACAAAGAGGGAAAAGTCATTTATTCCCTTAGTACTTATGTATAAGATTTTGTGTTCAGATATATGTGAACTCATGAAATGAAATATTGGTGGTTTTTATTTTATTCGGGGTTTATTTATTTTTATCGGGGAAGAAGAAGTGAAATTCCTTTAGTGCTCTTGTGATTTCAGAACAGTCAGTGATGCACTCAGACACAGGTGCCTGTCTTTAGGGAGTCCACGGACATGTATCCCATCTAGTCTATGTTGCTGGCTTGGCTCCCCCTTGCTCTGTGGAAAGTGCTTGGCAGGGTGGGAGGTTTCACATTTCAGGGAGTGTGTATCTGGATGTTGCGGTTTCTTCTGGGGAGTGGTGTGTGTATGCTGTGTGTATGTGTAGAATGTATATGTATGTGACTGTGGGAACACATGTGCCACGGCACATGTGAGGATGAGAGAGCAGCTCCCCCCTCTTGAGTTAATGTCTTGATTGTTCACGTCTGTGTTCTCCTGTCTCCCTGTAGGAGTGCTGGCATTATAGATGCATACTACCCTACCTGGAGTTATGTGGGGTCTAAGCATCCAAATTCAGGTACTGAGTGGCAAGGGCTCTACCCACTGAACCCTCTCCCCAGACCCTAAGGATGCATTTTCTTATGTCAGCACATGGATCAGGACTTTAAGGCTCATTACATTCATAAGCCTTGAAATTCTTTGTTTTTTTTTTTAAAAAAACAAACGATTGATTGATTGATTGATTGATTGATTAATTATTAATTAGTGTTAGTTAGGGGAGGTGCTCACATCTTGTTGTACAAATGGAGGTCAGAGAGTGACTTTTGGGAACCTGAAATTCTAAGATGCTCAGAGCGCTTTGGCCACATGAAACCTTTCTAAAAACAGATCACGGTGGCTGGCTGTTTCTCCCAGCCCCCACTGAAATCAGTGATTAACCTTTGTCACAGAAGGCCAAGGACTTTGCTGTCTTGTAACCTGCAAACTCCTGTACAAATGTGGGTCCTGGGTGGAGTCACCACAAGGTCTGAGTTAAATATTCTCTGCCTGAGGCAAAAAAAAAAAAAGCCTTCATTCCTGGCAGTGGTTTTTCTGTCTCTCTGCAGGACCCAGTGGGTTGCTTTACAGTTAAACAGTGACTAAAGAAGCGTTTCATTAACCAGAATTCCCACTCGTCTCCAACTCTCCTCTCCTTTTGTAGTTAGAGGGAGACAAGAAGAAAAGAAACCAATCATGTCCACATGGACTCACGTATGAGGTGCTTCCTGTGTGCCTAGCAGTGTGTTGCACAGACAAATGGCCGCAGGGCCTTGCAACAGGGATCTTGGTGCTGTTTTACCCGTTTGTCATGTGGGAACACAGAGAATTGCAGTGGCTGTGGAGCCAGTGTGAAGCAGCACTTAGAACTCTTCTCTCCTGGTTAGAGGTGATGTGAAGAAGTGCAGTGTTCTCTTAATGAAGATCTCCCACCTCTGCTGTCTTCTGAAGCTAGCCATAGAAGGTAGAGTTCTTCTCATCCAGAATCTTTTGAGTGTGTGGTTTGTGTGTGTGTGTGTGTGTGTGTGTTTTTAGATCGCGTGCATACGATCTAAAGGTTGACAGGCTGACATTTGGTGTCTTCATTTTCTCCCCACCTTATTTTTTTTACACTTTATTTTTTTTTATTATTTTTAAATTATATATAGGTGTGTTTGACTGCATGTGGGTATGTGTACATGACTGCAAGTGCCTTTGGAGACTAGAGGTGTCAAATGCCCTGGAGCTAGAGTTACAGAGGCTTGTGAGTTGTGAGCTGCCTGACATGGGTGTTGGGAACTGAACTCATCCTCTGAAAGAGCAGCAAGTGCTCTTAGTTGCTGAGCCTTCTCTGGCCAGCTCCGCCTTATGTTTGAGAAAGGCTCTCTCACCTGCCTTAATTTTTTGAGAAAACATCGTCCACTATTTTGACACATCAGAGGGCAAGCCTCAGGGTTCCTTGTGTCTGCCTCCACCGCCTCAATATTACAGGCAAGCGCCCGCACACCTGGCTTTTACATGAGTGCTGGGGATCTGGACTCAGGCCCTCGTGTCTGTAAACTGACAGGGTCACATGTGCCCAAGCGGGCCTTGCACTTGGTATGTAGCTAGGAATGCCCTTGTACTTCTGATGTCCCTACTCCCCAACCCCCAACCCCATTCCCCAGTTCTGGGATTACAGATGTGTGCCACCAAACTCAGCATTGTCCAGTTTCTTACGTTTATATAAGGTGTGAGTTGTGAAGACTGGATCATTTGGGGTTAAGAACCATTCCCTTTAACATTCATTAGCTTAAAAATGATTGTAGACATCTCACTCAGTTAGCCTTGTGTTCTGTTTTGGTGAGTGTGTTGTTTTCAGTTTTTCCTACCGTGCTTCTTTGAGTTCTGCAGGGTTGTCAACACCTTTTATTTCCTGGTAATTTTCTTGTCAGCCATCAAGGCAATTGGGCAGGGGGAAAAAGCCTCCCTATGGGCAGCAATAGCAGAATGAGATTTAGGGAGTATGCCTAGATGATCAAATTCTTTCTGAATGGCAGTTTTTGCTACAAATAAGCAGAAAAAAACAAATGTAGAAATTGTCACTTGTGGTTGCTGCAATCAAGGTTTCTATGCAGCTTTTCAAAGCCAAATTGCAGGGGGCTTCTCTCCTAGGCAGGGGATGCTTGTGCCCTTGGCAGTTTTCATATGTGCCTCATGAAAAGCACCGGGCATCAGTGTGACCTCCTGTCCCCTTGATCCTCACAGCTATAGTGCGTTCTGCATGCTTCTCAGCAAGGGCGAATCTTGGATTAGGGAACTTCTGTGGAGCTCATCTTGCGGTTAGTGGCCTGACAGAATGTCACCGCCTAGTGTTCAAGGCCATTTTGTGATGTCTGCCTGACATCATTTCTGCGTGGTATTCTGTACTGATGGTTCCCTGTGTTCTGTTCCATGAGCTGTATTAGATGCCTCTGTGGGAACTCTGGCACAGCTTTTTAGGACCAGAAGGCATAGGAGACAAGTTTACCTGCAAATCAGGCAACACTTGCCAGTAACATCTGAGAGGGGGACCAGGTACTGTGCTTGTTAGGGAAGTTAATTCACAGAGCAAATCGTATTAGGAAAAGGCAGGCCATGTTACCTTATAAGGGAGGGAGAGGAGAGCAAGTTGTGACTGTCTGTATGTGTGTGTGTGTGTGTGTGTAGGGGAAGAGGGTACTGGGGATGGAAGCCTCTGAGTTGAAGCCTCTGAGTTGTATCTAGGCTGTTAGTCTTTTCTTTCTTCTCATCTAGAATGTCTCCTCTCTGAGGTCAGACCCTGTATCTAATCTTGGTTGACAAAGGTGACTGCTCAGGGCCACAGCTGGATAAAATCCCCTGCTGTAATCCATCAGTGGGTGCTCTGAGTAGTCTTTGTGTAGGAGGAACATCTTGCTTTAGGTAGACACTGTTTTACAACTTTAAATTTATTTATTTTATATTTTAAAATTTTTCAGAGCGTTGGTGGTGCATGTCTTTAATCCCAGTATTCAGGAGGCAGAGGCAGGAGGATCTCTGTGAGTTTGAGACCAGTCTGGCCTACAGATGTAGTTCCAGGACAGCCAGGACTACACAGAGAAACCGTGTCTCAAAAAATCAAAAACAAACAACAGTAACAAAAAAACAAAAAAAAACCCAACCAAACAAAAAAAAGTAAAATTTTTGTGTGCATGAATATTTTGCTTGAGTATGTACCATGTGAATTTATGTGTACCAAGTAAGTGTATACTTGGTGCCCACAGAAGTTAGAGGAGGGCTTTGGATACCCTAGAACTGGAGTTATGGATGGTTGTGAGCCACCATGTGAGTGCTGAGGCCTGAATCCGGATCCTCTGAAAGTGCTCTTAACAGCTGAGCCATCTTTCCAGCCCCAACATTTTGATTCTTCAATGAATCTTGCAATTGTTACTGAGGCTCAGTTTTTTCCGATGTAAGGAGGTATTTGAGGATCAGATGTGACATATGCAAAGTGGCTGGTTTCAAGCCAGCTTTGGGGAATGCAGATGGTTCATCTGTCCAGTAGTGAGCGTGCAGGGACTTTACATGCGTGTACCATGTGTCCATAGTGATGGTTTGGTTTCTTGAGACCTGCCCTTCGGAGAGGACAGTTACACAGGAGTCTTTCATGGCCTGGTTTTGCATGGGAAGGTAGAACTGGGAACCTGATTCCTGGTGCTTGATTCCTTCTGTAGTTGGTAAAGCCTGGCTTTGGGTACAGATAGTAGTAGTAACATCTACCTCAGCTGTTGTCTCAACAGCTAAACAGAGCATTAGAAAGGTCAGCCTAGCACCTTCCCTGTTAGAACACTTCTGTTACCCCACAGTAACATGTAAATATGTATTTTTAAATTTAACCTTGAGAACAACTTGTTAAATTATTGATTATTAATCTCTTCTTATAAATCAGTAAAATGAAGCAGACAAATTAAGGGGTTTCCTAATTTAAACAGCCCTGGCCAAGTTTGGTCCAAATTTATTTCTTTTGGCTCTGGCCAGCTTCCAGCAGCTGCCAAGCACTACATAAAGCTCAAGTCAGAGTGGATCCCAGATACCAAATAAGCCAGAGAGTCACTCTGCCTGGAACCTAGATGTTGTTTTTGTTGTATATAAGCACTTATATATTAATTTCATACATTAAAGTATTAATGATAATTATATGCTATGCTATTTCAGGTAATCTGGTTTGATAGACAACATACATTTAAAATAAATACTTTGGTTAATTATTTATTGTCAGCTTGGTACTATCTTGAGTCCTTGGGAAATTTTATTCTTAAAGAAAATCTACCTCAGGAATTTGCATTATATTATCAGATGCTTGGATGCAGATTTGGTATCTGTTTTGTTTTTTGTTTTTTTTTTTTTTTTTTTAAAGCCTAATATTAATAAAAAGGGAAAAGGGACTAGAGAAAAGGAGGAACTGTAATCCTGAGCACACAACAGAAATTGTTAACACAGTTAGACACTAATGATCCTCGGCTTAACAGTGTGAATTTGGGGTTATTGATTTGGGGCCTGTGTGTACATGTTCCATTTCAGTTATTAAACATCAGGAAGAGAGGTCTTCTCAGAAAAGACAATGTTTTCAGGATTTTGTATTGATTTGGGGGTAGGTCAGTATACTTTCAGTAAAATTTGAAAATTTAAGGAAAACAAGCACTTTTTGAATAAGCCACTATTATGAATTGAGGCATTTAGGTTATGTGTTTGCAAAGGACACAAAGTCTTTTTAGTGAATGGAGTCAGTGTTCTCTCATTCCCGAGCTGGTGTTGCCTGCACTGTAAAGGTCTGTGTAATGTAGGATGTGGTGAACAGGGATTTCATAGCTTGTGAGCTGGAGCTGTGTGGGACTGTCTGTGAGAGCAGACCGCTCCGCTGTGTGGGAGACCCACCCTTCTGCCATTCGTGAACTCCAGCGGGCCCCTGTTCAAAGACTTTCTTAGGTTTGTTTTTCAGCCTTACATAGTACCCACTTTTTAGTCTCATTTACCTGCGTGTGACCTGTGGCCCAGCCCTGCCTCCCCAGGGAACAGAAGATGCTTCCATGGTGACTTCTCAGTGGGTTCACATTGTATAGTGACCCCTTCAGAAAGAGTGAGGTATCTCTGTCCTGGGCTTGCCCTTATTTTAAGGTTCTATATTTATAAATCTTTGTAATGATGCTTTGCTTTCATCTAATGAGTTTGCGAATCTGCCGTGTTTTGAATTCTCTAGATTGTCTAAGGGATGAGCTCCAAATTCACTGGATGCCACAGTCAGACAGCTTTGTTTGGGTTCTGTAGACACGACCATATTTGGGAAACACAAATGGGCCAGTTTTCACTTTTAGGGTTTGTCTTGGTTAACAATGCATGTTTAAGAACCTTTGTGTGCCCAGAATGGCACAAAGAAAGAGGTTTCAAAGTAGCTCAGGGCTCTGGAATGCTCCAGGCAGAGGAGCAGGGAATTGGCAGGGGCAAGGCTAGGGTCTAAGAGGGGGACTGTGTGTGTTGTCACCTGGTAATTCCTGTAACTCTCTGAAAATGAAGTATTTGCTGCAGTTGCTTCTTTAGGAAGTCTGGCGGAAACTTCAAGTCATTCTGTGTCCCCTGAGTCCTCATAAGGAGCTACACTGGAGTAGCCTGGCCTCACAAGCAAAAGCAGTTGATGTGATTAATGTTAGAATTCTGCACTTGAGGTTGCTGCTGTTAATCTGGTGAAGAGTGCATTGTGTGGCGTTCTCATAGACAAGATTGTAAGTGACGTTTTTAGTTTATCTGCTGGAATTTTCTCTTGAAAGTTCTGAAGATTACATAATTATATGCTAGCTATCAAATATGAGCTAAGAAAAATTAATTTTCATGAAAAGGATTGTCTTACAGGTTGAACATCCCTCCTCTTAAAAGCCATAGGTCTGAAATGCTCTAAAACCTCAAACTCCTTGACTGCTAACATGACAAAAGACCTCAAGGGATGGATTGCAGTCAAATGGAAACATGCTGGAAATACATAGAGTTGGTTTTAGGCTCATAGACATCAGGTGTAATGAATCACCGATACATTTCAGGTAGATCTTAGATCCCTCATTTGTCTTATATACAAATCCTCAAAATCTCAAAATGTAAAAAAGTCAGAATGCTCTGGTTTCACACATGTCAGGTAGGCAATCTTGCTGATGTTTGTTTTGTCAATTTAACACAATGGGCAGAGGGAACCTCAAGTGAGGAATTGCCTCCATCGGATTGGCCTATGAGCATGTCTGTGGGGCGTTTTCTTGATTTCTAATTGATGTAGGAAGGCCTAGCCCACTGTGGGTAATGCTATCCCTAGGCGGGTGGGCCTTGAAGGCTTGGAAATGGACCATCTTGCCAGGTATGCTACACATAGAGCTAGGGTGTGTGGAGCACATGTGAGGAGGTAGAACTGGAAAAGTCATTGGACTGTTCTTCCAGATCCCATGGCATGTTAAGATCATTGTTTTCTACAACTGTGACATTTGGGGTAAGTTTAGAAATTATGCAATTGATTAATCAAATTTTTTATATTTATTCATTCTTCGATTCTCCCTAGTTACACTTAGGCTTACACTTGTCACCAGAAGAACTGTCTGACTTTATCTTCTGGGCATACCTCTTGTCCTACATCTTATGATAGTCTTAGAGACAGCAATAGAGCCAGGCACTGTCCTTGTGCATAGTAGGTACTCAAGGAACACTGTTTTGGACCAATAGACTTTGCTGATAAATTTCTTTCCTTTCTGTGCTGCCCGACTAACTTTTGGGCCTAGAGGGGCCTTTGTTGGGATCAGATACAGGAGCTCTTTCTTGCTCAAGTCAGGACATGGCAGTTGTGGGCTGGAATGGATCTGAGGCTTATTAGGGTAAGATCATGATCTAGAACTTCGAGGGTGAGCAGAATGGTGGGCATGAGGATATACGGGCAATGAAAATAAAGAATTATGAAGAACGACTTTTCCAGGGATGGGGGTAGAGTGGAACCCTTAGACACTCTCAATGGACAGATCTTCCCTCAACAGCATTACTGGATACTTGCTCTACCCCAGGCTTCATACTAGATACTATGGAACAGATGAATACCAGCCACCCTATGAGCCCAATGAGTGCTGTCTGGTGGGCTTCTTGTGAGGCAGCCGAGACAGGGCAGCAGGGAGGGATGGCGAATGGACTCAGCCAGGCCTTGAAGCTTGTTGCCTGGACTTTAAATTGTGCAGTGAGGGGTGGGTACCATTGGAAGGTTCTAAAGTGATACAGTTTGTTAGGTAACCATGGAGGGCTGGCATTGAGCATGCTGAAGGTGGAGGCTGTCCTGAGGAAGTAGATGAGCAATAAGAGGCAAGTGTGTAGAAGGGCTGGAGAGATGGCTCAGTATTTAAGAGCACTTGCTCCAGAAGTCCTAAGTCAGTCTTTGTGGGGTGGCTCACAACTGACTGTAGTTCCAGTTCCAGGGAATCTAACACCCTCTTCTATAGGTAAATAAAAATAAAAATCTCTAAAACAAAGAAGTTGATAGAAAGGAGACTTAACAAAACAAAATAAAAGCACAACTCAGTTTTTGTACCCAGTAAAGAGGTGGGTAGAATTCCAGGCTTATGAACCCTTTAATTTGTAGCCGCAGAACTCATTATCAAAGGAAAGCTCAGGAAGTAGACGTTAATGAAATTGACAAAAGCACAGGTTGAAATGACAGGTGGGGAGTGGGTGGGTGAGTGCCTGCCCAGTGGCCTGGGGAGGCTCATGAAGCCTCCTTCCAACATAGTTGGAAAGCTATGGAAATGGTCCAGAGGGCCTGTGAATCATCTTGTTCTGACCCTCCCGGTGAACCCTGAAGGAAATGAGTGTGAAGCTGGAAAGGAGCAAGGACCAGCTCATGACCCTGTGGCCATGAACTCCTAGAAGATCCACAGAAGCCCTGTTCTACCAGGAGGATCCTCATTGCCCAATGCAAGTCAGTTTTTGGTGACTCCCAGGAGTTGGAACGTGTTTGTGAGGAGGAAAAAGGGGTTGCTGTCTGAACTGTGGTCAGTAGACCTGAGAGGCCCCGACTAGTACAGAGACTGTTGGACTTGGCTGAGTGTGTTCACGGGAGACCTTTCGGAAAGCTATTTGAGATAATTGGTTAGAACGGAAACTGAGTTGGAGGGACTCCAGGAGGAAATGGGAGGATGTAGGGGGTGGTCTTTTTGACATATTTTCCTAGTGTTCCCTCCCTAGAAGCCATCGGCCTGTTGTGTTCCAAGCCCCCAGCCGAGTCTTGGGATTCCAGATCTAAGCTAATGTCAACCCTATCCTAGTTTCTCCCCCTTGAAAGGAAGTGTCGGCAGCTCAGTGTTTGTCCCTTCCTCTGTCCAAAGAGCCTTCTGCCTTCCTCCAATAATGCAGAGAGTTGAAGAGAAATGCATTGTAGCAGTTGAGAAGGTACCGATGAGAAATTGGAGAGATATGCCTCTCAGGCTGGGGATAAGCAAGTACAGAGAAATAAGGCTGGACATTATTCTGGGGCTTTGTGAGCTGTCTGCTCTTTTTATTGGACATAGCTGCCCGTACATGAAGCCAATCCCAGATTTGATTTCAAAGATTGAGCATAGCTGATATTTTGTTCTGAGGGCAGCCAACTCCCTTTTCAGCAACTGGAGTAGAGTAGAAGAGAGTCTTGTCTACTTGAAGGAAAAGACCCTACAGGTAGGTCCTCCTGGCTGAATAGGGACAAAGACAAAGCCCACAACTGCATACTCAATACTGAGGGATGTAGTTCTTCCCTTCCAATTTATAGTCTTGTCTTACATTGGAGACAGTGAGGAACCATGGAGGCAAAAACACCATGGTGCTGAAGAGAAGCTGGGGTGTGCTGTGTGAGAGCTTAACTGAGGCTCCTTCTCTGATAGTATCTGTGCCTGATCTTCATTTCTACAAGTTCAGTTTCTCTAGCTGGGTATCCCCAGACTGTCCACATCCGGACCTTTCCTTCATAGTCAATAGCTCGTGTTTGGTTATTTGATCCTGTTTCAGATGGAAGCATGAGTGTGACTTTTGCTTTTTAGCAGATTATTCATTCTTTGTTGCAGAACTGTTGATTATTTGGATCAGCATTCTAAGCTGTGGCTACTTCTTCACAGCTTGTTCTTTGGTGGAATGTCTGTGGTGATGCTGAGGTGCTTTGCCCAAGTATGGTTAGGCCTGCAGCTCCAGGTGCCGGATGGTGGCTTGCCTCTGATCGACCCACCCAAGCTGAGACTCTAGGTTCCTGCAACCACAAGGAAATGAATGACAAGTTGTAGTTGATGGGTTTTGCCACTAGGTTGAATCATTTATTCTTGCTGGCTTTTACCCAAGGTGCCTGGACTTGGAGGGGACTTATTGGAGATTTTGAAGCTGTGCCGTCATTTGTTCAACCAAATCATGTTTTAGAGCATGGCTTAAAAGTAAATTTTAACTATTAAGTATCAGAGTGTGTGTGTGTGTGTGTGTGTGTGTGTATGTGTGTGTGTCTGTGTGTGTATGCATGAGCATATATGAGGAGTCCAGAGGTCAACACAAGATACCTCTGTCAGTCACTTCTTTACCCTGTTTTTGAGACAGGGTTTCTCACTGACCCTGGAGCTTACCAATTGGCTAGTCTGGTTGGCCAGCACGCCCCAGGGAGCCTCCTGTCCCCAGCACTGGCATACGGGCACCTGGCATTTTGTGTGCGATGGGGAGCCACGCTTCAGTTCCTGTGTTAGGGGCAAGTTCCTTAGTGACTGAGCCATCTCCCCAGTGCAAGTATCAGAGGTTTGTTATGCAAAATAAACATTTGAGGTCTACATCCGATATAATATCCGTATTATCTTTAAAAAAGCCTTCACTTCAGAGCAGAGAGAACTGGGGCTTATGCTCAGCCGGCTTTCTCTATTTTATACGATCAGGGAGGACACAGTCTAGGGATGGCGTCATCCACAGCGCGCAGGTCTTCTTACTCCAAGTGACATCATTGACATCACACCTCACAGGCTTGCCCAGAGGCCTGTGGTTCTCAGTTCCGTCAAGTTGACCATTCACAGTAACCCTCACACCTGTGGCATTTTTGTGACATCATGTCCTTGGGTCTCATTTACTGCTCCTCCCATTCTTTCTTGCCCCTTATCCCTGCTTCATTAACTCCTCTATTTGTACTTTTACACCTTTTCTTTAAATAAAACTGAACTAAATTCTACCTATGAAACAAAACATATATATATATTTTTTTTGGAATCTGGTTTATTTCACTTAATATGCTCTCTAGTTTTGTTTTCCCGCAAAGGACATAATTCTTCTTTGTAGCAAAATACTACTTCATTTTGGACTTGGCACCTCATTCACTCATGCGTTGACACCTGCCTCGGCTTCCGTAACCTGGATTTTGTGAAGAGTGGCTTGAGAATCAAGGTGGGGAGGTGTTCATCGTATAGTGGTTCTCTTCTTAGGTTTTGGAAGAACCTGTGCAGTGGTTTCCACAGTGTCCTCACTAATGTCCTTTCCCACCAGAGGTGTGTTGCGTTCTCACTAGCATTTGGGTTTTGTTTCTTGATGGTAGCCCTTCTGTTGGAATACCATCGTCCATCCTTCCAGCTGTGTGTGGCTTTGCCAGTGGAGTGAGTTTCTAGAAGGAGGCAAACAGCTCGATCTTAATTTGGAAACCAGCCAGCCAGTTCTAGCGTTTTTAACTGGCGAGTTGTGGTCTTTAGATTTAGGCGACCGGTGAAAGGTGGAACTGACTTCTTCAATTTATTCTTACTCAGGTTCGATGTTTTAGTGAGTTAGTAATATTTGGACCTACCCTAATTTGTGTTTGTTAATCTGCCCTTGTAAGAATGGTTCTTCATAAGCTCTTAGGCTTCTGGGTTTTCATCTTCTTGGTGTAAAATTCCTTTCAGTGGTTTATAACACACACGGATTTAACAGTTATGAATTGCTTTATTTTAGTCTTATCAGTAAAAGCCCTGAGTTCTTCAGTTTTAAGGTATAACTTTTTGAATAAAGTAGCCTTGCCTGGCAGTTACTTTGTTTGGGGGATTAAAAGCTACCAGTTTATACTCTGCTGGGCTTAACGATTTTTGTGGAGAGGTTTGCTATTGAATGGGTTTATGTTTGTAAGCAGCTTGCAATCTCTCGAGTGCAGCTTTCAGTATTCTTGCTTTGTTCTGTTTTCTTGGCATTTTAACTATATGATGTGGAGGGATCTTTCTGGTTATATATTTTAGGTATTGTAAAGGACTAATGTTTGGATGGCCATTTCTTTCCTCAGATATATAGATCTTTCTGCTATAATTTTAAAAGATTTTTTAAAATGTATGTGTATGGGTGTGTCTGAGTGCTGTGTGCATGTGTTTGTGGCCACGAGAGGTCATCAGATCCCCTGGAGCTGCGGTCACAGGTGGCTGTGAGCTGCCTGACACAGGTGCTGGGATCCGAACTCTGGTCCTCTGGAAAAGTAGCCAGTGCTCTTACCCTCGGGCCCATCTCTCCAGCCCCTCCTTGAATAGCTTTTCTGTGTGTTTTGATTGTGTCTTAGTTCCTTTTTCTACACTATAGATTCGTAGATTTGGTCTGTTAATTGTAGCCCAGAGGCCTTAGTTGTTATGGTCATAATTACATTTTAGTTTTTAAATTGTTTGTGAATGCTATAGGCCCTCTGATAGTCTTTCCGCACATAGTCTAGTATGTGGCTGATGTTTTCCACTGTGGTGTTTCCTTTTTCTTTAAGCTCCCCATTTCCAAGATTTGCTTGGTATTTTTCTTCCAGAATCTATCTCTGCATTTGTATTTGAAGTTGTTGAATTTCTTACTCAAACCTTTGATTGACATATGCATTTCACCTGTCTATTTACTTGACTCTTCTTTGAGGTTCGATGATGTTGAAAACTAGACCTGAATTCTTTGTCTAACCTTTCACGTATTTCATTGCCTTGGACTCAGTTACTGAGGTTACAGATGTTTGGAGGAGTCGTGTGACCTTGCTTTCTCACATTGCATTTCTGTGTTGCAATTATGCATCTGTTGGGATGGCTCCATCTTACTTTCTTACATGGGAGTGTTCTTAGCGAGCAGCCTTCCCTTGAGGGCTCAGTCTCCACTTCCTCTGGGGAGGAGAAAGCTTGCTGCTGCCGGATGGAAGTACAGAAATGCAGAAGGCATGAGGTGTCCAGTGTGGGAGGAGCCAGTGGGCGCTCAAGGCCTCACTCTGAAGCTTGTAAATTACTGGTGAGAGAAATGGAAGAAGACCTGGCTGAAGGGAGAAGCCATGCTCAGTAGCCGGAGCACTCACTATTGTGAAAAACATTAGCTTCCCTCAGAGTGATTATACAAAATCACAACTAGAAATCCAACACTTTTTCTTTCTTCCTTTTTTCCCCTTTCTTTCTTTTCCTTTTTTCCCTTTCTTTTCTTCAGGGTGAAAAAAAGATGACCATTTTAAACTTCACATGAAAACGTAAAGGACCTAGCTGGGTATACCAGCCCTTGAGAGGCCAAGATAGGAGGACCTCAGCAACTCTGAGACAGGTCTAGGCTCCATAAGGAGCTCTAGATTGGCCTGGGTCACAGTGTGAAATCCGTTTCAAAAATAAAACAAACAAAATGGGAAATGCAAAGGACTAAAAATGGCCAGAAAGATTTTGAATAGGGATGAAGTAGGAATTATCTGATTTCAAGATTATGTAAGAAGTAGTAATCAAGCAAGTGGGTTATTGGATGGAGATAGCTCAGAGGCTAGAGTCCAGAAGGAGACTTACACATCTGTAGCCATTTGCTTTTCAAAAGGGTTACACTAAATAGGAAAGACAGGCACAAAAGCTGCATGTATGTGGTACCAGCCGTAGAAAATAGTGGGGCCATAGTAATGGTAAGTAGTCAGTGTTCCTGGGAGCTTGGTGTGACTTACTTGACTGTAAGGAGACACGGGGACCATTTCTGGGGGCGGTGGAGATGCTATATGTTGTGACTTTGGTGGTAATTATAGGGTGTGTTTATTTGTCAAAGTGTTACAGGTGTGTGTGTGTGTGTGTGTGTGTGTGTGTGTGTGTGTGTGTGTGTGTGTGTGTGTGTGTGTGTTTACATATAGTCTCCCATCTGAGTACAAATTAGGCCCCAACCCTGCTTAACTTCAGATGAGACTGGGCATGCTTAAGGTGGTATGGTTGTAGACAGCATACCATCTCGTACAGTGAAGACTAGCCTCAAACTTACTATGCAGTAAGGATGACCTTGAACTGTTGATCCCCCTGCCTGCACTTCCTGGGGTTACAGGCGCACTATACCCAATTTGTTTGTCAAAACATATTAATACAGTTTGGTTTGAGCATCCATGTAGCTTAGAGGTCGAATCTTTGGTTGGTGTAACCCTTGAAGCTCTGGTCTGATCTTCACCACCATCGAAACCGAACAGACCAAAACAGATGGATACCTTTCCTTGGAGACAAATGATAATAAAATGCCAGCACATTGTAAGCTTCTCGGTTTGAGACCGTCTAATTCTGAAGGCTGCTCACTTGAGCATCAGTGATGGTTTCTGCCATAGGTGAGGAGGGCAGTGCCTAGGCACTTGGCCAGCAATTCAGGCTACCCAGTTTCCATGATCAATCCCAGCACAGTTGGGCATGCTGCTTCACCTCCCTGAGTCTCATTTGTGAACTCACACTGTGTTAGTGCTTGCTGTCATGACTCAAATAAATTATTTAAAGCACCGAGAACATTTCCTGGTGCATTGTGAGCTACCTGTAAACATCCACAATTACGTATTACCCTCTGATGATGATTTTTTTTTAAACATTTACAAAATTGATGTTTTTAATTGACTTGTTGCTAGAAGAGATCTGGGATTGCATCTAAGCAAAGTCGGGGTGACAAGAGCAAAGCTAGGAAGTTTCGTGAGATGCCCAGAGTCCCCAGATCTGTGACTAGCCATGAGCTGGAAGCCTGGCCACACAGCGGCTCACAGTTGAGCTGTTTGACCAGGGCTTACAGTGTTTGCATTTTAACACGAGCTGTGGGGACTTACCATGCAGCTGCCATTTAACCACCCCATTGTGTGCTTCTCTGCAGAGCCGTCCCGAGCTGCAGCTGTGGAAGACTTGCCCCACCACCAGCATGAGTTCTGGTAAGTCATTTCAGACCCTCTCTTTCTCTTGTCGGAGCTACAGAACTGGGTGGTTTACTGAGATGTCCACATGCCTTAAGGTCCTCAACAGCAACGCCACTACTTACATTGCAGAAGAGTTTTTCAACCCACACCTATGAAGAACTCTACCATACACTGTGTGTGTCACGCCTGTCTTACAAGAGCCCCCTTTCCTTTTAGTGGCATATAATCAACATACAATAAGCTGCAGTTACTTTAAAGTAGACGTTTGATGAAATTTGGCATATTTCTACACCTTAGTTGTATTTCTTAATCTAGATGATTGATGCAAAATACACAATTGAATCATAATCTTCCCCAGATCGGGACTAACCCAACACTTCCTTTATCCGGCTTGCAGAACAGCTAACTTATGCTTTCAAGAATCAAGATCCAAATAAATTAACGTTTCAAGTATTTTTAGTCTTGGACTGGGATTGAAAGCTTGGAGGGAGGGAAGAGAGAGTGGGGACAGATCCCTGTGCCTTATGCAGCTGAGACTTGTCAGTGTCCAGCCTGGAGATGTTTCCTTCCTGGAATTAGTGCCACCTTGGCCTCCTGCACCTGCAGGTGGGGATGGGAGGCACGGGACCACGTGAGTATCTCATTCAGGGTCCTTCTAATCCTGCACCATGGTGAGGGTATTTTCGGAGGCCCCTACAGATTAAAAGGCCTTTTCCATTTCTTTACATACAATGCTCATTTAGCCAAGTCCTGAGCTGTGTGGGACTGTGTGTGGTGAGGCCTGCGAGGGCCTGGGGGTGGAGCAGCTCAGGGCTGCACCCTTCCTCATACACTTCTTGTGCAGCTCGAGTCTGTGCTGAATTTGCCTTTGCGTTCCCTCTGTGAAGTGGACATGGTAATAGCACTGCTCCATTGGCATTTTTCTTAGACCGAGTGGAGCGAAGCTCTTAACGTATTGAGCACCATGCCTACGCTAGTGGTGTCTTGCTGTTCCTAGCCCAGAATTCCTTCTTGCAAAGTGAGGTCTCTGGTTTGCCTTGGGCCCCTTTGATTTTTTTTTCTGTGCCAAAGTAGACACGGGTGCTGCTTACTGACTCAGTTTCTATTGTCGGTGTGCCTTTCGGTTAGTTCTTTTGTGACACAGTGTCAGAGAGCCCCGATGGCCTTGCATGCTCCATGTAGGCAAGGATGACCTGGAACTCCTAATCATCCTGCCACTGTCTCCTGAGTGCGGAAGTTAGATGTGTGTGACACCAGTTCACATTATGTGGTGCTGGAGGTGGAACCCAAGTGCTCACTCACACATGTTAGCAGTGGTTTTGACAGGTGCGCCATGTCCCCAGTCCTGCTTTTGGCTTTTGTTGTCATTTATAACAGGCTGGGCCCTTTTTCCCGTTTCCTTTTAAAAACAAACAAACAAAAGCTTTGCTCTGCAGCCTGAAGTTTCTTGCTCTTCTAAGCCAGTGTTGCTACTCCTGACAGTTTTAAAGTCAGGAAGAGGCCAGATGAGGGTGTACCAATGCCCAAGGTGCACCAGGATGCCCTTCCTCCCCTGAATCTCTCAGACAGGTGCTGGAAGGGAACTTTGCTCAGGGGCCTGAAATCCTAGGCCTTTTGACCTAGTAATCCTGTCTTGGGAATTTCTATATTAATTCCAAGGAAACAAAAATACTCCCATGAAGGTGGGGTGTGAGAAGCAGTACACTGTGTGTTTACTTGCTATTGAAAGTGATTGGTGGGAGGAGAGTCGCTACGTGGAAAATATTGGTTGCATCTTTAGTGGAAAGAACGGCAGTAAAACAATGTATTGTTATTTCAGTTGCTCGTGGGCTGCCGCTCTCTGAGGGAATCACTGTCCTTGCAGTGGCTTGTTTCATTCTCCTGGAAAGCATCTCCCTCCACCCTCAAGGCTGGGCCTGGCTTGCTGCCTCTGAGATACAGATGGGGAAACTGAGCTTCAAGGAATTAGTCACCTGCGTGGGGTTGCCAACTCGTGTGGAGTGGAGGCAGACATGGGCTGCTGTACAGCGGCGTAATTGCTGCAAAAGCTGAGCTTTATTTGATTGTTCATTACTAAATACCAAATGCTTATTCCAGTTTGGTTGTTATGGTTAATTAAAAAAGGAAAGGGGGAAGGGAGGAATGTGGGCCTGGTGGTAGCTCACAGGCAGCCTCCCCACTAAGTGGGCTCAAGGCAAGGCCAAGAGTCAGAAGGACGTGATCAAGGGGACTCGGTCAGGTGCATGGGGACAGGACAGTAAAAGAGCATGCAATGGGATGCTGGAGCTTGTGTTTCCTTTTCTTAAAATTCCTCTTCTTCCACCCATTCTTTTTTTTTTTTTTTTGGTTTTTCGAGACAGGGTTTCTCTGTGTAGCTTTGCGCCTTTCCTGGAACTCACTTGTTAGCCCAGGCTGGCCTCGAACTCACAGAGATCCGCCTGGCTCTGCCTCCCGAGTGCTGGGATTAAAGGCGTGCGCCATCACCGCCCGGCCCTTCCACCCATTCTTGAAATGAGGGTCCGAGAGAGATTTAACGTCCAAGAGAGCGAGCCTCTGTCTGAAGGTTGTTGTGAGCCACAGCTGCATGCATCCTGGGCAGTCCTGGCCACTTTGGGGAGGGCCTGCTCAGGTGCTGTAGAGGCAGCAGCCTGGCTGTCCGGTGACAAGTGTTTATCAGATGCTCAACCCTTGGGTAGGCTGGTTATTAAAAGCCTCGTTGTGACTTCGTTTTAGCCAGGTTTGCTAGTAGGGTGTGAAGTGGGTTGTAGGCCCAGGGTTTGAGGAAATACATAACAAGTCAGGAAACAAAAATGCTTGTCTTAGTTGGGGAAGAAGATGGGTTGTAAGTGGGACAGTTCAATCTCAGCTTAGTGATTGTTGGTAGGCTTGGCCTGTTGAGACTCAATTATCTTATCAATAGAATTGCAGTTCCTAACTCCAGCTTCCAAGGACTGGACCTAAGGAGACAGCAAAATAGTAATCGTGGGTACTCAACATGGACTAGCAATCCTGGCAGAACATGTTTAAAGAACCATAGTTATGATGATGCTTGTAGCTTTATTGGCATTTTGCTGTTTGGGTTCTTTCAAGCACACTGGCCACATACCCTGGTGTGGCATGGTCTTTCTACCCTCTGTTCTTCCCTGGACTGTCTCCAAGTTCCCCAAAGTGATAGATGGAGAACCTACTAGACAGGAGGGACTCAGTGTTGTCTGCTGCCGAGCAGAGCTCAGGAAAATCTGAAGTGACACTGAGGTGTGGTGGTCAAGGTGAGGGCTGAGGGCTTTGTAGCCAAGGTCTACGGATGAAAATCTCTCATGTACTCAGAGTTGAGACCAGGCAGGAAGCACTGGACTGTAGCATGTAGATGAGGCTTCAGTAGGAAAGGAGGATGGAAGGAGTGGTTAGGACACCAGGAGACACCATGGCCATCTCTGGGACAGTCACACAAGATTCTAGACTGGTAAAGAGGGGCAATGTAAAGGCGCTTTATAGGAACGACAGCTTGTCTTTGACAAGTAGAACTTGGAGTGCCATTTAGACACTTTTTAAATGTCAAGGAAGCCACTCCAGGGAAGCAATAGCACACTATCATACACACAATCCCCCACAATACACTTCCTATCCCCAGATAGCTTTTGCATCCTGTCTGGTTCAGGCCTTAAGGTGTTTAGAACTCTCTCCCATGCACCCTAGAGGACTTGTCTCAGGTCTGAGGAAGCTGATCGGATGTGTGTGGACAGAGCCGTTCTGTTGGAGCAGAATGCCTCAGCTTTATCCCCACCCCATACCACGTGGTACTCTGATTGTTGAGCAGGCATGGTCACAAACCTTCTGTTCATCTTTCTTTCAGAATGTGATGTTGGAAGCTCTAAAACTGTTGTGAATGGCTTGGTACCTGGCAGCCATGGGCAAGACAAAGGTAAGGCTATTGAAGAGAAGCCTGGCTTGGTATCAGAAAGCATTTCTAGAAGATGCAGGACACGCTGGGCAGGGGCCATTCCCACCTTTCTGGGGAAGATGTTATTGGCCTTTTCTTAGGAGGCCTAGTTCCCATGAGACCTGAGCTGTGGCCCTACTCTTTATGGGTCTGAAGCTGTCTTTTTCCAACTGTGAGATGATGTGCTCACAAGGATGCTGGGATGACAGATTAGATAGATAGTGCCAGGTAAGTGTCATGCCTGGCACATATGGCACTCATTGGCCTGGAATTACTTATATATGGCGTGCTACCTTCACTTGTCATGAATAGGAACACATCCACAGTCCTATGAAAGGAATTATTTTAGTGTCTTTAGTTTTATGTATATCCTCTCAAATTTTTAGCGCACACACACACACACACACACACACACACACACACACACACACACACCCGTGCTGGCGGATTCAGTCAAGAAAGAGCTTTGTACATGTGGACAAGCACTTTCCCACCAAGCTGCCTTCTCAGTCCTCGTAGTTTTACTTTAGGAATTCTTCCAAATAGGCAATAGAAGTGTGAACGAGTGGTGTGGTAAGAAGACGTTTGCGAGGGGCTGGAGAGATGGCTCAATGGTCAAGAGCACTGGCTGCTCTTCCAGAGGTCCTGAGTTCCAGCAACCACATGGTGGCTCACAACCACCTTTAGTGAGACCCGATGCCCTCTTCTGGCAGAAAGGTGTACATACAGATAGAGCACCTCATATATTAAATAAATAAATAAATCTTAAAAAAAAAAAAAAGATGACTGAGAGCTTGGCAGCCCACTTCTGGGCCCCTCTCAGTTGCTCTGTCTTAGCTACTGAGGACTTTCATTTTTTCTCTTCTACTTAATAAATCCTCTTTGCTTTAAGAAACGAAGAAGATCTTGAGGTCCTGTTTTCCCAGGGTACTCTCACCCCAACCTGACGTCAGTGTTGTGCAATACGAGGTGACAGGAAGCAAGTTGGAGTAATTAGATAAACTTAGTTCCAGCTCTGCCTGTGAAAAACAGACATGCAGGGGGCCCTTTCATCTCTGCAGGTGCGAGTTCTCTTATCTACAGAAGAAGGGAGTTTGAGTGCAGTGTTTATTTCTGCATCCTATCCTGAGCTCCAGTGACTCCATGAACACTCATCTATCTGTGTTCTACAGTATCCATGAGGAAAGGCTAAAATCCCAGCGTGGAGCATTGAAGTAAAAAAAAAAAAAAAAAAAAGATGCAGCATTTCCCAAAGTGTAATTTCAGAGTTTGCCATGTTTAGCCTTTGTAGTTTTCATCAAATGCATCCAAATACTCCCTTTGAGAAGGCAAGATGTTCACTCAAAAGGAACTCCCTCGGAGAGAGAAGGCAGAGGGCAGAGATGGGGAGCAGGAGTCTGGTGGCATAAGGCCGAGCTCTCCGGAGACAGGAGGTCGGTGCTGTTTTGCTCCCCACCTCCCTGGCTTGCCTCCCTCCTCCACTGTGTGGTTCATGTGGGCTGTGTTCTTGGGGTCTTGGCCTACCTCGGCAGTCTTGTACTTAGAGAATATGGAGGGACGGGGCTGTGGGAAGGCTGCAAGGGGGTGTTTAAACCAGGAGCATGGCAGGGACTTTTGAAATCTTGGGACTACCAGCTCCACTCTATAAATCTGTTTATAGGAGAACTTTAAGAGTTTTTGTTTGTTTGTTTGTTTTGTTTTGTTTTGTTTTTGGGTAGTGATGGTTTCCCTCTGCCTTAGCAAGACTCACCTTTGGTAGGAAACAAGGAGACAGGTTTAAAGGTTTAAAGGTCATCAGAGTGGCTTGCTAAGGTCACCAAGCCAGATAACTTAACTTCTCTGCACTTAAGAACAGAGTGACTGAGTGGTTGTCTTAGCCTCTTACTTCTTCCTCTGAAAATGACACCCCAAATCTGCCCCTACTCCATCACAGTCTCCCAAATGATTGTAAGGTAGTTAACAGGATTCCTGGGAAAGTTCATTCTATCTAGATGTGGGCGGAATTGTCACTTTTGACTTAGTTATTGCAGACATACACTCCGTGCCTGCCATATGCCTTCCAAAGCAGCAACGTGACGGGCAGGAGGGGGCACTGTCCAGGTTGAAGGTGCCTCCCATCCTCCTTCCTGCCTCCTTGACAGTCCCAGTCATGTGATGCTGAGTCAATAGTCTCTTATTTCCAAGCAGTCCTACCCATTGGGCAGAGTCCATTGGAGTCTCTTTCATAGCACATCTTTCTTTCTTTGCTGCCATTAAAGAGAAGGACTGAAGGAGGCCTCACCAGAGATTTGGGGATGGGCCTACCATTGAGCTGGGGGTCTAGAGAGGCAAGGAGCAGGGTCTCAGCATCCAGCACTGTGTACTGTGCTGCTGCCCAGAGCCATAATCATCCACTTGGACACTTGACGCCTCTTTTCCAGGAAAGGGTGGGCTTGAGCAAGACCATCTGTTTCCCAACAGATGGGGGTTCTGATTTGCCCGAGGTCAGAGGGTAATGGCTGTCAGAGCAGGCACAGGATCCTAAAAGGTATGATTTGGGAGAGGCAACTGTGAGGGCTGAAGGGACCAGGCAATCTACGAGAATGTTCCTCTTGTTGCTGTGGTCACCTGCAGCCATGACCCTGTCCTCAAAGCCTAGCAGATGACCCACTGTTGCCAGGGGACACCTTGTACTCTGATAGCGTCCCCTTCCTCTGCTTGCCAGGCCATCTGTGTCTCTGTAAGTCTCTTTGTCCAGAGCCTTGGCAAGCTCCTGGTGTGCCAGGAGGTGCCGATTAACACCGACCAACTCTATTTGAGTGATGGTTGGAGAAAGGCTTCTGCCGTCTTGGCCCAGAACCCTAAAGAAAGAAAGCAGGCTATTTTTAATGGCTGCATCTACTGCTCTTTGCATTGTTCTTTGAGCGTGGGCAACTTCCTTCTATTGTCTCTGCACGGTTCCTCGACTTGCCTGAGTGTCTCCCAAATGTTCTTTCTAGATGCACCGTTTACCCTTTTGTGTTTTCAGCCACTGCCGACCCTTCACACGCTCGTTCTGTTTCTGCTGTTAAAATAATTCCCGTGAAGACAGTGAAAAGCCCTTCAGGGCTAGTACTCCCTCCAGGTATCTCTCTTTGGGGCTGTTTCTATTGTCGGACCATCGCATGGTTTTTTCTCTTCTTTGCTTCTAACACCATGCTGTGAGCCTTAACCCTTGCATGTTTGGAAGGCATTTCCTTCCCCTAAGTTATTTCCTTTCTCCTCCTGTGTGTGTGTGTGTGTGTGTGTGTGTGTGTGTGTGTGTGTGTGTGTGTGTGTGTGTAAGCCAGGGAGTAGGGGAAGAATCTGAGGCTGCAGCCTTGTCCTCCGTGTTTTAGAAGGGTTAGTGCAGAAGCTGGGATGGGGCTGTCCTAAGACTTCTGTGCAAACACAAGTTTCTGGGAGAGTTAACCTGGCCTATCCGAGAACTTGTGAGTCACGCTGAATGAGAAGTAGCTCCTGTAGATGTCAGATGCTAGTTCCCTGTGTGATACTCAGGCCATTCCCCAGAGTACTCCAACCCCTCTCTAGCTTCACCTACAGTTACTTCCTGCCTCCTCCTTCTCCAAGAGGCGGGGGTGTGCCATTCATTTGAGGCTCTGACTCAGAGTTTCCTGTAGACAAAGAGGGACAAGTGGAGCTCAGAAGTTGGGCAGATCTGCCTGTGTGTCCAGGACCGTAGAGATGGGCTGTGAATTTGCCAGTTTGCCTCTCTCCCCTTTGAAGTGACCGTGGTCTGGTTTTCCCAATAGTTGTATAACACCAGCCACTTACTCTCTTGATGGGGTTAGGTGCTCCGTGAGCTTGCCACAGGTCTGTGGTGTGCTGTGGGTCTTGTGCTTTCCTTGCTGTGGAAGAGGGCTGCTGGGGTTAGGGATTGAGAGCAGGGAGGAAGGAGGCTTGGCCGCTCCCTACCCTCGCCCAGGAACAGACATGGGCAGCACACTGAGTCCTGCCTGAAGACACACCCTGAGCTTCATCATCTCATCCTCATTGTGATAATTTTAGATCAGGAAGCTGGACTCGGAGCAGTTGGGGGTATGGGGATGTGGAAGTGATTGTGGGGTTGAGCTTAGAAGTTGAACTGTGAGCAGTTTGGAGGTGTGGGAAGTGAGTGTGGATTGAGTTTAGAAGCTGGACTCTGGGCAGTTTGGGGTGTGGGAAGTGAGTGTGGATTGAGCTTAGAAGCTGGACTCTGGGCAGTTTGGGGTATGGGGTATGGAAGTGAGTGTGGATTGATCTTAGAAGCTGGACTCTGGGCAGTTTGGGGTATGGGGTATGGAAGTGAGTGTGGATTGATCTTAGAAGCTGGACTCTGGGCGGTTTGGGGTGTGGGGAGTGACTGGAGTTGAGCTTAGCTTAGCTGCACATAAGGAAACACTTGGCACATGTGCTCCATGAAATTTCGAGGTCTGCGCTGGTTTCCTGCCTCATCACTGATTTTCCTGAAGGATGGGCACCAGGCTGTTAAAGTGAGCAGTCTTCTCTATTAACACAGTGTCAGTTAGTTATGGTGAACCACAGTCAAAAATATTAAATGAAAATTTCTAGACATGGACAACTCCTCGAAAGTTTTAAATTATATGTAGGAAAAGACATTGTTTGTGTAGGCTGAGTATTGTCTGTGGTTTAAGACATCCACAGAGGGACTGGGGACACATAGCCCTGAATATGGATGACTGCTTTGAGAGTCTTCTTAAGGATGTCCAGGGTCTGTTATGGACCCTGGTGCTGCTGAAAGTGGATGGTTGGGAGTCTGTGTAGATGAAGCAGAGTTTCAGAGGACACTGTTGTGCTGCCGTGGGGACTGAGCCTGTCTGGCCACCTTCCTGGCTGTGTGTTCTCTCATGATGTCGGAGTGTGAGATCTGCCATCCGTGAACAGCGCCTCCTCTGTCTCAGAGTTCAGGGGTCTTGACCAGCGGGAGACTCAAGCAGCAGCCGTTCTCTTGAGGACGTCCCTGATGTGCCTCATTGCCTACGGCTCTTTTGTGAGAAGGGAGCTCTGCGAGCTTGAGAGATCTTTCACAAACTCTCCCGTGAGCCATGCCTTACTAACTGGCCAGAAATCTGCGTAACAACTTGAACTTCATTTCATAGAAGGAATGAGCCAGCTTCCATGGGGAAATGTTTTCAGCTGACATTGTAACTCATGCATTTACTCAGCACACACCTTGCCTCTTCTCCCTAATCTCATGATGCTGCCACAGATTAATTTTCATTGGTCATAGAAGGCTAGAGAGTAGTCGTAGATGTACCCAGGTTCATCATTCCCCTGCTGCAACCATCTGCTAATGGACTGTCATGCAGCTCCCTCAGGAATCTTGGCTCTAACCTCTCCTTTGGATCTTTTCTTTCCAGACATGGACCCTACAAAAATCTGCACTGGAAGAGGAACAGTGACTCTTCGGGCCTCGTCTTCCTACAGGGAATCCCCAAGCAGCAGCCCTGTGAGCCCTCAGGAATCTCCGAAGCATGAAAGCAAGTCAGGTGTGCTGCCCTGGAGACTGGGAGGGAAGGTGGGCAGAAGGGACGGCAGATATCCCTGTGGTTCTGCAGGGCTGGGGAGAGGTTGTGAATTCATTAGCCACATCCTTCTTCTCCAGGGTCCCCAGGACCGGGACCCCGGTCCGTGACTTCTGTCCCTTCTGTGATGATAATTAGTAGGTTAAGAGCTCGACTGAGAGGTAGTTGTATGCTTTGGGTGAAGGCACAGCCTAGTGATCCCTACTTTAGTTTGGGGTGGTTCTGTGCCTAAACACTCTATAGGGCTGGCATTCTTTCTGCATCACAGTTATCAGAAGTAGACAGGCAAGATGGACCCAGCCTGGAGTTTGAGACTTGTGGTGCCTGTTTGTAAGTCTGAGGTGGGGGTCTTTGATTTGATATTTCTGACAAGTTCTGAGGTCATACTGTGGAGCTGGCCCAAGGACCATGTTTGAAAATGGCTACAGGAAATGGGGTTTTCTTTTCTGTGGGAACTGGGAAGCATAGCACAGTCTTGGAACCAGAGTATACAGGAAACGGGGCTTGCAACTTTGGTACAGTGGGAGGCGGGAGTTGTGACATGGTGGAATTATGTAGGATGCAAATGAGTAATGCTTGCATCTCCTGACTTCCTGTGCAGCCGCTTACAATGGGTACCGAGGTAGATGCTTGGGAATGAGGCCAGACTAGGGTTCGAACACAAGCTCCTTAGAGGTAGTAATACCAGTCCCCCTGGGAGGTCATCTCTGTTTTTAGGCCTAGGGAAGGCCGGAGCAACCTCAGCACCAAAAGCTGGCCGAGGGCTTCTTGGTCTTACTTCTGAGCCCGTTCTTGATTACTGACCTGTTGCAGTTTGCAGTGTTTCACTTCTCTGGGAAAGATACGGGCGAGAAGAAAGGCGAAATAATTTCTTCAGAAGGCTGGAGGGTGTGTGGGGAAGAGAGATGATCCAAAGAGAAAAAAAGCCAGTGAAGCAGCTTAAACGGCCAGGCCGTAGGCAATGGCGAGGGAGGCGTGAGCTCCCTCTAGTGGTTGTAGCTGGCACTAATACAGAACACAGTTCTCTCTCCACTGTGGAACATGCTGTGGAACTCTGTGCTACAGAATTATGTGTGGAGTTGAGGTGGTCTAGGAAACATCATCTTTTGTCCTATGGTAATTCCTACAAATTTATTCCAATTAAATTTGGTGAGAAAGAATTTAATCCTTTTCAGCAAGTCTTTAAAAATTTCTTACAATACAGTTACTTGACAGAACTAAGAGGAAGTTATCAGTCATGCACATCTTTGTTAATAATAACTTTATTTTTTTTAAAAAGATTATAGTATAAGACCAGGTGGTGGTGGTGGTGCACATCTTTAATCTCAGCACTCGGGAGGCAGAGACAAGTGGATCTCTGTGAGTTCGAGGCCAGCCTGGTCTACAGAGTGAGTTCCAGGACAGCCAGGGCTACAAAGAGAAACTCTGTCTTAAAACAACAACAATAACAAAAATTATAGTATAATTTCATTTTCCCCTTCCATTTTCTTCCTCCAGCCTCACTCATAAATCCCCAGTCTTTACTTTCATTAAAATCATGGCCTCTTTTTCTTTGTTGTTGGTGGTGGTGTTGGTGGTGTGTGTGTGTGTGTGTGTGTGTGTGTGTGTGTGTGTGTGTGTGTGTGTGTGTGTGTGTGTGTGTGTATTCCTAAGTATATGAATGCAGTCTGCTCTGTGTAATGTTACTTGTATGTATATGTTTTCTGGGCTGACCCTTTGGTACTGGGTAACCAATCGATGTGCTCTTCCCTGGAGAAGACTACTTCTGCCTGCTGCTCTCAGCATTCCTTAGTTGCCTGTAGTTCTTTGTCTAAGGTTAAGACCTCGTGAGCTTTTCCCCTTCCATGTTATCATATCTGTTGGTGTTGTCCTCGTGCAGGTCATGTTTAGGCAGCTGTCTTGGCGAGACTTTATGGATATAGCATCTCTGATGATTCTAGGCAATGCAATCTCACAGCAAGCTTCCTGTTCCTCTGGCTCTTAGACTCTTTCTACCCGCCCCCCCCCCCTTCTGCAATGATCCCTGAGCCTAGGTACAGGAGTTGTGTTGTAGTTGTATTGTTTGGGACTGGACTTCACAACTGTGCATTTAATGGGTTGTGGCTTTCTGTGATGGCCTTTGTCTGTTGCAAAGAGAAGTTTCCTTGATGAGGGGTGAGGACCACATTTACCTGTGGGTATAAGGATGAATACTTGAGTGTCGTTAGAAATTATGCTGGTTTAGTAAAGTGGTGGTGATAGCTTCTCCTTCAAGATCCATCTTATAGTAAATAAGCGTCTTTGTCCTATCAATGAGGTCGTTGGATCCAGATTAGCATTTGCATCACCCATGCTCTCCGTCTTTGCCCCTCCATCTCTCCCTGTAAGTTTCCATGTTGCTGACTATTAGCCTGGTCTAGAAGCCCCAGTCTTTAAATGGCCCTCAACACCTACATTACAGAGATAACTCCAAGTTTCGGTCATTGCTCTAACTCCCTCCTCTTGAGAGAGGTAGTATAGCTGGATGGTCACAGAGTCTCTTGTCTCTTGGCTTTGGCACTTACTGTCTTTGGGGTGGGGGCAAATTCATCAGCCTTGATGGCTTCAGTCTTCTCATCTATCAATTGGACACTGTCACATTGGAATTGGTGGCTTTAAATGAGCTCTTTCATAACAAGCATTCAGCACAGGCCTGTCATCATAACCCTTGTTGTTACCGTAGTTCAGGAGACCTGCTCAAGGTTGAATCCTGTCAGTTTGAAGGCATGATGTTCTGGACCAGGAGTGAGGGCAGTGGAGATGGAGGACAAGATAAAGTGTCTTTGAAAGAATGAAAGAATAGGGCTTGATGTGAGACTCAAGGACTCCAAGCTGACTGGGTGGTTTTCTAGATTGTGTTACTCATGGAGAGGGGGGATTTGTGAAGGATGTTGGGAAGGAATGTTCAATTCCATCATTAGCTATGTTGGGTTTCCTGACAAGAGAAGGGCTTCCAGGAGAAATTTCTAGGAGGCATTTGGAGATTAAAGTCCTCAGTGTGAATAGAGGAGTCCTGTGTATCCACATGAACTCTAGGAAAATCGAGAAATCTTTTGTGGTGGATTGCTACTACCAATATAAAACATGTATGAGTATAAGACCAGGGAGAAAGAAGCTGGGGCCCTTAAAGATGGCCTGTTTAAACCCACTGTTCAGATTCCTGCTTTAAAATATATACATTTAAAATTTTATTTTTAATTATGTGTATGTATGTGTCTCTGTGTGGGTGTGTGTACATAAGTGCAGGTGTCTGTGGAGAACAGAGGTAACAAATGCTGTTGGACCTGGAATTATAGGTGGTTACAAGCTTCTCCCCTGCCCCATGTAGGTATTGAGAACTGAGCCAGGGTTCTTTGAGAGAACAGCAAGGACCCTTAACCACAGAACCATTTCTGTAGCCCCGAGTCCTGTTTTTGAGTGGTAGCTGGATCCCAGGTCCCTGACCAACACCTCAGCTCTGGTTATGGCCCTTGGCCCTTGGAATTAGAACCACCTGAGAAGAGCGGAAATAATTTCAGTACTGACTTCCCAAGTCTGAGAGAAACTCATCACTTTGATCCTAGTTTCATGATCTTATCACCGAGCCATGTCTGGGTGTTTGCTGGGTCAGTTCAGAGCAACCCCATCAGTGTCCTGGGCCAGTGGTTTCTGTTGCTGTTTTGGTTTTACTCTTCTGGAAGAGCAGCTCAGGAGTCTGCACTGGTGGTGGGTGCAGTTCCCAGTTCCTTTCTGGTACGGTCTGGAGGCCGTGTAGCTCGTTACCTTAGACGCTGTCCCCTGACTCACACGCCAGGCGCCAGGTTAGCAGTTCCTTGCATTCTGGGCACTGTGCTAGTTGGCTCCAGTGCTGGCTGCAAAGTCGTCCTTGGACAGAACGACGTGCAGCCACAGTGAACTCATTTCCTCTTGTGTGATTCTCCTCACATTTGCTCTTCTGTAGCTGGACTTTTTGGTCAGACTTTCTTTGGGACCACCAGCTCCCCAATAATGGCATGGAGACTTATTCACTATAAAAGCTTGGCCTTTAGCGTAAGCTTGTTCCCAGCTAGCTCTTACATTAACTTAAATTAACCTGTTTCTCTTAATTCTCTTAAGCTGTGTTCTGCCATGTGGGCTTTTTACCTCACTTCCATTTTGTATGTCTGACTTGCTCTCTGACATCTCTCATGCACCTAGATTCTCACCTCCTGAGTTCCCCTCTCTGCCTGGAAGTCCCACCTGACCTCTCCTGCCTAGCTATTGGCCATTCTGCTTTTTATTACACCAGTCACAGCAGTACATCTTCACACAGTGTACAAATATCCAGAAACACTCTTCTGATTATCAGTGGGAAATGTCTCATAAATTAGACCCTCTTTACCCATTAAATCAGTTTTTCTATGAGTATATGTGCAAGAATTAGGGCCAACTGAAAAGTTAGAGGAAGGAGCCTCACAAGATAGCACCCTCCCCCTGACACCTAGCTGCAAATTTAGGGGAATCCTCAAACTACCTCAGACTCAGTGCTAATTCTAGAAGGGTCCAGTTTGTTTACTACAGGGAAAGGATAGAGATTAAAATCTGCCCAGAGAAGTGCATGGTATAGGGTCTGGGGAAATACCAAAGCATCCCAGACACATTATTTTCCTGCATTGGTGTGTGAGCCTCTCTATCAAAAGTTTTATTGGGGCTCCAAACATAGGTTGTGCACCACTGTCTTCCTTGAAGACTCATCTCCTCTCTAGTAGGCAATGAAGCTCTTGCTGGCTCAAAGCCCTGACTCCAAATCATCTTAGTGTGGTTCAAGTCCTCAGGTAAACAAGATATTCCTGTTCGGTGTAGCGTTCCAGAGACTGGGCAGTTACCTCCCAGAAGCCTAGGGTAAAGGCCAGACCGTTTTATTCATGGTATTAAACTCTCTACTATGTCACATAAATAAAAGGAAAGTACAAGTGAAAGTTGGAGCACATGTAAGCCTGCTTTTAGCACATATCATCTACCTTGCGACTTCTTTCCAGACCATGTTGAGTCTGCCTTAGTGAAAAGTATCCTAAGATCCCAAGAAGAACTGTGTTTTTTAAAAAAAATAAGCAAGAAACCAAAAATGAAATTAGAAATGAGTAAGGTAAAAACAGGTATCTGGAGGCTTTTAGCCACAGGGCAGAAAAGCACATAAAGAGCAGGTAGGATAAAAGACAAAGTAGATTATGTTTTTTGCTGAGAGGCCGAGTGTCTTCGGGCTGCAAATCTGTCAACCTTCCATTTTATTGGAGGAAGCGTTTTGACAGTCTATTCCATCAGCAGTCGGTAATTGATGACTACGTATGTAAAACTTCACCTTGTGCACTCAGCTATAATTGGCCCTGGGCTGCTACCAACCTTCCAGATTCAGAAGAAAAGATAATGGATGAGGGCTGACAGAATGCCAGAGATACGCTCTCCTTCGATAAGGAACCAAGTTGCTTATTGAGATCCTGGGAACTACCCATTTGGGCACAGTGGGGGAAACTGTTTTGAAAATTTGAAATGAGAAGGAAAAAAATCCAAGTCATTTTCCAAGGACAGTATGACTTTGACTTTACTAAATGGAGAGATCGTATACTGTAATTTATATCTTTGGGAATTTTCTGCTGTTTTGAGCTGGAGGTGGTGGTGCACACCTGTAATCTCACCACTAGGGAGACAGAAGCAGGAGGATTGCTGAGAGTCTGAGGCCAGCCTGGGCTATACACCAAATACCACCACATCAGCTGGACTATATAGTAAGACCCGATTTCAAAAACCAACAGGGCTGTGGCGATGGCTCAGTATGTCCTGTGCGAGTATGAGAACCTGAGCTTGGATCCCCAGCACCCGTGTAAAAACCCAGCCTAGTTGTTTATGTCTGAACTGAAACCCCAGTGCTGGGGGGGGGGAGAGAGACAGAGACAGAGACAGAGAGACAGAGAGACAGACAGAGACAGAGAAAGAGACAGAGAGAGACACGACAGACACGGGAGAGAGAGAGACGGGAGAGTCCTGCGGGCTTCCTGGTGAGCAGTCTCATTGAATCAGTGAGTGCCAAGTTTAGTGAGAGACCTTGTTTCAAAAAGCAAGATGGATAGAGACTGAAGGCTACTCAGTTGTTGATCTCTGGCCTCTACATGCATGCACACAGGCAAACATGCCCATGTACATGCATATACATACACACATACATACACACATATATATTCCACACATTGACATAAAACACACAAAAACCCAAACCATAACAAATAACACATACATACCCTGTAATTTATATCTGTGGGGATTTCTCTCCCTGTGTTTTGGATTCCAGTTTTATAAAGCCCATACTTTATGCCATACATTTTATTTAATATTTCCAGATTTATGTGTGTGAATGTTTTGCCTGCATATATCTATGTGTACCATGTATATGCCTGGTGCTTGCAGAGGTTAGAAAAGGGCATCCGATTCCCTGAAACTGGAGTTAGGGAAGGTTGTGAACCACCATGTTGACAAGTCAGGGTTCACACCCTTAAAGAAAACTGACGAGTTGGGACTTGAACCTTGGTCCTCTGCAAGAGCAACAAATGCTCTTAAGCACTGAACCATCTTTCCCACCATATATTTTCATTTCGTCCTGTGACTCATAAAAGAGTCCATGTCTGTTTTGCAGATGAGGATGCTTAGTCAACAAGGCAGAAGATTGAGCTCACAGGAAGTGATCTTACTGCATGAGGATGGCTTCCTTCTGATGCCTATAGGTTTAGAAGAACGGTCACTCCTCAATTTTCATGACATGTCTGTTTTTCAATGTGACTTGAATAGAACCAACCCAACAGGAAGCCCAAAAGTAGGCAAAATAATGTGTCCGTGAGTCTATGTGCTGCATTTACCTCCATCACCAAGGAGCCCCTCACTTGAAGCCTATTGCTGTTTGGGCTTAATGCATTTGAAAAGTGGCTCAGTGAGGTGTGTCTAGAAATAGCAACTTGCCAAAGAAGGGGCATTAAAAGTGATAGAGTGAAGAGAATGACGGGCCATTGTCACAGAATGTCACCTGTGTTCTAGGGCCTGCCAGGTACATGAAGTTCTCTGGGCCTGGCACCTAACTAGCAGTGAGTATTAAATGTGGCCACCTTCACATGCCTGATGTCAGATTCCTTGACAACTTTGAGAGGTCACGGGGAAGGGATATAGTTTACAGATTGAAAACTGTGAAATTTGGTGTGGTCAAAGACTTGCTCCAGTTACACAGCCAGTACAGTGCAGTAATAGTAGCATGTGTGAAACACATGCCCTGTGAGTTTAACATGCAACTGTTGGAGAAAATAGATAACTATGAACTGTCTATAAGGGAGTGGCAGAGACGTAATAGGCAACCTATACAAGAGTATATAACTGAGTCACCTTTAAATTCTGGATTTTGGGGGTATGGCAATAAGTTGTTTTCCCCTAAATAATAATATTTTAGAAGTAATATTTGTATTAATTCTTTGAGAATATCATACAATGCATTTTGATTATGTTCACCTTCCAACTCCTTGATGATCCACTTTTACCTCCCTACCCACTCAACGTTGTGCTTTTAAAAAAAAAAAAAAAAAAACCAAAACAACCCTCATCTGGTCGCTTGTGCTGCTTAAATAGTTTTGGGTATGGGGCCTGCCATGGACTGTGGTGGTCAGCCTCGCAAAGGTCACACCCTCAAAGAAAGCTAACTAGCTCCTCAGCTACCCCTCTCCTACTCGGAACTCAAATTTTCTCTGGCTTTAGCTTACTGCAAGTCTTCTGAATGCTATTAGAATTGCTGTGAGTTCATACATGCATTTACCCTGTTAGTCGGGAAAACAGTTTTGTTGTGACCATCCACTACCTCTGGCTCTTACGGTCTTTCTGCTTCTTCTTATGAGATAATCCCTGAGCCTTGAGGGGTGTCTCAAAATAAGGTATTTTTTTTTTTTTAAAATAAATAAACCAGGAGAAAGCCGAAGAAAATGTGAGTCAAAAACAAATAACTAGGAAGGACAGGCTGAAGAGCACAGTCTTCTTGGGTCCACAGAGACCAGAAAATTCTTTTACCAGAAAATTCTTTTCTCCTACAGAAACCTTGGAGCTACGACTAAGGACACAAAACATATGGGAGCATCGCAATAGTTCCACGTAGTGGTGGTAAATGCTGAGGTGGGGGAGAGAAGATGCAGGAATGTAAAGAGAGAAAGTCTGGCTCCTTTTTTTTTTTTTTTTTTTTTTTTTTTTTTTTTTTTTTTTGGTTTTTCGAGACAGGGTTTCTCTGTGTAGTTTTGCGCCCTTCCTGGAACTCGCTTTGTAGACTAGGCTGGCCTCGAACTCACGGAGATCCCACCTGCCTCTGCCTCCCGAGTGCTGGGATTAAAGGCGTGCGCCACCACCGCCCGGCAAAATAAGGTATTTTTGAGTGTGCCTTTTACTAGTTGTCAGTTAGAGTTAGGTTGTTAACTGCCAGCATCAGCATCGCTGGGAACTGTTAGAAATGCAAACTCTTAAGCCCCCATCTCTCTTACTGGATCATAAATACTGGAGTAAGTCTCATCAATCTGAGTTTACCGACACTTCTCCCTGATTGATGCAGGTAGAACATGCTATTCTGGGAGGTAGGCCACCTGCCTTGCCTTTTGCTCTGACACCTACTGGCCTCCAGCTTCTCCCAGGCTACTGGTATAGTTGGCAGTGTGGGTGGTGGCTGGGGTACTGTACTGCCTTTCCCTTCCTGTGTGAGGCTTTCTGATCTGGGCAAAGCATTTGGCCTCTCTGTTTTCTCATCCATGAAGTACAGTAAGCATTTAATTAAATTAAATACTAAATAGGTGTAAAGTGTAACCATGTCTGGCACCTGAAAGGTGCTGAATAAATGTTTGCACATCTCAACTTGTCGTCTGGAAAGTCTACTCATGGTCTTAGAGACACGCACTGAAGTGGGGACTTGGACTCTAAGGACAATGAGTCCCCTGATTGTCTCTACAGGAGTGAGGATACAAGGCTTCTCAGGAAACTGAGGGACAGGACGTTAAAGGAGTGTAGGAGTGGGGTGGCCACACTGGCCATGAGCGAAATCCAGCTTGTTGGCCAAGAGTGGCTTTTATATTTTAAATGGTGGATAGAAAAATGCAAAGAAGAGTGATATTATATACCACGTGAAAGCCTTTAAAATTCAAAATTTGATGTTCATAAATAAGAGTGTTGGGAAGCACAGCTCATTCATTTATGGACTATCTGTGGCTGTTCCTTGATGTGGGTACACAGTCACAGAGTCACTGGGTCTTATTTGAAGTGCTTGAGATCAGAAGTATTTCAGATCTTTTTCCCTTAGATTTTAGAGTGTTTGCATTATAAATAATGGAATACGTTATAGAAGGAACCCAAGCCTAAACATGAGATTCATTTGTGTTTCACACAACTTCATACATGTAGCCTATTATACTTTTAGCACACCTGCATTTGGACTCTGATCTGTCATGTGAAATCAAATCAGGTGTGGAATTTTCTTCTAAAAATTTTTTATTAGATTTATTTATTTGTGTATGCTCCCTAATACCTCCACCCCACCTTTTGGCGGAGGCCAGAAGAGGGCTTCAGATCCCTTGGAGCTGGAGTTGCAGGCATTCGTGGGATTCCTGGCTTGCTATGTGGGTACTGGGATCTGAACTCTGCTCCTCATGATTATGTAGCAAAGCCCTCTTAACTGCTGAGCCATCTCTCCAGCACATATTGTACATGCTTTTGTGCCTTGTTTAATGGGATGGAGACAGGGATCAACAAACAAACAAACAGACCCCCTAAAACAAAACCATGCTATTGAGGCTTCGGTCATGTTCTACTGCTGGGGTCCATTAATTAACCCAGCCTGCTAAGGTGCAGTCATGCTGAGCCTACAGCCAGCTTTGGGAAGGGGAATGAGACTGAGAAGGACTGGGCAGCAGAGAGTTCTGTTGCCTTTCAGTCTGTAAAGTAAGAATGTCAAGGAACAATTGTTTCTTCATCCCTGTGAATGTAGCCTTGTGTTCTCAAAGGTCAGCGCCTGTGAACACATCATGGTTTCAAGTGGGTTCCTATGGTAATGGGGCCGTTGTGACTGAGGGTGTTTTGTGTCAGACAAGGGCTGCTGATTTTCATCGCTCAGTGTGTCTCATGCTTGCTTCCCGCAAACTTAACCGTTTCTGTTTTTTCCCTTTTTCTTTTCATCCTTCTTGCTCCTCGCACAGGCCTGGAGCCAGAGGACTCTTCAGCAGGTATGGCTTTTCTTGCATTCTTATCTGCTATGCCTTGAGGCACCAGGGATCCTTGAATGAGAGGAAAGCCAGCAGGTGTTACCTGTGACTGATGGGGATTTGTTTTTGGTTTTTGTCTCAGATGAGTGGAGACTTTCTTCCAGTGCCGATGCCAATGGTAATGCCCAGCCCTCCCCACTTGCTGCCAAGGGCTATAGAAGTGTGCATCCCAGCCTTTCTGCTGACAAGCCCCAGGTAGGTGTGTGCCCACAGATGGGGTGGGAACTTGTTAGTGGTGCCTGTTCTCAAGTTGAGCAGCCCAAACTCGTGACTTCCTGCTAGCCCAGCTGGACTGTGGAGTGGGAGTCCAGTCTTTGGTCATCCCTGAAATAGCTTTCTTAGGAGGAGAGTTGGGTTCAAAGGGAGCAGGAATATGGGATGAGTTTGGTCTTTGTGGATGTTAGAAATAGGCCTGCTGTTTTCTAGGCTTAATATGTAAAAGAAAGAATTCATTTAGCCTTGGACAGGTAGGAGAACGTCTGAGCTTATTTTTAAGGAATTCTTCAGAGCATAATCAGAGGAGTGCCTCTGGTGTTTACTCCATTAACTTCTAAAGCTGAGACTTTGAACACTGTCATCACAGATGAACATCAGATATTTGTGACCAGACCATAAACCCAGTAGCCCAAAGTCCTGAAGACAGAAATCACAATGGCAGCACAGGCTGGCTTCACAGTCCAGCTCTGCTCTGCAGTAGAAAATCCCTCATCTACAGCCATACCACTCTGGACCCACACAATCTCATGTGATCTTGGAAGCTAAGCAGGGTTAGGCATGGCTAATACTTGCATGGGAGCCCTCTACAGCTATTACAGTTTGGAGTAGGGATGACTTTGCTTTGGTTGTTGCTGCTGGGTGGTTTTCTATCCTTTCTCCCTTCTCCTCTCTATACTTTGCTATTTTTTTTTTTTTTTTTTTTTGGTTTTTCGAGACAGGGTTTCTCTGTGTAGCTTTGCGCCTTTCCTGGGACTCACTTGTTAGCCCAGGCTGGCCTCGAACTCACAGAGATCCGCCTGCCTCTGCCTCCCGAGTGCTGGGATTAAAGGCGTGCGCCACCACCACCCGGCTACTTTGCTATTTTGTTAAAAGGAATAGATCCTAACATTCCAGTGGTATGTGAAGGATGTTGTATAAGGAGGAGCCACTTACATGGAATGGAGCCATCTTCCTTATAGGAGGTGCTGCTGTTCAGAAGATCCCTGGGTGGTACAAGCCCTGGTGCTTCCTCCTGGTGTTCCTAGAACATACAGGGAAGTCAGATGGCATCTTCCCTCTGTGCAGAACTGTCTCCCTGGTCTGCAGTTTGTCCCTCATCTGTCTTGTTGGTGAGCTGCACCATAAAGCCTTTCTGCCTCCTGCCCTGACTTAGCTCTCCACTTTCAGCCTTGTACACCTAGGCCGTGGTCGGAGCCAGGAGCTATGGATATGCCTGGCCTCCCAGAGGTCAGTTGTCTGTGAAATGACTTGCCAGAATTTTCCCATTTCTGAAAGCGTTCTGAGTATGTAATGTGCCGTCTGTGGCAGCAGCACTTCCTTCGCAGCTGGCTCAAGGGTGGATACTATTGCTCTGCCTGGATGAGAACACGATCAGGATCAAGTCGAAGAAGACGTTGACGTACACTCTCTTTCACCGTCAGTGACTTAGCCAGCAGACTAACCCTCCGATGCCTCATGGTTTTGTGAACACACACAAAAAAGCATGGTCCAGTGTAGGGTTGTATTTCAGGGGTGAAAAACTTGCCTAGTATGTACAAGGCCCAGGACTCACTTTCCATGTAACTAAATAAATATCACATGGGAGATAAAGATGAGTCCTTTGAAAATACATGTATTTAACACAACTTTATTAGGCGCTTGTGTTCAGACCGGTGTGCTGAACATTACCCTCCAGGAGTTCATAAGGGAAACAGTATAATAAGGTTGAGTATCCTGTGATATCTCTGTGAGCACATGTTTTGATCTGTTTGTTACTCACCTTCACATTTCCTGGGCTGTCTTCAGGAAGAATGGCACATAGCTGATGCAGGAATTTTATTCTGCACAGTCAATGTAAGATTTGTCATTTGAATGTCAAGAACTTTATGTCCTGTATTACTTTGCAGATTTATTTTCTGAAAGTAAACACGACTTCTTAGCTATGTAGTGCTTGCTATAATTACACATGGGCTTCAATAAAGGCAAGGCAGGCTGGGCGACTTCTTGGCTTTGTTCCAGCCCCATGGAATTTATGGATTTGTTGGCAGAACATCTCCCCTTAAGGACTGAGTTGGGATACAGGACGTGGATGGGCTAGGTGGGAATCCTATGTCCTGCCCACCTGGGCTTGCTCCCTCTGTTCCCAGGGCCAGGGAACCACAGTTCTCTTTTTGTGATGTCATCAGCAGCATGGTAGTCCCAGTAGAGATGAGGCTTGGCAGTTTCTGGAAACTGTATAAACCAAATAGCCTTCCTGTCCCATAGACCTGCCTTCTAAGATAAGTAGAATTTCATTAGTGGTCAGTGGGCAGGTTAGGCTGCAGTACTTAGAATGAAGCAAAAAGCTGCTCCTTTGTATACTTGCTCAGACTAACTCCCTCCTTCTTTAGAGTTCAAAGAAGCACAGGGACAGGAAGTCCTTTGACTCTGTGTGCATTGTGGACACCCTGGGGAAGTGTCCTCTCTCTAAGGTCACAACTCTAGGAGGGCTTGTGCCTGATGTCATGCAGTACCATACATGGCCATGGCTGAATTAAGTTTAAAACTCATAGAAACAGATTTCTATCTTTGGACAAAAGAAATACCATGCACGATACGACAGTGCAAAGTCAGAGTAAATGTGAGCCCAGATCAGAGTGATTTTCTGCTTGCTTCTCGTCAGCCCTGTCCTCACTTGACAGTCCCAGTGGTGGGAGCTAGTTCAGTCGCTGTTCTGGAGAGTGTAAGCTAGACTGCAAAGTGTTCCAGCACTCAGTCTGAGTTCATCAAACCGAATAGCTAATGTGACAGTTTTTGCTTTTGTTCTACACCAGAGGGCCTCTTTGTTGTGGATTTGGAGCTGGTATAAATGGCCACGCTCCATTGGCACTGTTGTGAGTGCACTGGGACAAGGCACGGATCTGCTTAACTGAGAATACCCAAATAGTTGCCTCTCCACCCAGACTGTCTGTCCTATCAAACTTGTGTTTAAGGTGTAGGCTGTATATTATGTCTGAATGATAGTCCAATCCAGAGTCATAAAGACTGTTTTCATTTTCTCACCTAATCCCCTTTTTAATGTTTTCCCCCTTTCCCACATATCTTCTACAAAATATAAAATAAAATGAGAATTGGCCTCAATATAGTCAGTGTGTGTGTCACATGCATGTGCACATACAGATGTGCTCATCTGTGTGTACACACACAAAGACAAAAGAAGGATGTTAGGTTGTCTGTCTTTCTCCCTTGAGACAGGGCTTTTCACTGAATCACAAGCTTGCCATTTTAACCAGGCCAGCCGGCCAGTGAGCTCTGGGATCCACCTGTCTCTGCCACCACATGGTTAGGGTTACAGGAATGTGCAGGCATGCCAAGCTCTTTATTTTGGTCCTGGGGATTCGAACTCAGGTTGTCGTGCTTGCACAGCAAGTGAGCTTACTCATGGAGCCATCTTCCCGGCCCCTTCCTAGTTTTTGACACATCTGCCATATAGTCACCAACTTCTAGTCTTTTACATGTGTGCAATTAGAGGAGGGTTCTGATTTTGTTCTCATGCTGAAATCTGAGGATCGGGGCCAGTGAGCAAAGTCTCGGGACACTGGGAGTCTAGTTCCCAGGTGAGCCACAGGTTGGCTGAGGAGGATCAGGCTGGAGGACCACCCTTCCTCCTGTCCCTCTGCCCACTGAGACCCATGGGAGAAAGCTGTTGAGTGGAGAGGGGGGAGGTATGAATTTTAACTGTAATTCTGAGCCTGTTACCAGAGCTTTGTTCTCACACTGTGGCTAAAGTTGATCACCCAAGCATAGAAATGATTTCCTGTGCATGGTGGTGGACTGGCTGAATAAACTAGACTCAGCCCAACCCCATAGGCTAATGACATGTCGAATAGCTCAGGCTTTTGACCCTGTGCCTCCAGAAGTAGGAGACCATATGCTTTTGATCTCTTGACTGTCTCCCATGCCCTTTTACTACAGTTCTGGGGATTTAACTCAGAGCCTTATATGTGCTGGGCAAACCGAGCTACCTTCTCAGCTACGTTTTCAGTGATTAATTTTATCAAATTATTTCTTCTGAGAAAAGAGCACATATGGACTCATTCTTAAATGTCCTCCTCCCATTAGTGAACTTTGTGTGCTTGTCGAATTGAGAGAGCTGAGGGCTGGAGAGATGGCTCAGAGGTTAAGAGCACGGGCTGCTCTTCCAGAGGTCCTGAGTTCAATTCCCAGCAACCACAGCCATCTATAATGAGATCTGGTGCCCTTTTCTGGTGTGCAGGCAGGCAGGCAGGCAAAACACTGCTTCCATAATAAATAAATAAATCTTAGGGAAAAAAAAAAAAGAATTGAGAGAGCTGAACCGGGGGCTCACGGAAGACCTCTGCCTCCTGTGAGCACACATCCAGGAGGGCTTTCCATTTCTCCTTTTTCTACAGGGAAAGCATTAAAGTAACTCAGACAAGTCTAATGAATTTTAAAACTAAAGGCTTCACTAAGAGTCTTGAGAAGAGGGTTGGGAAGGAAGGAGGACTCAACTCTGGGGCTTCATCCCCTGGCAGAGGGGCCCTTGAGTCAGGGTATCAATAAAGATGCAGCCAGACAAACAGTGGTGTTGGAGCTGGCTGGGCCTCCCTGGCTTGGGAGTCAGGCCAGCCCTGCAGGTAAGTGTGAGTCAGCCCTCCGAGCTGCCGGGACAGCCGACAGCTGTGGGCACCAGCAGGATTGGCTTCAAAGTCTCAAGAGTTGTTTTGTCTTTCATCATGCCGTGCCGCTGTTTCTAATGATCCTTCTCTCCATCTCCCCTCCTCTTTTCCTCTGTTCTGATGTCATGTCTTGAAACCACTACTAAAGGCTCTGTCTCCCCCACGCCTTCCTTTCCCTCAGAAGGACCGCTTTGCATGGCAGCTCCCCGCTGTCCACAGCACCTACAAGGACTCCCTCTACATGAGCTCACCAAAGCCTTACATCCTGCCCAGCACCCCCATCCAGCAGAACCCCTCACTGCCTCCACCCATCTCTGTTCCCCTGGCAGCTAGACTGGCTCCCAAAGGTGCAGCGTGTCCTGGTTCATTGCTTTTGGGGTCCATGGTCCTCGATGCTTCCTCCCGACCCCAGCAACACTATGCAGCCTCCAGATTAGTGTACAGTAAGAATGTGAGCTCTAACCCACGTCATGAGGCCACAGGGAATAAAAAGATCAGCAGCTTATATGTCCCGTGTTTATCCAATAACATTTGCTGGGCAACATTGGAAAACTACCCTCCTGTTGCACGTGACTCAGCCAAAGACACTCCCTGGGAGGCTGCAGGCACCCAGGCACCAGCTCCCAGCCTTGTCCCTGGCACAACCACAACCAGCACAGGAAAACCACCCCCTGCTCCTCCTCCTGACCCTCCCAAGCTATTCTTTGACCACCGCAAAGATGCTGGTAACCTTGGTGAGAATCCCACACTGGGGACATGGGCCTTGTTCCCAGATGCAGTGAGGCCTCCTGTGCTAGGCCCCCCGGTTACCTCTGATCCCGAAAACCAGAAGAACAAAGAAACTTACCTTTTGCAGCCGTGTTGTCCAGCCAAGGCAAGAAACCAGGAATGTTTGTGTGTCTTCTACGCTGTCTCTTTCAAAACCAGCTCAAGTGGCTCACTTGTTCTCTCTGGGCTTCCCTACCGTCCCTCTCCTCGTTCGTGTGCAGTGCTTGAATCCTGCATTCTTCTCTCTAAACCTCCCAGCATAGCCTCTTCTGTCTCCCTGTCTCTTGTCTGTAAATGTCTCAGTATGCCAGAGCGTGGAACTAATAATGTGGTGAGATAGAGTGTTTATATCCTATGACAAGGTGCTAAAGAAGCTGTATTTACTCCCAAGTTTGCAGGCTCTGTGGCAGTTTAGTGGAGTTAGACGCTGCCTGCTTGCCTGCCTGCATATTCTGTTGTTTGCTCTCTTTCTCTCTCATAAAGTGTTAAAAGGATTCAAAAATAGATGGTGGAAAGTGAACTTGGATGGGGCTCCCTCTGTGTCATAGAGTGTCAGGAGGCCAGCTGGCTAGCACTGGCTAGCACTGACTGTCTCATGTACTCTGAGGAAAGGGCACTGATTAAATATTTCTCAAAGTGCATCACTGCATGTCCATGAGCAACTGTTTAAATGTGGAATTCCTGCGTCTCTGCAGTCCCCTTTGCGTAACGACCCCTTATTTCCCACAGGATGCCACCTCCTCCAGCCCAGCCCTGTCTGAGGTAATAGTTGTCCCTCTCTACCTGGTTAATACTGACAGAGGGCAAGAAGGCACTGCCAGAACTCCAGCATCTCTGGGGCCACTTGGCTGCGTCCACACTACCCCGGCGACCACCCCTGCTGCCTCACCTCTGACCTTCCCGACACTAGATGATTTCATTCCCCCTCATCTGCAGAGGCGGCCCCACCACAGCCAGCCAGCCAGTGCTTGTGGCTCCCTCCCCCCTGCTAGCCAGAGGCCACCACCCTCACCACCACCTCCGCTGGTCCCTCCCATACCGGAGGACCTCCACAGAGGCTTGGAGCCTGACCTCCCGGGAGCTGTCTCAAGTACCGTAAGCTTGCTGGACCCCCTTCCCCACAGCTTCCTGAATGTCTGCTCCCGGCAGTAAAACCCTCCCTTTTTCACTGAAGTACTAAGTTCTGAGGAGGCCTGGGCTACTGTGCTTGTGCGATGGCTGGACCTGTGTTTGCTGTCCCGAGTGCATGCCTCCCATGTGCATCCTGTGGGCCACCTGTGGCTGCTCTTGACTCCCAAGGACCTTCTCTTCTCTGCTTTATTGCAAATGCACGTCTTCCTGCTGGAACTTTGTCTTCCCTTTGAGAAGCACCCGTGGCCTGTCCCTTGCCTGGTCCTGGTCTTCATAGGCCCAGCAGATATAGCCCTGAAGGCTGAGGAAAGCTGCAGGGTCCTGTGGGAAGCCACAGGCAGGTGTGATGCTAGGGAATGAGGGAGCAGAGAGGTTGTGAGGAGAGGAAAAGTTTCACTCTTTGGCTGATTTCCTAAGTGATCTCTCTTTTTAACAGAAGTGCAGACATAGGGTGGGTGGTGGGTGGGGAGAGGTTTAATTGTGTAAATGGATCTGACAACCTGTGTGTCAAGACCTTCTCACAAGACAGATAATTGCTAGGCCCTCTGAGTAGGAGGCCACTGTGGTTTTGGTGGCAAACTTGTATATCAGTAATTGTGGGAAGTTAAAAGGTCTTGATTGTTCAGTGTGAGTCTCTTCACAGAAAACCAAGCTGCTTCTGGCACAGTATGTATCCTTCCCAGGATGAGAGAATCTGAATGAGTGTCCTCATAAGTCATAATATGAGGACATTCACAGGCTATAGACTTCACTGGGGTTGAATGGTAACAGTTCCCATGATAGAAACTCATAGTTTAGCTCAGCATAAGTGAAGTATCTGGTTACTGTTAGCTGCTTTGCTGAGGACTTTCCCTTGTGAATGAAAAAGTTAAAGTAACTGGTTAGTTAGTGATGGCTTCATCCCTGCCATGTTCTAAGCAACTAGGTTTCACAGGTACACTTGCAACAAGCCAGGGCGTCTGCTCTTAAATGATCTGGAGGAGGGATAGAGTACATCCGCTCTCAAGGCTAGAGAAGTCTGGTTTATATATCATGAATTTGATTGAGTGTGTCTGGGAAGGGGCTGGGGCCAGGACCTCTTACTTAGTTGCAAGTATCCAAGGGGTTTTGATGTTGGGGCCATAAACACCACTATCGATGTACAGTCAGCCAAGTATTTGCTGACCAAACTAAACGTTTACAAGCATCCTTTGTTGGAAGAAGTGTGCTCACGAAACTAGCTTAAATGGCTTGTTAAGGTGAATCAAGTTAGGGAACAGGAAGGAAGTTTGGCTCAGTAGGGAAACTGTAATGAGGTGTCAGGCACATGGAAGCTGGGAACTGTTATGTCATGGACTGGACCTCTTCTCAAATCACCAGATGCAGCCCAAGGTAGTTAGACCAGGACCAGGTCAGATGTAACGATGAGTTTGGCTCTTCTACTTGAGCTTTGGGGCTCGTCTCTGCTGTAGACTGATGTATTCTGCTCCTCCTTAGCTGAACCACCAGGTGAATTTGAAGGCAGTCTCTGCTTTAGGATGTACTGATATCTTGCCAGTGTGCTTCTCTGTGTGGCAAGTAGAGCAAGTCTTAGCAGAGTGCACTCAGATGTCTCTGTAAGCCATCCTAGTGTATACCCTGCTGTTGAGCATTTGTTTATCTCTGGGTTTGCGTATTGGTAACAGAGTAAGACTAAAAGCAGACTGCTTGATTCACCCTCTGGATGCCCCGTGTGTGGCATCCAGGTCATAAGTTGATTAAAAAAAAACAAACCCAAGCCTTGGAAAAAGATCTTATTCTCAAAATTGAGCTCATAAAAGTGGGTATCCAGGGAATATCGAAAAGAAAGCCCAACCAAGGCATTGGTGGCAAAGTCCCTACTGTGCATCAAGAGCTGTCCAGGGTTCTGAAACCCACACTTCTCCCTATGAGTGTGCATTCTATTGCCACAAAGCGTAGCCCACACACTCCCTTGCTGGTAGATAGCTCCTGTCACTTACATAGTATTTTTCTGAACACCTGCCATTTGCAGGGCATTGTTTTGAATGGTGTCAGAAGAGAGAAGACATGTGGTCCTTGTCTTGCAGGTAGCTGTCTCTGGGCATAATTTTTTCAAAGATAGCTACCCAAATCTTGTTCTTAAAGGCCTTTAAGAATGCCATCTTGCCAAGCATAGTGGTGCATGCCCAAAGGCAAGTGGATCTCTGAGTTTGAGGCCAGCCTGATCTACATAGGGAATTTCAAGCTAGCCTGGCCTATATAATGAGACCCTGTCTTTAACAAAAGAAAAAGAATGCCACCCTGGGGCTGAGGATATAGAGTGTTTGCCTAGCACGGGTTCAGCCCTAAGTTCAGTCCTCAGAACTGAGGCGTGAGGATTGCCATCTTTGCTTTAAGGATATAAGAGAAAAACTTTGCAGGACCTTTAAGTGTGGTGGAGGAAACAAAAGGCTGGCATTATCCCTATCATCAGATTATAAAAGTATTAGTAATTTGTTGATATTTCTGGTGGCCGTCTCAGGTTTTTAAAGTTAAGATTCTTCCATGGCTTGGTTCAAAGGACGTTTGTTGTTCTGACACTGGAGTGAAGAAACGTCCCAGCAGAGCAGGATCCTGCTCAGATCTCAGAAGCCAAAGCTGCTGAATTTGCTCAGTGATTGTGCAGTTCAGAGTACCTTTCCTGAGAACCACTACAATCGGGTTCCTCTTTGTTCTTATCTCAGTAATTTGTCTGATACCTCTCTGTAGGGTGCCTAAACTTCCTGACTTTTCCCACTTAACCAGCTCTCATTCTTGGATCGCATTTGGAATTGCATGAGTTTTGCATGTTATTCTGTTTTGGTTTGAATTTGCTTTTTAGTAACCAGATCGATACACAACTATTACTAGGTGAAAATAATGGATGATACTGAGACTTTCAGCAACATTTGCTTACCTTCCTTCCCTTCCCCCTTACTAATACCAACAAGGAGAATAAATTTCCAGATAAAACTTCTAACTGGAATCGACTCATTGGCTACATTATTGTTAATAATTAACATCTTTGTAGAGATTTCCATTCCTTCTTCTTACAGAGTCTTAATTCTAGATATCTTGTGTTCACACTTCTTTCTAATGTTTTGTTTTTCAGGGCAGTCCTTTACTAAATGAAGTTTCTTCTTCCCATATTGAAACTGATTCCCAAGCCTTCCTTCCAACAAGCAAACCATCATCTGCCTACCCCTCCACCACAATCGTCAACCCCACCATTGTGCTCCTACAGCACAATCGAGGTAAGGCAGCCTCATGCAGGGAGCTGCAGTCAGCAGCGCTCCCCAACCCTGCCCCAGGCCATCAGCCCCAGCTTCCTTGTAGGACCCACAAGATCGATCAATCTTAGCAGGGAGACAGAGGCCCCTGATCTGGAATGATATCAGGTGTCTATAAAGCTGGGCTAGTTCAGGGTCATGGCTAGACCTTGGTCTTTTGTGTTTATCTGCAGACAGTTAATGTACAAAAATGAGAGTTTGTGTCTCTTGGTTCTTCATCGTATGATTTGTAATGGTGTTGTGCCTCAAACATGTGGCTATAACATGTTCTTTTAAGTGCTGTCATAAATGACTGACGTGTTCAAAGTAGTAAGTTTCTAGAAAGTGCAGTTTTGAATACCAAATTTCCAAAAAGGAAACACTGAATAGGTGATTGTCTATGATGTAAAGCATGTTTTTGTGGCTTTGTAACAGAGGGTTCTGGATCGTCTCCTAGTTATTGGCTAGTCCTCTTCTCACAGCAGATTCTGTGGTAAATGGCTGTTCAGTGGCATCCTCTGTGATGGAGACTCATATGTCTGTTTGCACTGATTCCATTCACATGGCCCAGATAGCTCTGCTTAGGGATTCTGATTGGTTCCTATCGTTTCTCTGGCTGTTCCATTTGGTCCTGCTGCAGCTCTGAAGGGGCCTCAGGGCAGATAAAACCCAAGAGCTTTGAAGTAGTCATTATATAGTTTTACCTTTCTGCTTTAAAATTCAGGCAATGGTTCTAAATCCCAACTTTTCCATTTTGGAGTTGCATAGAGGCCTAAACTTTGTGTTTATAAAAGTCCTTTTGCAGCATGAAACGGGACATTTTCAGGCCGTCTCCCTGGAGAGGGCTCTTCTGCACTGCACTCAGGGAATAGTGTAGGGCTGGGGACTGTCTGCAGCAAAGCTTGGTTCCACACCCTCTTTCCTTGTCACCTTCATCACCCACTTCATCGTCTCCTCCCCTTCCTGCCCCTCCCTTAGAGACGATGGGGCTAAAATCTAATTTCCATTGCTTTTCATACTGAAGCGAGCGTTCTCTTTCCTACTTCTAACTGGAAAAGTCGATGCATAAAACATTTTCTCTCGCTTAAAATATGTTCACTCAAATCTTAAATGGTTGCTCTGGTGGTGTCAGTTTTTTTTTTTTTTTTTCCCTTCACTGTGTGGCCCCAGTGTTCTTCCAGAGAACAGAAGGGTCCCGCGTCTGAGCGTCCATTCTCCCTCTAGCCTTGCCTCCCTCCCTGGCAGCGGCTCTCTTTGCCAGTGTCTGTCATGCAGAACAAAGGAAAATGCAGAAAAAAGCAAAAGCTTCTCTGTGGACTTCTTCATGACTCATTATTCTAAAAAGCAAGTTGGTTCCCAGAAAGGAAGACAGTTTCTTAAAAAACGGGATTTATTCCCAAGGCAACTTGGTGTTTGGGAAATGCCAAGCTTAATGTCAGCTGCTTTTGCCAGGTCCCTCTGACAACACCTACAGGGACGTTTTCAGGCACCAAAAATGCCTCAGTCCCCTCTTTGTTTCTTTCTTGAATAAGTGAAATTTTCTTATTCATCAAAAAGGACTTTTGGTTCTTGCTTTTCCCCTGACCAAGTCCTTCTTTGGGGCTCAAATATTAGAATTGTCCTTCAGAAAAGCATGTGAGTAATGATGCTACAGGGGGATTATATATATATATAAAATTAACTAGTGGTTTCCCATAAAGAGAGAAACCATGGGTTCATCCCAGGTGGGGCAGAAAAGGTGGGGGAGAGTGAAAGAGACTGTCCATCAGTAGGGTTCGGAGCAAATATTTTTGGTACTGCTTTGGAATGTAGCCAGCCTGGCATCTTTGCTTCTTCTCGCAGAACAGTTCCTTAACTATTACAAAATTTCCCAAGGGGTGATAACTTTACTCTAGATCTGAAATTCTAGTTTGGTCATCCTTAAAAAATGTTTCATTTTTTTTTTTCCTGTCTAGACTGTCACAGGGCACAGTTTGGAAATGATCCTCTCTCCCCTAGCCAGCCTCCTGCCAGTAGGGACAAACAGGCACTGAGCCTCTGGCCTGGTTCTGGTGGTTGTGAACAGCACAGTCCCTTTTCCACTCTTTCTTGAGTTTTCATGCCAGTGTGTTCAGGGCATCACTTACCCTCAGTTAGGGATTCAGGGATTTGACTCAGGAAACCGGAAGGACTGAAAGAGGTATATGGTCCCCTGCTCAGGACCTTTCTGCCTCTACTGTGTGTTGGATCATAAAAGTCTAGTTAACTTGCAATTCAGATTCAGGAGCTCTGGGGATGGGCTAGGAGAATAAGGTTGCAGAGTTTCAGAAAGTTTGCCAGGCAGGCCGTTGTGGTTTGCTATGGACCACCCTGGAAAGCAAGACCTTCATGGTTCCCAGACAGGTCTGTGGACAGGAACAGTCAGAGGATCACTCCAGTGCTGGTGACTGAAATATTGGTACCATTGTCTGTGTGATATCCTATGAAAGCACAGCCATTTCATACCTTCAAAGTAGGAGCAACGAGGTTTTCTCAATTGCTTACATTTACTTCTGCTGGAAAAGGAAGACCCTGCTGGCACCTTGCAGAATTGAATGTGGCACTCATAAATCCCTTTAGATACCGTAGCACTGTGACATCACAGATGAGCAAACTGAGGCCAAGAGGTTACTTGATTGGTCAGTGTCATATGGCAAGTTGCCCACTTAGCCGAGCTTGGAACTGAACTAGGCCTCTAGTGCAGCTGGTGTGAGTCCCATGCACAAAGCTTATATCCTGGACAGATGCCCTATCAGCTGGCCTTGAGCTCCCACACTGCTCTGTTTACTTCTTCCACACACCAGTTCTAGCAAAAGGATAGGAATGTGGCCATGGGGGACAGTGACAGTGAGCATGGGCCAGCATGGTCTATTTTTATCTCTCTGCTTGATATTTGGCAACTGTGGAAGGTAAAGGTTACTTTTGTGCTTATCAAATAGTGAGTGTACACAGGATGCTGCCAACAAGACCTTGGCCTCCCCTCCACATGATTACCTAGGAAGGTGAGCAACTGCGTTAAGGACAATAGGGACGAGGTCATGAGGGTTAGAAAGAACTGGAGACTGTAAGATGGAGATTTTGGTTCTAGAACCAGATGGTTTTCAGTGTTATCTTGAGTAATCTAAGCCCCTTATCCCTTAGCTAATGCTGATTATTTTTAGAATTTCTCTATTACCCGGGAGTGGGCAGATGTTCGGTGGCTAAGCTACAGTGCTAAGGGTGTTCATTGAGGAAAATAGCTGTACCTAACAGCCAAAGCTGTTGCTAAGACTTCAAGTGCTAGATGAGAAAGCTCTTACAACAGGGCTGTTGTTTGGTAAGCTCAGGAGATAGCAGTTGTCAATTTTGATTCTTAATATATCTACCAAAATATACCGAGTCTGGGATTTTAAGAGGTCTATGTGAACCCAGAGGGGTTGGAAGGGCCATGAGTGATGAGATCACCTTGAGACAAGAGGGAATCTCCTAGAACACTTTGGTGGATCCAAGTACTGGTGCAGATCTGTAGGTCGGGGAGCTGGGGGACCTCTCATTCCCATTTTGGGGATAATAGGAGCTGCATCATGACCACTGCCTCAGCTGGGCTGTGTGTTTTAACACCCAAGCCCAGAAATCAGCAAGGACCAGAGTATGAGGTCCTAATTAGTTATGCTGGGACTTCTGTGTCTTACCAGGTGCTGTATAAATATCACTTACATTGTGTTCTTTTCTTTCATCACAGAACAGCAAAAACGGCTCAGTAGTCTTTCAGGTAGGTGAGCCATCTGTTTATTTACCTGCTAACTTCAGATCCTCTTTGAGCAATCAGCACAGTCTTCTGAATTTCCCTGTGTGTTGATTGATGGGCCACAGGGATGATGCAAACAGGAACGGTTTTTATAGCCTGGAGCAGACAGACCCATGAACCACAGTAGTAAAACGTGCCTTGTGGAACTGTGATATGCACCCAGGTAGCCAGACCAGACTGTCTGTGCACAGACCAATGGAAGGTCTCCAAAGAGCACTGTGTTGCTCTGTCTCTCTCTGATGCAATGAATCGGGGTTGGAAAATGTGGGAAGTGCTTCCCTTTTTGGATGAACAACAACAACAACAACAACAACAAAACAGACTGTCAGTAGATGGATGACCCTGAGTGACATGTCTAAGTGAGCACCCCCAGACCCACACAGTGCATGAAGCTGCCACTTGAACTCGAGTTGGTTTCAGTATCTCCTGGAAAGCTTGTTGAGACTCACTTCAAGAGGGTCAGATTTAATGGACAAGGGTGACACTTTGGATCCCAAACAGCTGATGCTTCCTTCCTTGCTGACCACACCCTTAGGTAGAGAGTAACCACCAAGGTCCCAGATGGTGCAATGACCACAAATATAATCAGTTGTCAGGGCTCACTCCTAAGAGGGTATGCAGGATGAGACAGTGCTGGACTAGGGAGGGCTGAGATTCTGGGCAAACCCAGGGATGGAGGTATTCAATCATTCCCTGCTGCTTCTAACCCTGGTTTTCACACTCCAGTTCTCTTCAGTGAAGGAAGAAAGTGGCCACGCCTCCCAGATTGTTGTGAAGCTCATGGGACACTCTGCTGATGGGCAGCTATGCTCCAAGCTTTGTGCGAAATGCTTAGTAGACATGAAACCCTCTTGTCTGCAGTGCTCGCACTGACTCTGGTCTGTGACTGAGTTCTACTCTTGTGCCTGGTGTAGAGTCAGGCTCTGAGGCTGCAGAAGGGAGCTGTGCTGCCCATCAGCAGCTAATAGTGCAGTATGATGGCTCGCTACTGTTCTTTGCTTGTGGACTCCTGGGGAGGAGCAAACAAAGGCAGTTGATTTAGTCTCCAGACAAAGCCAGTGTGTACACAGGGCACATGGAGCAAAGGCTCCTGAGCTCTAGCGTTAAGAACCTCTGATCCAGTGAGTAACCAAAGCCACCAGATTTTGAGCAGCTGCTACATGGTTTCTGCATGACTTTAGCATACCGCTGCTCTTGTGATTTGGGCAGAGCCTGAGTGGGGAGGACATGAGGTTCTCACACCCTCTCAACTTTATCAGGACTTGGCTACAGGACCAGAACAGGCTGTGGTTAATCTCAAGGTGCCCTTCACAGCCCTTCCTTGAACCACCAGGTTCCAGCACACTTCATTCCACTAGCCAGTGATATGCTTCCCCCAACCAGGCTTCAGCCTCACAACCTCCCAATGGTAAATCTTGAATTCATGGATGGATTAAACCGTTGACAGGACAGAGTCCTCACAATTTAATCATCTTTGAAAATGCCTTCATTGGCATATCCAGAGATTACTTCACTAATATCTTGGATGTTTGTTACTCTGGTCAACTTGACAGTCAAGAAGAATCATTGTGGGGAGTTATTTGGGGATGGAGCCTGCATGCTGTTTGGCCTTGTGTGGTTTGTGGTCCCCTTAATTAAAGACTTCGGGGACTGACACAGGGTGCAGAGAGGCCACTGTCCTTCCCCCAGAGAAATATAAGTTTTGCTTTAGACTGTCACAAAGCTTTGGATATACAGAAAATCTGTTCCATCTCCTCCCGAAAGAGACCCCATTTGAGGTTGTGATTATCATTTGTTTACTGATTCAAATTTTTTTTTATTTTATGTGTATGAGTGTTTGCATGCATGAATGTATGAGTACCATGTGTGTGCCTAGGGCCCATGGAGTCTAAAAGAGGTCAATGAATCTCTTGGAACTGGAGTTAAAAGTGGTTGTGAGCTGCCATGTGGATGCTAGGAAACAAACCTGGGTTCTCTGCAAGACCAGCATGTGCTCTTAACCACTGAACCATCTCTCTATCCCCTAACTCAAGACTTTTTGAAGCACACTGTAAAACCAGAAAGAAACACTAAGAATATGATGCAAAGAATCAGAAGGTGTACTGTGAATTCAGAGGGTTGCCTTGACTTGTGTGGAACAGTTAAGTGTCACGTTAGGGTTTTACCATACCAAGTAACATTTTTTCTTTGGGGTCTGAGCCTTCCGTGTACCAGAATCCCATGACCTTAAGCTTCTAAAGTTTAAACAAAAAGGAAGGGGGTGGGGCACGCTGATTTTTTAGATCAAAGTGACTGGAAAAATCCATGGACTGGGTTGAAATGGCTAAAACCACTTATCCTAATCATTTTTTATAAGATTTACTTGGCATCTCATAGTGTTACATATCAAGCAAGGTGGAGTTCGGAATCAGCTCAGTGACCCCTTTTTTATTTCACTTAAAGAGGCCTTTCCAGGTGTGGGGAGAGTGTTCAGAGACCCAAGTCAAGGGTACACTGGGAACTCAAGAGTCCTCTTGCATTCCGAGTTTCCTGAAAGATCTTTGGCCTTGCATGGGAATTTCCTGAGAAATTTCAGAAATCCTAGGAAGACAGTCTGGCCTAGCACCCGTGGAGGTTTGTGGTGATGATATGGGAATCGGGTTTTCTGAAGCCCTCTTTAGGTTGACAAGGCTGTTTAGAGATCATTCTACCCTGATAGATGGAGCAAGGCTTTAAGAAGCTTGTCTGAAGTCAGGGCAGAGTGACTCTGTTGGGTGGGCTGAGTGTTAGAAAGCACTGTTCCCAACCCCTCAGCCACTTCTTCATACACAGGCACCTCTGACTTTGTCACAGCTTTGCACGGAAACCCAGATCCCACCTTCCTACCAGAGTATGTTTGTTCCCAAACAGCACTTTGCACTTCTCCTCAGTCGGGGCGTACTTACTAATGGATGGAGGGTTGGGGGAAAGGCATGCTTTAGTCTTCACTGATCAGATTGCAGGCTTGCTTGGCTTAAGCCCTTTTGCCTTCCATCTGTTACCATGTGACACACTCCTTCCTCTGTGTTGAGCTCATCCCTACTTCTTTTCCACGCGTGTGTCCCTTTCTCTGCAATCTGGTACCTGCTCCTGCTGCCCCTCCTGAAAGTGCTCTCTCAGAGCTTCTGCCCCTTTCCTCTTGCTCCGATGACTCCCACATAGGCTTGGGGGTTCTTGGCTTCTCTACCTGCTTCTTTGGTATTTTTCCGTGTGTGACTTCATCCCTGGACTCTGCTCTCACTTCCTCCTACCATAGAGATCTGCCATCATTCTTGTGCTAGTGGCTGTAAAACTTCATCCTGCCAAGGCATGTCACCCGGGTCCTGCAGTATCTCCTGGACGCCTGCAAGACTTTTTTTTTTAAACCATAGAGTCTTCTTGTCTTATTGGAGAGTTTAGTGCAATGCCAAATGCCAGGCGCCTAATTAAGTCAGAGTAGGTCAAGGTGGCACACAGTCAGTGATGCTGTTCCTTCTGCCAGGAACACCCTCCACTTTCTTTTCATCTGGTTGGCTCCTCTTAGACGAGTTGGCTCTGAAACTAAATTCTGCAACTAAGCTGGGTGCTGACTCCTCTGTCGGCCCTCACTGCTCTGCATTCTCGTTGCTGGCCCACTAGAGTCTAAGCCGCCTGAAGACTAAGAATCTGAGAGGTTCACTGTCATGTCCACGTGCAGAATACTAGGCATAGCACCTGCAGGTGCTTAGGGAACATCTCTTCAGTAACTGAATGGTCTGGCTTGGAAAAATGGTAACTAGTGCCCGTGTTATCTGTAGACCATACCTGGTTTGTTTGTTGGCTCTCTGTAAGTTCCAGGCGTGAACCAGGTTAAATAAACTGTCACGAGTACCCAGCAATGTCTGGCTTTCTGAGCACTTTGTCTTACAGCATCTTTGTGAACTGGCCAATGGAAATGTCATTCTCATGTTTCTTGAATGAGAAAACTAAGGCATGGGAAAGTTAAGTGAGGAGGTTTAAGTGCCTCCCCAAACCAGAAAGGAATTTTCCAGTAGTGTTTTACTATCTCCTTAAGGTTTTACCTGCTCCCTTACCTTCCCAGATATCTTCAGAACAATTTCATACCCCTGCAGGCTTCTCTTAAAGAACCAGATAACAAATATTTGATGCTTTGCAGGCCATGTGATCACAGCTTACTTAGCTTAGCCACAGTAACACAAAAGCATTCATAAATAATGTGTGGACAAACCATCATGGCTGTGTTCCAGTGAAATTGTACTTACAAAAGCAGGTGGCCGGCAGTGGGCTGGACTTCACTGACCCCTGACCTACGCGGGGCTTGTTCCAATTGGAAGTTAGCAAATGTCCCTTTCCCCTAGCTGGATTGTGGGAGAGGTTTTTTGCTCTGGAGTTGAAGCTTGTGATTGCTTTTCACTTCTAGATCCTGCCTCAGAGAGAAGAGTGGGTGAGCAGGACTCAGTGCCAACCCCGGCAGAACTCCCCTCGCCTAGCAGGGCTGCTGAGAGGAGAGCTAAAGATGACAGCAGGCGGGTGGTGAAGAGTGCACAGGACCTCAGCAATGTGTCTATGGATGAAGTGGGCATCCCACTCCGGGTACGGATGTGGACCTTCGGGTCCTCTTTGGGCTCCAGCTTCAACAAGGGCTGGCAAGAGTGTGGCCCTGAGTGTCTGTGAACACTCAGGAGGGTCACAGGGGCTTGGAGGGGAGGGTTTTTCTCTTTGACACCAGCACAGACCACACCCCAATGAGCAAATCCGGACTTCTCCAAAGTAGGTGTAGGATATTAGTAAGTCTCCAGAGAAAAGGAACACCCGGGTGGAGCAAAGTGGAGGAACTTTCCTGCAGCAGAGCAGCTGATGGGCTTGGGCTGCACCTGCTCCACAGGCAAGGCTGTCACCGCTGTGGAACCCCATCAGCCGTTCCTGTTCCAGAGTTAGGGGTGTCCCCAGCAAAGTGAGGCTGTGTATCTTGAGCAGTGGAAGCAATTATCATTCTCATAGATTGCTGCATCAGTCAGCTTAGCTGTGCCGTTAAAAACACTCGGCACAGGCTGCTTATGAAGTAAGGAGAGACTTACTTGGGCTCATGATTATGGAGGTTTGAGTCCAAAATTGAGCCACCTGCTCCCTAGGGGCCTCTGGCAAGGATAGCACATCATGGCAAGAGTGTGTATCAAAGCTAGTGGCCATACAGTATGCTGGGGAGCAGCGAGAATGGCTGGGTGGCATCCCAAATCTTTGTGGAGAAGTCAGTCATCCCCAGGGGTCTAAGGACCTCTCACTAGACCTTACCCCTAAAATTCCACAGCACCTCCCAGTGCTGCCACCCTGGGAGACACGCCATTGACTACAGAGGACACACAACCAAACACAGCATCAAAAAGGCATTGACTGTGTGGGATCGCATCACCCTCCCAAGATCTCGCAATGTGTGGGTGGCAGAGTGTCTGCATCTATGGCATTAGTTGTCCTGTTGGACACCTCTCTGCCTTGGACAATGCATTTTGACTTTTTTAATTTAATTCCCTCATCTGTAAAATGGGAGTGATACTATCTTATCTAGCCACCTTATTTTATTTTCATCTTTGAAAAAAGGCCTAGGTCCAGGTGAGCATGAAAACCCTAGAATTGGGTGCCATGTGGGTTCCATTTTAATGTATGTGTTCTAAACGTGGCTTTGTGCAGTGTGACTTATATGTATTTGTACAGAATAATCCAGAAGAGACAGAGATAGACTGTGGTAAGCAAGGATTTATTGCCTTGTGATTCTGGGAGGGCTTAACTCCAGTTTCTTGAAGTCTATGTGTGAAGAGAGATTGTCTCTAAAAATGAAATTTTAAGATTGAGACAGGGCTAGGGAGATGGTTCGGTGGTTAAGAGCACTTTCTGCTCTTATAGAAGACTCAGCATGTACATGGCTGGGTCTGATGCCCTCTGCTGGTCTCCACCGACACTGTGTGCACTGGTACACATAAATTAATGCAGGCAAAGCATTCATATACATAAATTAAAAATAAGTACATCTTTTTAAAAGAAAGAAAGCACAGGCATATTTCAAATCTGCCTTTGTCTATTACATCCTTAGGCAAAATCTCATTTTTCAAAATCATATTTCTTATATGAAATATAAAGATATATTTCTGAATCACTTATTATGGCTCTGCTTTCTCAAAAGTTTTGCTTTTAAAAAAAGTTCTTAATACTGTAGCTAGAGATGCATGTGGTAGAGCACTTGCCTATCATGTGCAAGGCCCTGGGATCTGTTCTAGTACCTCCCCGTTTGATTTTGATTTTGTGATCATAGATCCTCTGAAATGTGCTCGATTTTCCATTGTTTTTACCCTTTGCTTATGTTTTTCTCCAGAATACCGAGAGATCGAAAGACTGGTACAAAACCATGTTTAAACAGATCCACAAGCTGAACAGAGGTACCAATTTTCATTTGTAGAAGCTGTGTGATGCTGTGGGAATGTATTGCTCTTGGTGGTGGGCCTGTTCTCAGTTCATTTTGACTCTGGGAGCTGGACTCCTGCTATTGGATTACAGTAGGTACTGGCCTGCCTGATTCCAGCCAGGTGCACTCAGAGCACAGGGAGAGGGCTGTACCTGTGCCTGCCTCAGCTTTGGAACTTGAGGTCAGCTTGCAAGTCCTCCCTCCCGGCTGTCGTGCAGTGCAGGAGGCTGAGCCTAGCACCCCGCCCATGCTCCCACACCTATCTGCCTGGGGAACCGACAGCTCCATCTCCCACCTGCTTCCAGCTTTAGGTATACCTTGTGTCAGCCCATGACTGCTTTGTGAGAAGATGGACTTGAGCAAAGCCCTGAACTGGGAGTTAAGAAAACTGTTCTTCCCTGGAGCCAGCCTCCGGGCACTTAGGTGCTCTTAGGTGGATCTTGTATCTTGCTGTGTCTGTCCCGCTTCCAGTCCTCTGAAAGGATGTTGTGGACGTTCAAATGGGAACACACTTGGCCCTGTGAAGTGCCATGCATTGTGCATTTCTGAGGCTTTGCTAGTGTGCGAAGTGAGCTTCCCCTGCTGGGAACCAGAGCTTGGCAGGTAGAGAATCAGTTGCGAGCTGACACACTAGAGCTGCTCGATTTGAAAGAGGTGCTTCCAGATCAAGAGCCCCCCGGGCTTTCAGTGGGTGAGCTAGCATGATGGCAGAACCCTAGGCTAGTGCTTTGGCAGATCACAACCCTACCAGCTCAGCCCCCATTGCTGCCTGTGCTGCCAGTCAGCCGACAGGCAGGGATGTCACTGCACTGTGGGAAGAGGGCCACTCTTCCTGAGAGCAGAACATCCTGTCTTTCTTGGTGCCCAAATCCAGTCTGGCTGCCTGCCGTGAAATACGCTAAAGAATTAGTGTTCTGGTCAGTGTTCCCAGCTAAGTCACAAATTTCCAATCTCTCTGTCGAGCTGTATATGTTAAACATCACTGTGAATTAGCTTCTGCTGGCTCCAGAACGATCTACACTATTCCTAAATATTGAGTGTTTAGCCTCTCTGAGTCAGGAGTAAATAGCTAAGGCCAAGTGGATAAACTCCATCGTGGTGGTGCTAAAGACTGGGTCTCCATGGTAAAGTCACTGCCCATTTCTTCCAGCCATCTGTGACTCCCCCACCTTCAGACCTTGTTTTGGAAGGCTAAATGCATGCATGTGCACAGAATGTGTGACTCTGCTCCAAGGCACCAATGGTCTTCTTGTGCTCTAGTTATTAACTCAACTAAATTACAAAACTGCCTGCCCTGGTGGAGGCAGAGGCACCTGAAAAACAAGACTCATTTGTTTGCCTTGATTCTAATATGCACAAAACAGCCTTTGATTTGAAAAAAAAATCAGTTTAGGATGGTGTTTGCGTTTGTCATATTTCATATCTCTGACCTAAAAAAATGTGAAGTTTGAAACTTTGTGTTAAGTGCATTTTGTCCATTGGAGCCAGTTCTTACATAATTCTTTTTGAGGTGTTTTAATTCAGGCGAAAAGACTGGATTTTAAATTTCTTTCATATCATGAGTGAAGCTTTTGTGCCCCAGAATTCAAGGAGTGTAAATTGTGTGTGGATTCCTACTTGTTCACTCTCTCCGTTTGTATCTTCCTCTGTTCTCTCTCTGAAACCTGCTCCCACTGCCCAGACACTCCTGAAGAAAACCCTTATTTCCCTACGTACAAATTCCCTGAACCTCCTGAAATCCTGCAGAATTCTGAAGGTACCATAAGTTTAGACAGTGCATCTGTTGTCATAGCTTCAAATTAGTCCTTAGAGTTCCATTATAGGTGTACAATTTGGCTTTTAGATTTTGTTTTTAATAGTCATTTTCAGCCCGTGAGCATTTTATTTCACTCATTTGCATGGTGTGCTCTATTAAAATAACTAAGTCTTTTCTAATTCATTAATCTAAGTGTGATGCCTGTGTGCTTTAATAACACTAAAGTAGATAATCATTGGAAAGTGTCGACTGGGGGTTGATCGTTTCCTCCACTTCATGGTGGATAGCTTCAAACCCACTGCTTTTCTCTGCTGCAGAGGACAATCCTTATACTCCTACCTACCAGTTTCCTGCATCTACTCCTAGTCCTAAGTCTGAAGGTAATTACAGGGAAATCGTGTGCCTCACTCTGAAATGGTGCTGTTACTTCTCACCTTGGGGTTTTGCGAGTAAGCTAAGGAAAGCTTCCTGTTCATTTGCTTTCCTCTAACCTTTTGTTTTATGACGTAATCTCAGTCTATGCTGGCTGTCTCTCCATGTGGCATTTTAATCCCTGCCCCTGTAGGGTTTACAAAGTTTAAGGGCTAGCTTTCATAGCTTACTTACAATGCTCTGGATGTGTGGGACTCTGAGAAAAGCTGCTTATACCAATTACCCAAGGCCTGGTATCTGGGATGTCACTTAGTGTATTCTGATGACTGGGCAGTGACTTCATGAAGCTGAGAAGGGAGACCTGTCAGGTATCAACAATAGAAGCTTACTAATTTCCCACACTGCACTGAATGCTCTTTGGGCCCCTTTGGCCATTGGTCCTCAGGGTGTCTCTCTTTGCTTGGGAATTCCTGAAGAGGTATGGAGGTTTAAGGGTCACTTTGGAGGTTTAAGGGTCACTTTGGGTGAGATATGATAACCCTTGAAAAGAAGATTTGGACCAATCTGGGAAACATTTCACAGAAGACCTGGATGGGACTATGACCTGTTATGGAGAACAGCTATGCCTGCATCCTAGAGTTATTCTTTTTATGTTGGGGGGTGTGGTATGGGGGAGTACATTAAAGAAGGTTGTAAAAGTGAGTGAGGGAAAGCATCTTGGAGAAATCCTGCTCCTCCCATGGATTGGAAGATGGCCTAAAGCCTGTCATAGGCAGGGCCCTTCTTTGGCTTTCTTCGTCTGCTTGGCTGTGATCTCAAGGCAGGATTTCATTCCCTGATATCAAGCTCTTATATCATTGGTCACTACACCTTGCAATTCTGGCTGACAGTAGGGTCTGCTTTCTGTTACACATGAAGCCTGGCACACGAGGAAGTAGGGCTGTTTTGCCTGGAGATATAAACAGTAAGAGAAGCAAGATAGCTTGTCACACATATTTAGAAGTGGATATGTATATGTATGTCTGTATACATACAATATTTTCAAAGCCTGAAAAAGGAAGAAATGGCCTTAAAGAATTAAGAGATTAAAAAAAATTAAGTTGAACATAAAAAATCCATAATAATGAAGATAATTATACTTTAACACAAGTTTCGAAGATGTGTCTTCCCTAGAGATCTTTTAAAAATAGGGTAGATCCTACCTCACGCCCCCACCCTGCCTAGATGACATGTCTAGAATATTGCTGATGTATTCAGTTAGATAAAGACTTTTTACAAATGTGAAAAACACGTGAGCTAGAGCATTTTTTAAAATTGCTGGGCTTAATTTTTTTTTTTTTTTTTTTTTTTTGATGTTCAAGAGGTTTTCTGCATCTGTGGTTTTAATTGTGTCTGGTCACCACCAGCAACATGTCTGTGAGTGCCAACAGCCCACCTTAGCTCTGTCCATGGTGCCAGATCTCACAGATGGCTCTAGGTTCTGTCTGCACATTGAAAACAGACTAGCAGCACCAAGTGCAGGTTCTGCCAAACGTGTTAATATACACTGAGAAGCAGAGACAGGAGAGGTGCACACTTGTGATCTCAGTGCTCAGGAGGCTGAGGCAGGAGGATTACTATGAATTTAATGCTGAATTGGGCTACAGAGTAAGTTCCAGACTATCCAGGGCTACATAAAGGCAGGGAGGGAAAGACAGAGGGAGGAAGGGAGGGAGAAGTCAGCTGAGAGAGAACCTAGAAATTGGAGCTGTGGGTCTCATGGAGGGTAGCCTTGTTGATGCTACTGTTGTTGTGTCTTGTAATTCAGAATTTGGAAGTAGGATTATCTGCAAGAAGCCTATGAAAGCCTACCTGAGGGCTGGTATGTCTACCTAAATTGCAGTTTGTTTGTTTTTTTTTTTTTTAAAGAAGACACTTGTAAGTATGTCAAAGCTGATTGTCCTGAACAGTGGGGTGTAGATGTAACCGACCGTCTTATTAAATAAGAAACACAGAACCAATGCAAAGAAGAAAGCCAAGAGATCAGAGCTAAGAGCCTTACCCGCCTGCTGCTGATAGCCTCTTCAACCAAGAGACCTCTCCGAAAGAGACCTACTTTCTGTCTGTTTGTCTTTATATAGACTTTCTGTTCTGCCTTCTCATTGGTTGTAAACCCAACCATGTGACTGCCTCGTCACTGCCTGTCTGTGACCTCCAGACACACATTGGAGCATGTGTCTCCAATGCTGGCTGTATCCTTGAACACAGAGAGATCTACCTAGCTCTGCCTACCAAGTGCTGGGATTAAAGGCGTGCGCCACGAACGCCCAGCTCTGCTATGGCTTGCTATTAGCTCTGACCCCCAGGCAACTTTATTTATTGACATACAAATAAAATCACATTTCAGTACAAATAAAATATCACCATATTTCCCCTTTTCTATTTTAATAAAAAGAAAAAAGTAAAAAGGTTATAACTAACATAAGAAAAACTATATACAAAAGTACATTAACTATATACAATATATACAAGTAATAAATGTCTAAACAATGTCTAGTCCATTTGTATTTGAAACATTCAGAGAAAATAATTTCATTATCTATCCTATTTTGGTAAGTTCAAAATGTATCTAATTCACTTTCTATCCTAATTAATCTTCAACTATAACTAACTAACCTTCAACTATAACTAACTAATCTTCAACTCCTTCAGAGACCCAAGAAGGAAATAATATTAGCTAACGAAAATAAAAACAGGAAGTGCATGCAAGCAACTTCCAAAAAATTTGTGAGTTGACAGAAACAGCCAGCTGCCTGGACAGTCACCTGAGGTTTCTCCACAGTGCTGGGGCATCATCTTCAGCCTATAGGCTTAGCGTATCTGACAGACTCATTTGTGAAGTAGGATGTACACAAGGTCAACAGTTCAACCTCACATTGAGTGAGAGCAGTCCATGTACCAGAAACACCTGAATTCCACTAGTGTCATGTCATGATTCAGGATTTTAAATTCTGGAAATTGTTGATGGTTTTTGAATTCAGCTGTCCATTCTTCTTGGCTGTGTATATATGGCTTCATCTCGGCATCCCGTTCTTCTCCACATCCCTCTATTAAATGCCAGTCTACTATTGAGAGGCATGAGCTTAGTTACTCTTCAAGAATAACTGTTTCAGCTGCTGTTCCATTGCACATCAGAGGCCATCGGCCCACTGCCTGTTCAGCTGCCTTTGAAGAAAAGGGCACTGTACCTTTTTCCCGGATTGCGAAGGCCACTTCAGGGATGGTGCCATATTGTCCTGGCCTCAGAAGATGCCTTTTGATAAAGCCATAACCACACTTGTTTTGGCAAGAATCTGTAGTCCTTTGTCCTGTCTGTCCTGTTTGTCAACAGTTGATTCGAGGATACTTTGTTGTCCAGTGGCTAACTTTTGCCACAATGAAAGTTAACTCCATATGCAGTTTCTTCAATGCCCATATTTTCTCTGAAGTAGATTGGTGCTGCCAGGAGCCGACATGTCTCATAGTCATAACAAAAAAGAAAAATTTTCTAAGTTATTAAAACATTTTAAATGCCATATTCTGTAGATCTCTGAAGGGTTTGAAGATGACCTGTCTATCTGAAATATATCTGCTCAATTTTTAAAACATATCTAATATGACTACAAGTTCTATTGTAATGTCTAACTACTAACTTTCATTTCTTTATATCCTAATAGTTGGTAATAATAACATTCAAGGATCAGAAAATTGCATTGTTAAATGAACGGTATAAGTACAATTAGAAATATACATATAGCATTTTCTAACAATATCAATTTCAATATATATAATTTGTATACAATATAAAACAATCCAATCCAATGTAAAGTATTTAAAACTAGTAATTGTCTTTTTCTTTTCTTTTTTTTTAAAACAAGAACCTTAAATCTAATCTCCTTTGCTTAGCCTTTTTCCTAACCCTTGACAACAACTTGTAACCAACCCCCCTAAACAATGAAAATTATCCCAGACCCAAAACCCATTAAAAAGACCAAAAAACCACCTGCCCCACACCACCTCTTTGGGAATGTGGGCATCGTATTCTTAAAATTGCTTCCTGCTGGGTATGGACAAAGTTACCTTTATCCTGAAAAGAAAAATTTTAGGTTAATTGTCAAATTCTAGGAAAGGTAACTATATCCTTCATTATCCAGTCTGTGTATAATGCCAAAGTTCAGGGTTTATCTCAAGTCCTTATTCAAGTAGTCTTTGAGACTGGATCATCTCAGCTAGCCATCTCAAAATTGCTCTATGCACTTTGTAGTCCAAAGCTGATCTGTAGATGATGTTTGTCAGCTTAATGATATTATTGTTGTCCACGTGGAATTGTTGTTGTTGTGGGGCCCCATCTTCTTTCTGGAGACTTCAGTTGATGTTAGGCCTGGCCGTGATTTCCTGCAGAAAACTGATAAGAGACTCGAACACAAAGACATATATATGCAGCTAATGAAGCCTTTTTTTCTAGAATTAGTTAGTACTCTATATGACCATTCATATCTTAACAGAGTTTAAAATGTATATATAACTATATATATTAATCTTGTAAATTTTGATAGAAAATTCATACTTTAAGAAAAGTTTAAAGAATCAGAATAGAATCAAAGAGTTGAGATTAGTAATAGAATAGTGCCTTAATTAATTTGACTTTTCTCCTGTCCCATAGCAGAAGATGGCTCTTTTCTTCTGGCGTGATACAGGGAGTTTGCATTTTCCTTTTAACAACATGCTTGAGTTTAAAGAAGGAGAGAGCCATTCTCCAACTCCAAAGTCAGCTTTAAATTTTAATTGAACTGGGACTACAAGAAGACCAATAGTGTTAAATTTCTTTAGAGAAGAGCAGAAGAAGGAAGACTTATAAAATTTTTTAGATGATATACCCATACACCATTTTTATAGGAAGACTTATAAAATTTTTTAGATGATATACCCATATGCCATTTCACTCTGTTTCCTAGGATAGATGATTTGTCTCTTTTCTTCAGATGTCTCATTTGTCCTGTGTTCTTCAGATTCCTTAACCTTCATTCTCCTAAAAGACAAAAACAAAAACCTTTCCCCAAGGTTTTTTGGGGATGTTCCTTTTTGACAAGTTATCTGATTAAATGAAAAGGCATGTGTTACTGGTGTAAGTTAGTTTAAATTGGATGTTTATGATAGTTGATGAACTATCACCTCCTCTAATTAAGAGGTCTCTCTTGTTCAAATCGAACCTTTATCAATTTTGATGGTACCCACAGCTTATCTTCTCCTGTAGAAATAAAAGCAAAACCTCGTCCTCAACGTAACACATACCCTGGTTTCCATTCTGAGGTCAGCACATCCTTAAAGTATATAGGTTGATTTAATTCTGTAGTTTTTTCTATTATCCAATGTCTCTGTGCAGCTGTTGTTCCTTTCTCATTGGCATTAAGAAAATTCAAAGTTAATAGAGCATTATGCAGTCTATTTCTTGGGGTTTTTGTTACCCCTTTCTGTTTATTTAGCATATCCTTTAGAGTTCTGTTTGATTTTTCTATAACTGCTTGACCTGTAGGATTATGTGGTATGCCTGTAATATGCTTTATATTGTAATAAGCAAAAAACTGTTTCATTTTAACAGAGACATATGATGGAGCATTGTCAGTTTTCATTTGTGCAGGTATACCCATGATGGCCATAACTTCTAGCAAATGAGTGATTACAGAATCAGCTTTTTCAGAACTCAAAGCAGTTGCCCATTGAAATCCTGAATAAGTATCAATGGTATGGTGTACATATTTCAATTTTCCAAATTCTGCAAAGTGAAACACGTCCATCTGCCGGATTTTATTCCTCTGAGTACCCTTTGGGTTACATCCTGCTGGTAATGGCGTTGGATTGTAGAAGGAACAAGTAGGACATTTCTTTACTATTTCTTTGGCTTGTTGCCAGGTTATGGAAAAATCCTTTTTTAAACCTTTACTATTGACATGGCCTGTGAGCATGTGTTTACATCGGCTTAGAAACCTTCCTTCTCCCTGAGTGAGCAAGTAAACTTTTGGGCAGATGCTGGAAGATCAACAGGACGGCCATGTCTTAATGAGGTTTCAATGTTTAAAGAAAGTAAACCTCTGTAAGTTACAGCAAGGAACAGTTGGGCATTTTATAATCCTCAAGGCAGCTCCATGCTACCCCACACCCCTCTACTTCCCTCTGAAAGGCAGCCTTTCCCCTCTCCCAAATTCTCTTTAAGAGATCTCAGTGTGGTGACTGCCATGCTCTTACTGAACTTCTAGAGCTGCTTAAACATTTCCATTGTATCCCTCTTTACCTGAGAAATATATACACTACTTCAGGTATATACATAACAAACATTTACTGATAATAAATCACAAAGAAATTTATTCTAAAATAATTCTTCAGTGTAGATATAGTTTTACCATTTATTTTTAGAGATACTAATGAGAATGGTGCTTTTATTTATTATTTATTTATTTAGAGACAGAGTTTCGCTTTGTAGCCCTGGCTGGTCTGGAACTCATTATGTAGATCAGGTTGGCCCCAAACTCATAAAGCTCTGCGTGCCTCTACCTCTCAAGTGCTGGGGTTAAAGGAGTGCACCACCATGCCCAGCACCAGTTTTTTTTTTGTCACAAAAAGTTTAATCTTAGCTGCATATTTAATACTAAAGAACATAAGCCATCCTCACTGTTTTCCAGTTGATCAGCATCTTGATTTTAGAGTAATCAGTGCTGAAAATGTAACTTCACATAAATAAGTAGTCCAGAATAGCAGAAGTATGTTTGGAATGATTTTGGAAATTGGAGGAAATTGTGTCATAAACTCAAGCCATTTAGGGGGCTGGAGAGAGAGCTCAGTGGTTAAGAGCACTGACTGCTCTTCCAGAGAACCTTGGTTCAAATCCCAGCACCCACATGGCAACTCACAGCTGTCTGTGACTCCAGTTCCAGGGTACCCGACACCCACGGCAAAACACCAATGCACGTAAAAAATAAGTAAATTAAAAAAAAAAAAAACAGCTCAAGCCATTTAACACATTTTAAAATGAAACCCAAGTCACCAACTTAAGTTTTAAAATCAAATATTCTAATACAATATGATCTCAAAAGAGATGAATTTGACACTTGAAGCACGATGACATGAAAATATTTAAAGTGTGGTTAAACCATTGTGAGTCTATAAGAACAGAAGCCTTTCTCTGAACAGTCAAAAGACTTCAGTTCAGTCTGAACTAGAATGTTTCGGGCAACCTGAGGGTTGTATGGTGTGATGCCGTGTACAGTGCACAGTATACATGTTGTATGTCAGAATCAAGGATGCAGTGGAGCTGCCTGGTGCATGGGTGGGCGCCAGAAATGCCTTGGACTTGTTACCTTTGATTTTGAATTAGTTTTCAGTTATTCCATGTTTTAAAACTTTTTACTGATTCCAAATTTTTCATCACCCCCCCCCCCCCGCCACACACACTCAGTTAAGTGGTCCCCAGCCACAGTTTTAGAAGCTGCGGTGTACAGTGTGAGCTCTGTGCTGAGCACACCACCACTGTTAACCTAATATCCATCCTTCTAGCAGCCCACCAGACGAGCCTGAGGAAGCTTGGGGAGGTTAGGTAGTATGTGCAAACTCACGCAGGAAGTGGTAGAGTCAGGATTCAAGCCAAGGTCTGTGGGACTCTGAACACGGGTTTTACTTCGTTGACCCTTCCCCCTCCTGATAGACCGACCCTGTGCACCTGGCTGCCCCCTTCCTCTGATAACTCATGGCAGCGTCTCTTGAGTCAGTCCTGTCTTGTGCTGCTGAGCCAGTGTCTCTTAGGATCTGTCTGGGAACATGTGGTTAGCAAAGCTCCCCAAGCCACCATGACAAGCCCCCTGAAATGTCAAGATACCTTCCTCCCCCACCCCCAAAGGACCAGGATACTTGCCATGATACAATTTGAAAGTTTGAATATAGGACTGGAGTGAGGAACAGAGAGTCAAAACTCTGGCCTTGTAAGGACAGCTGACTTGGCACATTCGATGTCAAGAAAACAAGATATTTTTACACAGTGTCCCAGAATCAACAGCGAAGCCAAGTAGCTGATAGGTTACTTCATGATCCCTGACCTGGAGGAGCCATTGAACCACACGGGGCGGGGTGTGTGTGTGTGGGTGTGTGTGTGTGGGTGTGTGTGTGTGTGTGTGTGTGTGTGTGTGTGTGTGTGTGTGTGTGTGTGTAAAGTCAGACAGCAACTTTCGTCCAGGTTCATGATTTCCACTAGCACCACTTCCGGTTGGAGGTTGAGACCGCCATGCTCTGTGGCTCATGGTGCCACATCTTCTAAGCATCTCTGGGTTGTGGTGTCTGTCACAGGGGTCTGTCTGTGTTTTTCCTCATTCCTGCTCCAGCTTGCCCTAAGGCAAGGCTTGCAGAGGGCGATTTTTCTCAGGCACGGATATAGTTGAGTGAAAATAGCTTTTCCTAGCTGTGCAGGATTTCTAAGAATAGCCTTATTTTGCTTGAGTTTGAGTAAGTTGTTCTGTTGTGAAGATGCTTGGCCAGCTTGTGCCTCCTGCCCCCAACTTTGGCTAGTCCTGCCCATGGGAGGGGCCGGGCAGCCGGCCACAGTCACCTTTGTTCTCCTTGTGTGAGCTGCCCAGGAGGTCTCCGCCCAGCATGTGCAAAAGTCTTTGGCCTGCAGCATAGTTAAGAGCTGAAGCAGCCATCCCCTTCCCAGATCGCGAGCCAGAAGGCCGGATGAAGATGGGAATGGTGAGCCTTCTCTAGCCCGTGGGTCCCATTAGCCCATGGATCCCTCCAGGCTGTCTCCCTTAGATGGTTTCTTTCCCGTGTTTGAATCAGTTCTCAGAATTCTCTTTCTTAGGAGTGTCTTCTGCAGCTACTCTCCACTCTCTTATGGCCTTTGTTTTCCATCCCTTAATATCTGACAGTCTTTAACTAAAACGTACATAATCTGTGACTTTTCACATGAGCCCCCTAGACTTGACTTTCTTGTCCCCCTTGTTTGCCTTTTCTTTGCCTCCCCAGACTCTCTCCCTTTTGGGGGCTGTTTTCTGTGAGGTGTATATGTACTTCCATCTTGTATCCTTGTTCTTGCTAAGTACACGGAGTAAAGGCCCAAAAGGAATTATGTTGGATGATGGAATAAGATTGTATTAAAGTGAGCCGTTATTATCACAAAAATAATTTTAGGTTTCAAGACCTATGAAGCCCTAACTGGAGATTTAATGACTCACAGTTTGTGGTTCTGTGAATGCTGCTTTTGACTAAGCACTGTCATTTGTCAGTTACGTAGAGCTTTAAATGGTTCGGTCCAGCGATCTCTCCAGTTGGCTTTCCGAATAAAGTCTAAACAGCAACAGCAAAATCAACCCTGGAGGAAAGCTTTTAGAAATTCATGTTCTTGTGTTTGAAAAGGCAATCATGTGGCTCCTGGCATCTCTGGGGCTAGCTATTGTGCTTCTGAGGCCGGACTGCCAGATCCTGGGGAGAACTGTTGGTGTGTCAACACCAGAGCCCATCAGGGGCCTTCAAGGCACTGGAGTTAAGTTGTTCACCCTGTGTGTGCTGCGTAATGGTCAAGCTTCCTGGAATGGTTGGCATGGGAAGTTCCGAGTGTTGGTGCCAAGGTTTGATGTCAATTGCTCGCTGTTCTTAGGGGCAAAGATAGCATATGGTTCCATCACAAGCAGGAATCACAAGATTCCCAGCTCAGCTGAGTCCCCTGTGGCGTAATTGTCAAGAACGCTTGGAAGATGTGACAGCAGGCTTTGTGTCGCTAGTTCACAGAAGACTTGAGAAAGATTTTTTTGTGTTCTTACAGTTAAACACATGTATGTTACTCTGTTTGGCTAGCTCTAGCAGGATGGGTCGAGGGATGGCCTTCCACTCAGCTTTCCAGTCCGTGGTTATTCTAACTCTATACCCAACTTCCTCATTGTGGACTTGCTTGCCAGGAGAAAGTTTCAAACAACAGCACGTGCAGGATATAGCAGTGTTATCCCTGGGGACCACTAGAAGGCAAAGTAAGTCTGGTAGAGTTACTCTGAAGGCTTGCCTGAGCATCTCCTAGGGTGGGTGTTGGGAAAAATGGAGCAAAGGCTTCAAGGCCGGAGATGGCTTGGCGAAAGTAACAGCCACCCCATCCCAGGACTGAAGTGACCTCATGAGGATAGATCTTGGCTCTCCCTCCTGTGTCCCTTTCTCACTGTGTCACCAAGGGGAACGTTTCTTACTTTCCTTGGGCCCTGTCTCCTTGTTTTTTAAATGAGGGGTTCATGTCCTCTGGTATAACTGGGTTTTACTATTATTAAGCTGTTAATAATGGGAGTTTGTGTTGTTTTCATTCATAAAATGAAGAAAAAATTTCTTTTATTAGATTTATAAAAGAGATAACAAAAATAATTGTGGACCTTGTCATAATTGCTGAAGTTGTTCGGATTAATCCATGTGACATCAGTGTACTTTCATACAGTCCCTAAACCTATGTCCATGTTAGAGTCCTGGGGACACTGTGAGAAGTGAAAAGCACTCAGAGACAGCCTGGCCATGTGTAGCTTAGGGTGGATGAGACTCCTTTTCCGTCTGTACCCAATAATAGCATTAAGATTATCAGTCACAGCCTGGCATGACGGCACACCTTTAATACCAGCACTTAAGAGGTAGAGGTAGTTGGATCTCTGTAAGTTCAAGGCCAACCTGGTCTACATAGTGAATTTCAGGTAGTGAGAGCCTGTCTGGTGTGTGTGTGGGGGGGGATATCTCAGCCACTCAGTTTCTGCTCTGGCCCTGCTCTTGTCTTTCTCTCCTCTCCTTTTCAACGTACCTAAGTCAGGCTCCTTGGGCTGGTTTTTTTCCCATCATATAAGAACTATTCCTCGATGTCTTCTAATAAGCCTTCTAAAATTTGATGTTAGAAATGTCTAGAGGAAACAGTATTTTAAAAAAACTTAGCCGGGCGGTGGTGGCGCACGCCTTTAATCCCAGCACTCGGGAGGCAGAGCCAGGCGGATCTCTGTGAGTTCGAGGCCAGCCTGGACTACCAAGTGAGTTCCAGGAAAGGCGCAAAGCTACACAGAGAAACCCTGTCTCGAAAAACCAAAAAAAAAAAAACAAACTTAATCTTGCCGGGTGGTGGCGGCGCACGCCTTTAATCCCAGCACTCGGGAGGCAGAGGCAGGCGGATCTCTGTGAGTTGAGGCCAGCCTGCCTACAGAGCGAGATCCAGGACAGGAACCAAAACTACACAGAAAAACCCTGTCTCAACCAAAAAAAAAAAACCAAAACAAAACAAAAAAAAACACAAAGCAACAACTTAATCTTAACGTTAAAGTATATTTAATGCCATCCCTGTACCCATACTTCGCTTTGCACTTTCATAGCCAAGTGATAGTTGGAACTGACCTTCCCACCACCTGCTGTGAGACTGCCATCTTTCATGATTCAGAGAGGTGTAAAATTTTGAGATAAAATATTAGGCTTGGTTTAAAGCAGTGTGTTGTTTTCTAAGGTAACTTGGGTTGGAGCAGGCACTGGTTTTTTTTCTAGTCAAGCTGATTTTGGGTGTTCTTTGATATCATAGTACTTTAAGTCCCTTAAAAAAAAAAAAAACCCCAAAACAAACAAACAAAAAGCTAGTAACACAAAATTTTTCAGAGCACTTTTTCCAAAAATACATTTCTGATTCCATTTCATCCTTCCACTGCCCTATTTTTGGAAGTAAGCATAAATAAACTTAACATACTCAGTTTATAATAATAAAATAGTGGATTGTGGTGGTGCATGTGGTGGTGGTCCCAGCACTCAGAAGGCTGAGGCAGGAGGATTGATTGTACATTAGAGGTCAGCCTGAGCAACAAAGTAAGACCCTCCCCACCCCACCCCATCCTACCCTAAAGAAGAAAGGTTTTGCTGTGTTTGTAAAGAATTGTAGTCTCTGTCAAACCTTGGTGTTGACTGGTTCTTATAAAGACAGTGGGAGCTGGAAGGAGAACAGGGTGTCTTGGTGCTGAATTCCTGCCTGTTGTTTTGGCTGAGGGGCACCTGGGACAGACAAAGCTGAGAAGTGAAGGGTCAAAAAGGTAGAAGCTGTCTTTGAATACCACAGTATTCAACATAATAGTAATGTTAGCTTTGTTTACATTTCATAGAGCTTTCTGAACTTTTTTGCTCTGATACTTAATTTACCTGGAAACAAGGGCTTGATTAACACTGTCATCAACACAGCACATCAAATCCCTTGACTTGATTTTGCTGCTTAGGTCATGTGCTTTGCTGAAAGAGTGTTGTGGATCTTAAGGGATGGGACTGGGTCTTCATTCTAGATACATGTACCCTAAATTCAGGTGAGCAAGATATTAGACTCAGGCACTCCAGAGAAGAAATGTTGAGGAAGGATTATCATGGATGTTTTAGCTTGTACTAGGACAGTTCTGTTCCGGTGAATGGGCTTGTGATCTGATTTTTTACTTTAAAAAATACACTCTCCCCATGTGGGGTTCAGATCTTTTCTTGGTTATTTCAGAGCCCAGTATTCAGTTTATCTAGGGGTGTGTACACACACACCTGCAGAGCCCATCACACACCACAGAAATTCATGTGAATTTGCGTTGTTGTAGACTCAGTTTAGATGCTCACCCCAAGCAATACCTTCATGGAGCAGTACCCTGAACGGTATCTTCACAGAGCAGACCTTACATCAGCCATGGCAGTGTTGGGTCCTGAGAAATCTACTCACCGAGCAAAGCCGAGGTGTCATCAGAACAGATTATGATGAGGGTTTTCTTGAACTCTTTTCTTAGCTGTACAACCTCTTGGCCAGTTGTGTTGTCTGAAGAACATATAAAACAGGTCAATGCTACAATGAGGAGCTAGCAACCACGTTCTCTGGACCTCTTTTTCCTATCCAGTAGCAGCCATGAGCCTTGGAAAGAGGTCATGGCACTCAACAGATAAGACCCGAGACTGAGCATTGGGTGGCCAGATCCATCTCAGCCCCCTACTTCCCACTCAGAGCGATACAGAACCCTGCATTCCATCTTTGATGGTGGGCCTTCTCCTTGTGAGGAGTCTTGTCTCTGTACATTTCCTGGTTTCCCGGAAGCAGTTTCTGGCGGACCATGTTGGATCCGATGGACTCTTGCAAGCCTCACTGCTCTGCAGTGTGTAGTCTGTGTGATGTAGCCCCAGGCTTGAGTCCCCTCCCTGCTGGGTCCCTGGTGTGGCTGGATATCACACGGGACTGTGGAAGTGTGCACCCTGGATCTCTCACTTGAGTCTCTTCCCCCTGACTTTTTCTTTTTTCTTCACTAGATGATGACTCTGATCTGCACTCTCCTCGATACTCCTTTTCTGAAGACAGTAAGTGACTGAAGCCCCTGCTTCTGGGGAGGAAGGGAGGGTGGTGGAAGAGACATCTTCAGGTTTAGTTTTCATTTGAGTCTAAAGTATTTTTCATGTACTTTCTCTCCAGCAAAGTCTCCCCTTTCTGTGCCTCGTTCAAAAAGTGAGATGAACTACATTGACGGGGAGAAAGTAGTGAAGAGGTCAGCCACACTCCCCCTCCCAGCCCGCTCATCTTCACTTAAGTCCAGCCCAGAGAGGTAAGTGGTCCCTTAGATGCTCACCCGTGCCTCCCCAGAATCTGTATCCCAGGAGCCTTTGTTAGGAACAAGAATCCTGCGCTGTCACCTGTCAGCAGTGACTTATTCTGAGTCTCCATATCCTTATCTGTGAACTAAGGGTAAAAATAGCATGACTCCTCCATGAGAGTGTTGCAAAGATAAAATAAGTGATTGCACTTGACCTTCCTGTTAGGGCCTGGCTCCTAGTATGAGCATAATTACTGCTGCCTATAATTATGATAACCTTTTATCTAGTCATGAAAAAAAGTTCGTGGTATTAGGTATTGAGCGCAGAGCCTTCTTAAATGCTAGCAAGTGCTCTCCTACAGAGCTTCTCCTCAGTCCTCCTTTTTTTCACTTTTTATTTTGAGACAGTGTCTCAATAAGTCCAGGCTGACCTTGAACTTGCCCTGTAGCCCAAGCAGTGCTTGAACTGTCAACCCTCCTATCTCAGTCTATAAGTAGTTGGGATTACAGGCCTGCACCACCAGGCTCTATTATAAGAAAATTCTTAAATTGGAACTAACGTCATTTACATAAACATAGTAAAGACTATAATCCTAAACACAGCTATATTCCATAATGTCTACTTACTGATAAAACATGTATTATTGAGACAAATGTCCTATGGAGTAATCATTTCTTGTCACCTGGACAGGTGTCCAATGTGTCCTCTGACCCCAGTTTCTGCCAATTTTCACAAACTAAAAGGTCTGTGCAGATGCAACACTATTTTTTCTTAAATTCACATCCATTTTCTGCCTCTAGCTCCACAGGCAAGTGGATGGCTGTTTTAAAAGCCCACGTGTGCCTAACACATCTACCTGATGAATCTGATAATGACTATAAAAGAAAGCCTGGATAGACCCAGAAATTCTTTGTAGGTGTATTCCTTAAGCACCTACTACTGGGTACATTCTGTGCGTATTGAATTAGACTTTACAGACGAATACATAAATCATTGTCCTACCTTTCAGAAGTTTTTACCTGTTCATAAAAAGCAAAATACACAGTGCAAAATGCAGTAATGTTCCTGCATAAAAAGTTGGCAGACAATTTCCAAAGATTCACGTATGCTTTGAAACCCCATCTCTGCACGTCAGACTGAAAATTGGGACCAGGGCTGACAAGAGTGCTCAACAGGTACAGGGGCATGGCACCAGTGCTTGGCCTGAGTCTGATCTCTGGAAACCACAGCAAGATGGAAGGAGAGAGAACTGACTTCACAATTGTTCTTTGACTTACACATGTATACCATGGCATGTGTGCATGAATACACACACACCATACACACAGTCTTAGTTAGGGATACTGTGGCTGGGATGAAACATTATGACCAAAACTTCTTGCAGGAGGAAAGGCTTTATTTCACTCATAGTTCCATATAAGCGTTCATCATCACAAGCAGGACAGGAGGAACTCATGCAGGGCAGGAACCTGGAGGCAGGAGCTGATGCAGAGGCCATGGAGGGGTGCTGCTTACTGGCTTGCTCCTCATGGCTTGCTCAGCCTGCTTTCTTATAGAACCCAGGATCACCAGCCCAAGGATGGCACCACCCACAATTGATGGCTCTCCTCCATCAATTGTTAATTAAGAAAATGCCCTACAGCTGGATCTTATGGAGGCATTTTCTCAACTGAGGTTCCCTTCTTTCAGATAACTCCAGCTTGTATCGAATTGACATAAAATTAGCCAACAGGTAGACAGATAATAAATTTAAAAAAACAACAACAAAATTTTGACACAAGCTGAGATTAGTGTGTAGTAAATTGAGATGCAAAGTAGGAAAGAGCACAGGGCACACAGCTGGTGTTTACTGAGGGCCGCTGTGGACCTGGCACACTGCTACAGTGGTCGCCACCTTCTAGTTAGATAAGCTCATGCTCCATGAGTTTGTAAAGTACTGTGATCACCTGGGTGGCAAGGGTTTGAACCACAGTCTGGCATCTTGAGGACCTGTATTGTGCTTTGCATAAATTGTGTGGGAGTTCAGGCATGTTTGGGGAATGTTAGAGTCTGAAGAGGAGAGCCAGGTCAGAGACTTTCCAGGACAAGTCTCGATGCCCCTGCCATCTCCACCTCCCTGTGCTAGGTTTTGGGCACCTCATGCCCCTTGTAAAGCCAGGATGGAGATTTAATTGGGTTGTTTGGAGAAGCAAACCTAGTGCAGCTAAATTGCTAACCCTGGTTCCAGTTTTATGCCTTGGATATAAAAATTCTTTGATTAAGACGACAGCCAACCAGGTTCAGACTGTGTGGGAAGCTGGTGCCGTTTTCATGAAAACAGGATTTTCTTTCTGCAGAAACGACTGGGAGCCCCCAGATAAGAAAGTGGATACAAGAAAATACCGAGCAGAGCCCAAAAGCATTTACGAGTATCAGCCGGGCAAGTCTTCCGTTCTGACCAGTGAGAAGATGGTAATGTGGCTCTGAGCGTCCTTTTGTTTTCTCTGCCCACGTCATCTAGTTTGGATGCATCGTGCAGTTGGAGCATAGTCTTGCCCCACTTGAGATAGGCTTGTTTGTTTAGAACAGTGAAAATATGGAAGTCTTTTCGCCCCCTGCACTTCCGCAGGTCTTCATGAAATGAGTCCCGAGTCTGCCTTTAAACTTAACTGTTTCTTTAATTTTTATTTTGTTTTGTTTTCGTGGCTCTGTTGTTCCATTTGTGCATGGTTTATGGTTTTAACTCATTTTAATTTCTACTAACAAAGATTGATCTTCTGGTTTTTTAGGAAAAAAACTATGTTACTTTGTCAGGCGTATTGATTAAAGTTTTTTCTTTTTTGTAGGTAACTTTGCTTTGAAATGGATAGACTTGACAGAAATGACCAGTCTAGCATTAAAGTCATTCAAAGATAAATAACCAGTAGAATGTTGTAACTTGGGGTAAAGCCCTAGGCTGTTAGTTTTGTGTTTTAGGTCTTCCGTGTTTGATTGGCACTTCTAAAATCAGTCTGACTTCTTGTCCCTTATGCACATTCACATCTCTAGAAAGTTGAGTGGGAAAACTGTGTGGAAATTCCAGGCCAGTGTGGAAAAGTAGCCACTTCTGTGAAATAGGAAGGCTTTACAAGTTGATTAGTTCCATATCTGCCAATCATACTTCCTTTCATTCACCCTTCATTAGAAAAAGCTGGTTCAGATTTCGGTAAATGGCTAAAGAGATTCTCCAGAGCTGCATCAGCATCGCAGCCCTCGGGCTGGACAGCAGGATGGAGAGGTTACGCTGGCCATTGTTTTCATTAAGAGCTGTTAGCCTGCTGTTCTACATGTTTTTAAGGGGTAATTGATTTGACTTTTACTGAAATGAAAATGTGATATCTTTATAAGTGCTGGACTAATTTTAATTAGGGAAAAGGTCACAGCAGTTCACAGAAATGCTTTTAGAGTTGTCTGTCATTCCTTAGTGTTTGCTGGGCACCACAAGTATTTTAAGCAGAAAGCAAGAGACAAGATGAATGACTTCCTTCTGGTTCCCTGCTTCTTTGGGGGTTCTCTGTCTGCAGGAAGTACTCCATACCTAATAAATGCACATGGCAACCTTTAACCCAAGGGTTCCTGGAAAGAAAGCCACACTCTTTAGTAATAAGCCTGCTGGCTTCCATTATGCATTAATACAGTCAAGTGACTTCAGGGATTCTGAAGGCCTTTGGGTGCTTTTATTTGGGCAATGGCCATTCATAGATTGTCCTAGCTTTTACTGAAGGCACACCCTTTTTCTTAATTTTGTCTTTGTTTCTACTTCTTTCCCTTGGTCTTAGTAATTTTACCTCTATTCAGAACTAGGAAAACCACGTTATTTTGTTTTCCTCTTTGGTACCACAGTTCTTGGGATCACTGGCATTATTTTACAAATGCTGGGAAGTTCCCCACAGTGCCCCATGGAGGACCCTCTAGGGAGTGATGGAGACTGTCCACAAGGACAGCAAAACACCATCTGGTGTTTTGGTACAGGCACTCCTCCATGATGTTCCAGGCCTGAGGCCCATCCATAGCAGCATGTGGGCACCTGCCCAACAGTTTGATTCAGTGCCCTTTACCCCAGTTAGCTCTGTCCTTCCAAAGAGAAGTTGTTGATTTTAGAGAGGAATTTCAGTTGAATCTTAATTTTTTGACAGTGGTTGAATTGGTCCATTATGTTTGATCTTTTTTTAATCCTGCTATTTTTATCACGTGAACAGAAAAGCTGCTATGTGGATTTCTATGTGAGCCTTGCCTTTTGGTATTAAGTATCTGGCTGGCTAGGATTGGAGTATTACCCTCATTCATATACTTTTTAAAAAGAACTAAAGAATCATTTCATTAACTATTAAGTGTGTAAACTGGTGGAGAGGCAGAGAGAGTCTGCATTAGATTTTATTTTAGTTTGCTCTGTCTCTTCATGAAGAGAGAAAAAAATAACTGCTTTTTCTTTCATTTGAGTTGCTCACAGCTGCTTAATTCTGCCAGTTCAAGGAATAGGCCCAGACACAGCCAACTGTTACCATCAGGAAGAATGTTAATGGGCTGTGGGAGCGCCTCTTGCCTTGGAGCATGTTCACACTCCCTCAGACCCATGAAACACTATTACCTTCCAAATCCACGGGTGACTCTCAGTCTTGATGACCACCTGTTCACCTATTTGGCATATTCACAAAGGTCTAAATACTTCTTGCCTCCCTATCAAAGTATAAGTCAACCTTTTCTCCGTGGCCTTGGACTTAGAGATGTATTGGTTGGTCCCTGCTTTGTCAAGAATGTCTAGACTTTACTCCTTTATACTTTTTTTCTGAAGTCTCCTATAGGACAGGAGCTTCATTTAGCCAATATATAGAAAGAAACAATTTTTTCGTGCCAAGCTTTGGATTAGATGTTGGAGTTCTTCTCTGTAGATGTGTGGCAGCAAGGACAGACATTGAGATAGTAATGACAGGCACAGAGTGATCGTGGAAGTGTGAACAAGGGGATTTGCCCAGCGCTGGCTCTTCCTCACTCCCTTGTCACTTGAGTTCCTTCCCTGACACTTCAAGCTAGCTCCTAGCCCTGTTTCAGGTTGCTGTCATCTGCACTCTGGTTCAGAGGCTGAGTGGGAATATAGTGTAGTTTGCAGAGTGCTGGCTAGACCGGCCATTGAAGATCTGAGCTCTGGGTTCCAGTCCTGACTCGGCTGTATGCCTTCAGGCAAGACAATTAACTTTCTTGAATTTCGAGGTTTTCATTTGTGAGTAGAAATATTATCTAGCCCTCCAAACCTGGTGGTATGGCAGGTGATAGTACCAAGATGGGTAATGTGTGCCTAAGAACCGCCAAAACTGTAAAGCATGATGCAAGTGAACACACCATGTTCAGATGATTTACTTAATTGAAATTTGAAGCTGGTCTTTGGTTCCTATTCAAGCAATAACATTGTCTTTGAGGAGATGGCATTTTCCTGGCAAGCTACTTGCCCTTTCCATGGATTTTATCAAGCTGGAAAGAGAGCAGCCCACAGCAGGGAAGACCAGAGCCTGGCATTGGGCAAGTGCCATGGCTATGGGAACAGGGCTCCTCTGCTTCCAGAAGGGCGTTCACTGTTGGTCTCTTCCTTGATTGGATGTACTGTTCATTTACACCTGGCAAGCTAATGCAGGCATGAGTGCTGTTGGCAGTACCTTCTAACCTTTGTGTCTGGGCAGCTTGAAGAACCCAGGCTTTGGACCCAAGGTATTTAACATAACCTGTTCTTTACTCACCATTAACCCTGGCAGTCAACTGTTCGCAAACAGCGTTCACGAATAAAATGAGTTAATTCTTTCAGGGCTGTAAATATCACAACTCTTAGGCAGCTTCCCAAAAGAGTCGGTATGTTAGTACATTTTATTTAAAAAAGCAAAAACAAAAACAAAAAACTAACCTATTCCCAGGGAACAGTTTATAAATAGTTTTTGTAAAAATAACAGATACGAAGTAGGTTTCATGAAAATCCATCATTCTGGATTGTAGAATGCCCCAGTGCTTAAGCCACCATTCTCAAATGGTTTTGTCTTTGTAGGCATTGTGCTTCATTTCACCAAATAGAGGCAGGAGCTGGGCTGGGGAGGTGGCTCAGAGGGTAAAGTGCCGGAGGACCCGAGTTCAGGTCCCAGGAAAAGTCGAAGAACCAGGCGTGGTGGCTCGTGCTTACCGCCCCAGCACTGGAGAGGCGGAGCCAGGCAGATCCCTTAGGATCTGCTGGCCAGCCAGCCTGGCTCGATTGGCCAGCCCTAAGCCAGTGAGAGCCCCTGGTTCAGCAAACAAGGTAACTGACCCCTGAGGAACAGCATCTAAAGTTATCCTCTAATATCTAATAATACATACATGTGCATAGATATGTAAACACACCTGTACACACATGTGGACGGACACATACACACACAAGCACTGTTAATGGGCAGGCCTTCTTCAAGATGGAAACTTTAGAGGAAGCTGATTTAGATGCCCGAGGATGGAGTTCAGCACATATCAAATATATTCAAATCATATTTCAGTTAAAGAAAGTCTCTTCCACCTGTAACAGCAAGAATGAACGAATGATTTAGATGTTTCCAGGGTTCTTGGAGGAAGGGCTTGGTGAACGTCACTAAGACAGTTTCCAGACTTCTCTGCAAGCAGCAAAGGGCCCTACAGCAGTGTCGGTGTGTCTAGGGAGGACTATTCTGGAGTGTAGCAGCGCTGAAGACCTGTAGGTGGGGCTGGCAGCAAGTTCTCCTGTGCCATCTTCTTTGTGGCCAGGAGGCAGCTAAGTGTCTTGTATGGAATCTCCACCCTCAGAAGAAACCTCGAACATCAAAACACTTCTGCCTCATATGAGTATAACTCCTTCTGTTAGAAAACTTGATTTGATTTCTCATCATCCGTTTTTAGTGTTTTCCAAAAGTAGTTGATATTCCCTTGATAAAGCGTCAGAACTTTAATACATATTTGATGAAATATAAAAGCACAGAATCAAATTATCAATCTATGTGACACTTGTTAGTGTAATGTAAAGTGAGGAATCTAACTTTGGAACGCACGTAACCCGGAAGTTTTCTCCCCCCTGTTCTGTTCTCTGTCTTGTCCAGCCTTCCTGTCACTTAATTTTTTTCTCAATCCTTTAACATTTATTAGAAACCAGAGGATATTCTGTCTGTACTCATTCCCCACGGATGCTTGTTTAAAATGTTTCTCACTCGTGTCTTCTATTTTGACTTACATCATTTTTCACTTTGCCGTGTATGACACATGGTATCTCACCTGTTCCTGTGCCATTAGAGATGCAGTATTAACCAATTGGCTTTTCTAAAGTGTCATTATTTGCTTTTGTTTTTGAAAGCCTTAAAGCAGCCTTGCAAATAAGTACTAAAACTGTCCGAGCCCATAAAAACTGTTTGTTTGACTCTGACATAGATGTTTGATGTTTGGTGTGCTCACCAGTTTATATGCTCGAAGCTAATATTTTGTTACAAGAGGGGGGTTTCCTCTGCTCTAATGATGAAATGATTGAGGAACACTGTTCTGTCCGTATTTCGCTTTGTGGTGAAGAGTCGCAGTGTAGTGCCGAGTCCTCCATCTCCAGTCCATCTACCTCTGCTGCAGGACTGAAAATGAAGGCCTCACTGCTCCCTTCCTCAGTTTCCCTGTTTTTATGACCACATCCTCTCCCTCAGTTTCAGTGTCCTGTCTTTGCTGGTGTCAGTGACACTGGATGATCACTGCTGTTGAAGCGGGTGCTGTGTAACCCAGAGCCACTGCATCTCTACTGGCCTGTTCCTATGTAATCTTTTGCATAATGTTATCCTTCTCTTTCTTCCATCCCCCTGTCACCAACCCTTATAGAGTCGGGATATAAGCCCAGAAGAGATAGATTTAAAGAATGAACCTTGGTATAAATTCTTTTCGGAATTGGAGTTTGGGAAACCGGTAAGTGTGATAGCTTCAGTGGTTAACACCTTGTGAAATAATGCTGTTGGTGCATTGTTGCTGCTACAGAATCAGGTCTGTGTGAGGGATTCAGTAGTGGGAGCAGCTGTGATAGCTGTCCGCGGTTGGGTTGTCTCATCTTACTACAGCCTGTCGGCTTTCCCACAAGAAGGGACAGTAGGCTCTGGGATACACCTTCCTAGAACATCCAGAGAGCATGACCAAGGCATCACTTGTCCAAGGCAGATCTCCCTCTGCCACGCCCAACAAATATCACATCCCTGGTGGGTGGCATTTTTTTCTGCCATCCAGTCACTACTTTAACCAGTTGTTGAGGTATTCCGAAGACAGGCACAGCAATGCATCACTGAGAAGGCCAGCGTTCAAATCATGTTTTTAAAGCGGGCATGCGAGGCAAGTGTCTGAGCAGGCCAAAAAAAAAGTGTTTCTCTGTGCAGACACAATCCAATCCAGCCCGGTTAAAGGCAGCTTTTACGGAATGATTTCTCTGAGTTGTACTAGCATTTTCCAGGATTTGGAATGGAGGGTAGAATTCTAGAAACTTTAGTGTTTGGCAGCTTCCCTGAGGTATTTCTGAGTTGGCAGTGCAGACTGACTTAGGCCCGTAAGGAGGGAGTTCCTTAGTCCTGAGCCCAGATGTGTTTCAAGCATGAGGATAATCTAAACTTGTCCTTCTACTCAAGGGGATGGACTTTTAACCCTTAGTTACTTTGAATTCCCGATTATAACTGCAAAAAGAATTTATAGGTAGAAGAATTAAGCATAGAAAAATGAAACATTAGACATGTGCATGAGACTCTAAGCATTGCTTTTAGTCGTGGATGATCATTTTGTTTGCAGATAGGAACTGATTTTATAGTTCAGTAAACTGTTAAATTCTGTGCTGTGAATTTTCCATTAAGAAGACAAAGGGAAGTCAGGTTGTGCTTTGGAGTTGCTGATTCGGCTTGAAGGTGCTGAGCTTGAAAGTTCAGGTGTCTTCTGAGTTAGGAGTGCCCAGTTTCCTACAATCTACTTGTAGGAACAGGTATTCCCTTCTGGGCCTTCCTCCATGCAGCTCCCCTCAACACACACACACACACACACACACACACACACACACACACACACACACACACACACACACACACACCACCTATTATTGATGAAGAGCGCCACCTAGGGACAGTGGAGAGAAACCATCTAGCCCAACTGCACTTAGCTTTCCCCTCCTCAGAGCTGTGGCGCACAGTGCACAGCTCATTTCTTCTCCTTTCTCTCTCCTCTTTTCTGCTGTTCACCATTTGGACACTAAATTTAATGCACACAGTCATTTCCACTTGCAAAAACTGAACAGTATCCTAATCCTTTTCCTTAAAACCTGCTCAGTTTTTGAACGTATCGTTAGGTGTAGTCCCATCCAAAGCACTATGGTTGATGTACACAGCAGCGATGCCATACCGAACTCACAGAAAGTCAGAGATGTTTGATTTAATTTGCTTTCTCCAGAATCCATGCCAATGATTTTTGAAATCCCTTTCAGGATCTACAGATTGTTAGCCATCCCCTCATCTACCCAATAACTAAACTAGTTTAATCTGAAATATTACCTTTTTGCAAAAGTTAAGGAACTTTCTTTACTAAATTATTACTAGTAATGTGTTTTCTTGAATCTGTCATTGCAAACGATTGTGTTGATATTAGACAATAGTTCAACCCTAGCCTTTAGTAAACAGGTCCTGAGAATAACTTGATAAATTGACAGTTCTACCAAAAACTGTGGAATTTACCTCATGTAAACATGGAGGATACAGGCCATTTGTCAAGTAATACCTTCTCTTTTTAGGGGGGGAGGTGTTCCTTTTTGTGTTGCCTTAACTTTGGAAGACTTGCCAAAAGTACATGGGCCGTAATCCCCAGGAACCTCATTGAGAAAATATTTACATATGGGTTAGACGTCCCCAGGCGGGCTTGTTATCTAGTTGAACCAACGGAGTTGAGGATGGAATAGGAGAGTGAGAAATTTTCCTTCTCTCCCTATGGAATTGTAATGAAGCACAGAGTGGCCGGCTGTAATAAAGCCACGGAAGCTGGGGTGGAAGATGTGTTAGCCATTCACGAAAAAGAAGGTAGCCACCAACTCCCACGGGTCATCGTCTCTGCTTTGTTTTTGTCCTCACACCAACTTAGGACCATGGCTCCTGAGTAAAACCCACTAGAACTCCGGCACCGACAGTTGCTCAGCTGCTTTTTCTTCCCCAACCTCCTCTCTGAAAGCCACTCAAAAAGAAAACTGTAACGAGATCCTGATTGTTGACTTCAATAAGTTGCCACGAAATAACAAATAATTCAAGTCTCCAGGGGCCATTGGAGGGTGGGGTGATTTATTCAAAGCATATTTAATTTGGAGACACTTGCTTATAGAATTTTGTGACAAAGAAAGTCAGAAAGGTACAGAGCTAACGCATGTAAAAAGTCTACTTCCCAGATAACCATCGAGAGTATTAAGTACTAAGAATGAATGGTAGCTGCTTTATCACTGACTCTATCACGGAACTCACATCCATGGAGGGCCTGCTGCTGTCGGCAAACACAGCCAGAGTCAGTTTATTTTCTTTTGGAGAGGTATTACAGGGAACATGGGGACCTGCCTTTTATTCTCTTTACCCCTCCAATTTCTACAGAAATGGATTTGATTTCTATCCACAAACTCAAGACAGTGTTTCTCAGTGTCAAGCCCTTCGAAATGCTTCTGTAGAGTTCATTGACGTGAAACTTGTGTGCCATCTTAGGAGCTCTTAATGGTCTCCTGTTCCTGATCTCTGCAGAGGTCACAGCGTGGGAGAGTGTACACTTGAGAGTGTGCATAGACACAGTCAGGAAACCCCTTCTGTGAGAGGGGGTTAGAGTTAGAAGTTTCTGCAAGTTTGCATAGCTTTCATTCCACACACACTCTTGTTAAGCCGACAGCATTCTCCTGGCAGATTTCCATCTCTCTGATTCTCCATGAAGGGGCCAAGAGCAAGCAGAGTGACCCCTGATCTGCCGAGGAGGGTGGATGCACCTCTAGCGATAGCGTAATTACCAGACTCCACTTACTTACCAGTTAAGCGGCTGATATGAAATGGTCATGTGCACCGTTTGCACTCCCACTCTGGATGCCATTGAACCTCACTCTGGATGCTGTTTGTAAACCAGAGTCGCCTTTAGTTCAGGTCACCTTCCATTGGCCAGATCTGTACACTTACACATCTATTGACAGGAAATGATGATTTTATACAGTAGGTGAGACTATTTCAAAAATGTAAAAAATCTCCAGTGTCAGCCTTTGTTTGAAAAGAACATTAAGGAATTAGAGTTTCTAATTTGTTCAAATTTGTATTGACGCTTTTTTTTTTCCCCCTTTTGATTTGAAATTTCCGATATTGAGGATCTGGGTTGATGTACTCTTGAGACGTAGTTAAGTAGCCAGTGCTCTCCATCCCTCCTGGGGCAGACAGCTGTGTGTCCTCAGGCGGGTTCGGGTTCACCTTGCTTTGAGTTCACCTTTCTGTGTTGGTCCGGTCCCTAGTGCGCCCCTCTTTGTTTGAGCCCCCCCGTGTTTGTCTTTATGTCTTTATGCTCATTTCTCCATTTCCTCCTCTGCTTCCCGTCAGCCTCCCAAAAAGATATGGGACTATACTCCTGGAGACTGCTCTATCCTTCCTAGAGAGGATAGAAAGGTAATCCCGTGCCTCCTCCGCGGACTGTGTGCTAGACCTCTAGCTTTGGGTGCCGTGAGTGTGTTGTGGGTTTGTGTTCTTTTCTTAAATCTTTTTTTTTTTTTTTAAACTTAGTAGCTTGTTTGGCCTGGTGATGAAACTATTTAACAAAGTCTGTGAGATATATACTAATGTTTAGAGGTTTTTTGTTTTGTTTTTTGGTTTTTTTTTTTAAAAAAAAACAAACAACACTTGTCACAGTCACTATACTCTGACACAGAGGAAGCAGGTCCTTCCTCACAGGTAGGTTTTTTGTGGCATTTGTAGTTCTCATTCAAAGTAGAACAGATGTCTAAGGCCCTGAGACTCAGGATTTCACTGAACCTGCCTAATGTTGCTCTCTCTGTTTTCACGTCTTTAGACTAACTTCTAGTGAGCTCTTGTGATTGAGTCGGGCCTTTGTGACCCTATTACAATATGACTCTTAAGAAAAAAAAAAAACCTTCATTTCAAACTTAACCTTCCATTCCTTCTCCTCTTCTCTAAACTAAAACATTCTTTCTCATCTTTTCTTTCTTGAACCAGACTAATCTAGAAAAAGATCTCAGCTTCTGCCAAGCAGAGTTAGAGGCAGATTTAGAGAGAGTGGAGACGGTTAATAAGTCACCCAGTGCAAACTCGCCACAGGTATTTCTCAGTTTTTCTCTCCATGTCGGTTCCTTTTCAAGCCCTGCTTTCTTTTTGTCTCTGTTCTTTGGCTTTTTATGTTGTGGGGATGACAGAGGGTGATGCTGCTAGCTTTAAGATGCATGGCTTTCTGAATCCTGTTCACACACACACACACACACACACACACACACACAGTCAATTTTTTGTTTGGATTCCTTTGGAGCTTGGCATCTACCATAAAGGGGTTTTTCAAATACATATATACATATATATATATATATATAGCTGATAATTTGGACTCTCCCCTACCCACCATGCCCCGTACTTCTTCTGTGATGACATTTTAAAGTTCTTTCCTTTGCCTTCTTTGAATTTCCAGCATGCTATTTTATTTTGGGGGCCAGTTTTTCTTTTTTGTAGCCTGGGGAGATGCCAACCTCAGAGGTCGTTTTGAGAGACACAGCAGCAGTAACTGGGCTCAAGGCAATAGAAATAGAAATGGTGTTTGTCATTGTAGAGGTCAGCAAAGTTCTCAATAGAAAACATGCTCCAGATATCAAACATCCTGGGAACACACGTTTGAAACTGGGCCTGTGTTAAAATGTATGTGTTAAAAGGTAGGAAGGAGAGAGCCAGTCCAAGGTAAACAGGCTTCTAGGGAGAAGCTGAATGTTTGCTGAAGTGTGCTTTGGGTTCCCTGACAAAACTGAAGAGATTCTTAGGAGAAAATAATGGCTTTAGAAGAAATAAAAAAAAAAAATACTGTGGACACTGCTGCAGCAGCCAAGAAGGGCCACACACTATGGGAGGAGATGCGCAGCTGGTAATGGATCTGTGCTAAGTGTAAGTGTTATTGAGACAGGGTCCCACTAGTGCGAGGAAGTTGGGCACAGAAGTCAGGTGCTAGACTCAAACCCAGGAAGGGGCAGAGAAGCCACTGTTTTATGATAGCCTCCTTGTGGGTCTGGGATGAAAGAGTGGGAAGCCTGTGAGCTGTGGCAGTCATGGCTGCCTCTCTGGGGTCCGTGGAGGTACCAGCGGATGGAAAAGACAGCAGTGATTAGGCCCTTCTCCTCCATCAGAACTGAAAGGAGGCCGAGAGGTAAGTTGTCACACACTCAGTTGAGGCAGACAGGTAGTTGGGGTGGAGAAAGGTAGGGTGGGATTTTGGGTTTCTAACAGGGTGGATACTGGGATCTGGTATAATTACTGTGGGACTGAAGATTCAAGGAAGAAACTATCCCAGTCTTTCAGGAACGAGTTCTGGCTGCGGGTATGGCCTAATAACAATGGCTGACATGCCGAATGAGAGGTTCATAGTAATAGGCTGGCCAAAACGAATCAAGACATGCTTTCAAAGTAGTCAAATGTAACAAGGGAACATCTGTAACTCATGCAGAGATGGAGGCAGAGCTGGTGCTGACAGCTACCTCTGTAAGGGCCTAAGCCCTGCCAGGGACACCTTGGTGCAAGGAAGTGTCTGGTGCATCCACAAACCATTTTCCATTGGTTATTTGACTGGTGCTGTTAGTCTTGAGCATACGTGAGACATGCTTGCAGGGGCTCTATACACACACAAAAGAGACTGCCTTCAGGACATGACAGCTGAGGTCACTCCTGGGAATATCCATTTCGAGGCACTATGGAAACATGGAATGTACATGTTCAAAGGGCTAAGACAGACCAGCTAAAGTAGAAATCTCAGGTGGGAATGGGGGGGTGGATATGCAGGTTTGGGAAAGACTGTATACTCAGGAATGTGACTGAGGAGATGTTGGCTTTCCTTCAGATCGCTGATGTAGCTAAAGAGGTGTTTGAGTGAGAGCGTGCCATTTCCTTAGAGAAGTTGAATTGAAGGCAGAAAACGGGAGTGTCAGAGGATGAGGAGACCACTGCAGTAGTCCAAGCAGACAGTGGTGGGAGGCCACACTGTGGAGGCACCAACGGGGAGGAGGGGAAGGATAGATGGAGAGAGGCTGCCAAGGGAGTTGCAGTGGGTTAGTTTACGTAGTTGGCATGAGGAATGATGAGCTGGGGAAAGGGAAAGAGATGGATAAGTTTAGGGTTTGGGTGAGGCAGCTGGAAGAGTCTGGATGTCAGTATGTTGAAGAAGCTAGAAAGAGAATCTGTGAAGAGGTAAAGTCATGGAGTTGGTTTCAGGTACTTGGCTTCTGCGGTGCTGGCTGGAGATCAGGTAGGGCTATCCAGAAGGCAGTAGGAACTATAAGACTAGATCTTAGGAAGCAGGCAAGGGCTTAAAAAGCCTATTGGAGTTGACTGCAGGGAGGTGATTGTGGGGGTCTTGGGAGTCAATGAAGACCTCCACCTGTCAGCAGGTAAAAGATTGAGCGAGGTAGGGACCAACAGCTCTCCACTGGGATGTTGGATGGCATTGACAAGACGGCAAGGCACAGGAGGGACATTCAGAGAGATGGAGGGAGGCAGGATAGAGCAAGAGGAGAATGGCAGAACTACTCAGGGCTCCAGAGGGTTCAAAAGAAATGGATTCTGGAGTAGCAAGATGGCTCAGTGAGTGGAGTTGCCTTCTGTCTAAGCATGACAACCAGGGCGCCATCCCTGGAACTAGGTGAGGTAGGTGGAATGAGAGAACTGACCAGGTTGTTCTCTGGCCTCCACGTGTGAACCATGGCACACATACTCTCCCCGACACAGTAATAAACAAATAAATAACCTGAAAAAGAAATAGGTCCATGGAATGGGTTGTAGAGATTTATACAGACTTTGGTTTCTGGGTGTTAGAGGTTGTGAAAAGGAATCTGAGAGTCCCGCGGGGGTGTAGCATTATTGAGGACATGCGGGAAAGAGACACGTGGATGGAGGGAAGGAGAAGACAGGAAGGGGTGGTGATGACCCGGAAGGACTTAACAGGGCCATCTCAAAGTTTTTCCTGATGGAGATACAGGCAAGGTCTTGAAAAGTAGAATCCCAGAATGGGGCAAGTGCCAAGAGTTAGGCACCTCATGGCAGGAGGTGAGCTGGTGACACCAGTATAGCCAGATGGGCTGGAGGTTGATGGTGTGCGTGTGCGTGCGTGTGCGCGTGCGTGATCAGAGCCTCTCTGAGAAGTAATGGCTGTGGGGACAGCAGAGCCTGTAAGGGAAAAGGATCCAGACTGACGGGTGGGAGCTGAGGGCTAAGTGAGGAGCCACCAAAGAAGCCACCTCTCCTCCCTGTCATCTCCTCTTCCCTAATCCATAGTCTCTTCCTCTACTTTCTTTTTCCTGTGTCTCTTCTCTAGGTAGTTTATTTTCCTTCAAATGGTTATTAGTAGAGATCATAGTCACTATTAAGTAGGAATATCTGTAAAAGTTAACTTGTACATTGATTTACTTAACACAAATATATTGAACCCTTGGCTTTTTTTTTTTCTTCTCGACTACAGCCAAAGAACCTCTGAATTACAGAATGACATTGCTTTCACTTCTAGTAGCCCTTGGCTGACTTTTTGTTAGTGGCTTGTAGTTTTACGAAGCATCCCCCAACCTGTACTGACAGTGTTGTTACTGGATTTTGTGAAATTGTGTCTTCATTTTCACACTTCTCAACCTACAGGCATAAATGAATTGTGTAAACATGGCGTGATCATCTTAAAATGCGTTTTTAAGATGCAGTCTCTACCTAGAGTGTTGTGTGACACTCTCGGATGTGGCATTTGGGGTGCATGAAAGGATCTGCAGTGGCTTGGCAGGGTTTCTGAGGACTGGGGAGGCACAGATAAAGGGGCTTCTGCTCCCTGGGGTTCCTGGTGAGGATAAATGTGAGCTGAAGTCCACCTCCAGGCCCACCTATGTTTGTGGCTTCATCTCTTGTGAGGCGAAAAATGAGAGCCTGGCACCCCCAACGTCTTTGTGTACAAGCCCTTGTCCCTCGGGGGCACTGTCTATATGGCCTGTCTCTTTTCCCTTGCTTTGCAACCTGTGAGTCAACGCAAATCACTGTTCCTTTTTCTTTTCTCACTGTTCCTTTTTCTTTTTGACTTTTACAGAGCTCAGCAGTCAGCCCGACTCCAGATGTTACATCAGAGCCTCCTGGATAGTAAGTAGCCACTCTGTGTTTTCATGGCTCAGTGTATCAAGGGCTAGACAAGGGTGAGAAAGGCTGGTGGTTTGGACCCAGTGTGCACCATCTGTAGCTGTCTTGTGGTGCCTGGTGATAGGCAGCAAGGGCTTTGGTGCTGAGGAGGGCTCAGGACAGTGGGCTATCCTATGCTTTGGGCTTTGTCCTCCAGTAGTTTGATGGTATTGTAGTTTTAAAATTAGTTTTCTTTTGTTCTCTCTTTCTCCAAATCAATGTTACAATGATTCATGTTGCCTTCCCTTAGCTTTTCTCTAGGTTGATGTCTTTATCTTTGGAATGTGAAGCTATTTGTCTACATTTGTTTTAATTTTGTTTATTTTGCGCGCGCGCGTGTCCGTGTGTGTGTGTGTGGGGGGGGTGAGTGTGTGTTGGAGTGTGGGTGTGGCTGTGGAGGTTAGAGGACAAGCTTTTAGAGTCAGCTCTCTTTTCACTGTGAACTCTGGGAATCTAACTGTGTCGTCGGGCTTACACAGTAGGTGCTTCTCTCTGCTTAGCCGTCTTATTGGCCTAGTTATCAAAATTGCCCTCAGTGGATCCTTGAGGGAAGGGAGTGTAGCTAGGATGTATTGGACCTGGAATAAAGATAGAGTGACAGATAGTGGGATTAGGTCCTCAGGCCAGTCCTGCCAAGTGGGATAAAAATCTAGGCCCTGTGGACATGGATGTTTCCCCCACTTCTGACAGTTCTTAAGATTTTGGCTGCACAATACATGTACCCCCATTCACTTCCTCATGGAGTAACTGATACTGTCTAGCGGTACAGGAATGGGTTTATTTTCTCTGACAATTAATTGAAAGACAGGAAAGAAATGGAAATCTGGGGTGTCCCAGCAGAGCTACTATATGATACCTGGGAGATTAGGGTCCCCTTGTGGTTTTTCGTTTCATTAATAAAAGAATTTGAGAATGGATATACATAGAAGCTGAGGACAGCTTATTAGAACATGGAAGGAGAATCCCAGGGCATCAATCTCTAGCTGCCCGGAAGGAAGGAGCAGGATGGAGAAGGAACAAAAGCCAGGCTGCTTGAGATAGATCCTTACAGGTCAGCCACCAGGCAGCAGGCAGCCACGTGGTCATCACGAGAGCTTTGGAAACAGTAGGGAAGCCAAGGGTGAGTTAGGGAGTTTAAAAGCTTACTTAAGTTCTGGCCAGCATCTAAAAGAAAACGACAGAAAAGAAGAAAAAAAATAGTTACACCTTTCTATGCCAGGCTTTAGGAAGGCTTGTGGTTTTAGCCGAACCTCATGGTGGCTGATCCACAAGGATTGCACTTGGAGGTGGGCGTTCTGGAAAGGAAAAGTACATTATCATGAGGTGAACCTGCCTTAGTAGAGATAACCCCATACCCAAGCCACCGACCTACCCCATTGAATTCATCTTTACAGGAGGAAGCAAGGGCACTCTCCACCTAGAGGTAGATCCCATTCTTGACGTAACTATCAGAGTCCTAACTAATCCTCTCCCAGCACGCCTTTCCCAGGGCTTTTCCATGCAGCTGTTATCCCAGCTGAACATTTCAGGGCTACCCTTGTCCTGTCCCAGGAGATCCGTAGTGGATAGCAAACTCTTAGGCTGAATAAACAAGCAATAACTGAGCTTTCTTATGCCCGGCCTCAGGCTAGTGCTTCTTCTGGTCTCAGCCTCTGCTGCCAACTAGCTGAGTTGTTTGTGTATACTTTCCTAATTGCTAATTATAAACTCCCTACGGGCCAGGCCTTCCATCTCCAGGGTGCCAGGTAGACCCGATCACGTGAAATGAGGCAGGTTTTGATTGCCCTGGGCGTTTTAACCAGTGCTGTCTGCCCCGCTTGCTTCAGTGTTGGCTGGAGTTACCCAACTGCTGCCTGGCCTTCCCTCTGTCTCTCATCTCCCTGAACCACACCGGGCAGAGACGCCTGTGCCACTGAGGGCCCAGCTCAGTAAATTCCTTCGTTCTGCCAGCACTTAATGCTGCTTATCACAGTAGGAATCTTGACTATCTGGGAGATCTCCTCACCCCTACAAAATGAGTATAGTAAATGAAAGACAAAGTGGCAGAGGAATGGAGTTCGTAAGGGTTAAAAGTGGAAATCACTACCGCGGTCAGGGTTAAGAACACATACTTACTTTGTTGACTGAGCACTTACTGTGTCCTAGGTCCTCTCTTCACGTGTATCCTCTGAGCGTCCCAGGAGCAGGTGTAATCATCAGTCTCTAGTGTATTGGTGAGGAAATGGGCACACTAGGGCAGTGTCCTGCCCACAGTTTCATAAGCTGCTATGTGAGTGCTCTACCCAGAGTAGGAGCAGTGCTGCTCTGGACCCGGTGTTAGTAGTAGAGCCTCATCTAAACTATTCTGATTCAAACTTGCTAATAATGTAGCTGGAGGCTTACTAAAGCTTGCCGATTTTGAGCTATTAAATACAGTGTAAGCAACTCTTTGTAATACTGGCCTAGCAGGATTGAGGATGATGAATGTAAAATGCTTAACAGAGCCCTTTTCCCCAGGCACTCTGAGCCTTTATGATGATGTGATATTTTCCCAGCCTCTTTCCATCTTTCCTCCCTCTCTCTTTTTCTTTTGATGGGGTCTCACTGTGTAGCCCTGGCTGTCCTGGAACTCTATGTAGACCAGGCTGGCCTCAAACGCACAGAGATCTGCCTGCCTCTGCTTCCTGAATGTACCACCACACCAGGCTTCTTTATATTTATATTTTATTTATATTATTTATATTACTGAACTAAGTCTCCAAAGACCTCAGTTTTATTTTTTTTTGGGGGGGTGGGGTGGGCAGCTCATTTGAAATACTTGGTAGGACAAACTGGATCAAATGCATAAGATCTGGAGCTGGCGGAGAACCAGCCCGAGCGTGGTACCTGACGTAAAGGGAGGTGTGCAGTAAAGGGGTCCATAAGTCACAGTTAACTGGACTCCAGCTTGCCACGCACAGGGGCAGGCTGTTTGTTCACTGAACCTGGAGCCTCCTGATGGAGGTCCTCGGGTGACATGTTAAAGGAAACATTGCCAAGGAATGAGGGGAGGCTCACAGCTTTGTGGCACCCACAGAATTAGTTTTAAAGCCACTTTCTTAGGCAGACTGAAATTTAGAATTTTGTTCATGAGCATTGATTATCTCACAATTTTGACAGAGCTGGATATAGCAGCATGCCGGATGATTGAAAGTTCAAGGCCAGCCTGGGAGATGGGAAACATTGACTCAAAAGACAAAAAAACAAGCAAAAAATGTTGATGATGATGATGGTGATGATGATGATGATGGTGATGATGATGATGATGATGATGATGATGATGATGATGATGATGGCAGGGGGTCAGGGGAGGGTGGGAACAACGTCAATCATACTCTGTTCCCAGTCAGCCATTGTCCCAGTGTCCTAACACAGTGACCAGCCCTGTTTCTCAATTGTATTTTTTTTATCATTACTTTCAGAGTGTATGCCTGGTTTTATATTTTATTCTCCAAGTGTTCTCAGATCTTTAGTTTGTAATTTTCATCTAACCATTGCTTATCCCTTCAACATATTAAAACTGTTTTCACTTAACCAAAAGAGCTTTACTCCGTTTAGCCAGCAGGTGGCACTCAAGGAAAAGCTGCTCTTTCTGAACCAGCAGAGAGCAGTTTCCTTCATCTGAGAACAAAACACAACCTGAAGAACTATATAAGCATTGGAGATTCCTCAGCCCCTAAAAATATGCCATAAGCTTATGTGTGTATAGGTATTTGAGTTTAGAATCATTTACTCCATCAACATTTGTTAAATGACCTTACTAGGCACCAGGTTTAGGAAGATTAATGCAGTCAACAATCTTCCAGGGCTCCCTGTGTAATGTGAAACAGGTTTGTTAGCAGTAACTTGAATCCAGTGAGGCTGATGGAATGCTGAGATCCAGAAGGGAGTGGGCACCTCTTACTGTGTGGAGGGCGAGAGATCAAGGAAAGCTTTATTATAGAGATGGGGGAAAAAATAAGTAACAGGAACATTATATTATAAAATTTTTAAAGAAATAAATTTTTTATCTATCACAAAGTGCTATAAGATGGAACCTCAGAGGACTGTATAGATTCCCTCTCACAAAACTACATTAGTGACAATTGCCTGTTTTTCTTCCTGAAGTTGTCAAATGATTTTGAACAGGAAAGATTTAAGGTGTATTTTCTTTTCAATTGTGTTTATGTGTGTATGTCTGTGTGAGGGCATGTACCCGAGAGTTCAGTGTCCTTGGAGATGAGAAGAGGGTGTTGGATCCCCTGGAGCTGGAGTTATAGGCAGTTGTGAGCAGGCTGAAGTGCTGGGAACTGAACTCAGGTCTTCTGCAAGGGCAGGGTGTGCTCTTACCTGCCAAGCCATCTCTCCTAGGCTAGAAAATTTTGTCAGTTATGTTCATTGTTGAATCTCTTCTACATATGAGAGTGACTGACACATAGAAGATGCTCCATGAGTACTTGTTTAGTGGATTAACACACATTGGATTGCCATGGATCTTTCCTAGCTATAATACCAACAGTGATCGCAGGGAGCGGGGGCTGGAGGCTGGGAGGGGTCACCTGTAGCAGGATCATAGATAAGTGATAGTGAGATGACAGCTTGGTAGTAGGGAGAGCTAGGGGATTGATGTAGACTAGTGAGAAAGCAGGACTCGACGGGTGATAGGGCTTGGGGAGAAAGGAGAGGGAGGAGCTGATTCCTTAGGGCTTCTGCTTGAGTAAGGGCAGCTGGCTGAACAAGCCGGGTTTGGTTTGGGATGTGTTGGGTTGGAGATGTCTGAAGAACATCCAGGTGATGTGCCTGGCCGTCCGCTTGGAATCTAAAAGGAAGGTGCACAGGTTCGCTGATAGGTTTTTCTAGACAGCCTCACCACCAGTGTTAGTTTTGCAAGTGAAAGAAACTGAAGCCAAGAAAACCATCTTATTTGCAAGCTTTTAAACAACTTACGCTGGTGCATTCCTTGTTGCAATGTGGCTTTTCAAAACCCTGTCCACTGTCCCCAGACCTCTCCGCTGACTCAGCGTGATCACTCTGCTCTCTCTCACTTTATTCTTCCCGTGAATGTGTTTTTGTTGAAACATCCTTAAACCCCACAGCCAGCGCTGCATCTCAGCCAGGGGCTCCATTCTCTGCTCTGTCTTCTGGCTCGCTCAGTCCGAACCCGAATCTGACTCAGCACCGGCTTCTCAGAGCTGAGCTTCCGAACTTGACTGGTTTTGTTTAACATCGGTAGCTGCCAATTCTGCCTGTAGCTCTCTCACTCAACCAATGAGCCAACGGGACTTCTCTCAGCTCTGATCTGTTTGGATATAGCAAAGTCCTAGGAACTCTGTGACCTTGAGCAAATGCGGTCACCACTCTGGTCCTGGGTTTCCTCTTTTGAGCACTGGAACAAATGACCCAGCATTGGAGGCGCCGTTGGCGATGATGTCTTTTAAAACATGTGCTGAGGCTCTCGGATAGTGCATTTAAATAAGGTGCCTCGGTTGTACCTTGGGCATCTGGGAAAAACATTCTTTTGTTAGCTTTGGTATCAGAAAGAAAACATTTGGCTGTAGCAGCAGCCTTCCCAGAGGTTTCCTGAGTGCTGGCTTGTCGTTCTGTGGGAAGCAGGAAGAAATGGGTGGGACACCGTGAGCAGGCAGGCTGGGTGGGGGAGTACTGGGGGCTGCTGAGGTAGAGGCCCTAGGTCAGGCCAGGCAGCTGTGAGAAAATAAAGGTTGGTCGGCGGTCTCACTAAGGCTGAGGTGATTCAGAACTTCCCGGTGGCAGGGTGGAAGTTGTCCGAGTGACTCTCCAACGCCAAGGGCTGGGCAGGACCCTCACACCAGAGTCCTCAGTCCCCTTAGCTGGGGGTTGGCAAGGTCAAAGGACAGCTGTGTGTGGATAGTTTTGCAGTTGGGGTTTGTACAAAAAGGAGGAAATAAGGTGTTTCGTTCATTTTTAATTAGGAAACCCAAACAAGTTTAAAAGCCAATGTGGATGAACTTCCTCTCTTTTGGAGGTGGTATCCATAGAACCACGCTTTGGGTCCCCCTTTTTAACAGGAGCCCATGAGTTTTTCATCAGAATCTTGGCGTGGGAGGGTGAGGTGTCTTTTAGCAAACCCTGTAGGCCAAAAGCTACATGGGCGAAGTCAGGGTCTCCAGGCTGACTCCTGAGCCTAGGAAAGCCAAACTCTTTCTCTGGGGGTATGAGTGGCACCTGCAGGCAGGTTTGTGAGGTACCTGTGATGACAGCCACCCGGGGTTGTCCTGATGACTTGTAGTGAAGCTCCTTCCACTGTGGTTATAGTTCCTGGTCTCTGATGTCAGAGTTCAGTATCTCTAAATCACCTTTTTAAAAAAAAATAAAATAAAATAAAAGGAAGAATTTCTAAGTTCATGGCTTTACATACTAAGACATATCATTACTCAGCCCAAGTATGCCAAGTTTTACATTTAGAAAGCATAGCCTTTTATTCATTCAGAACCTTCCCTGGGTGTCCTCATGGGTAATATAGTCCAGGGGGCTCTTGGAAATCAAGGCAAAGCCTTGGGGAAAAGGTCAGCCCGGCCTGATGCTCCCTGAGTTTTCTCCTAGTGAGAGATGAACCCAGAAGGCTGCTTGGCGCTTGCTTTGCGTGTTTTTCAGCCTTGAGACTTAGATTTCCTGTCTTTGGGGTTCCAGTGATTTTTTTTTCCCCCCGTTTGTTTCCATCACCCAGGCTGTAGAGAATAAGAAGGCCCTGGAGCCTCAGGCGGGTCTCCTGAAGTAGCTGTTGTAAAGCTCCTAACTTGTAGGAGCATGAGTGAGGCTGGGCTAGTTAGTGGCAGTGGCTATGAGAACTGTTACTAGTGCTGGAGGCACTTAGGGACTGAAGGATGCGGGCACCACTGCATCTCAGGGACTCCTCTCTTCCCTGATTCCTGGGTTCTGGTACCACTTATTCCCCAGATGGAGTCTTGGCAGATGATGCTTGGTAATAAATGATAATGAAACTCAAATACCCTTGACTCCTGCGGTGTGGGAACCACTGCCTCATTGGCCAGAGGGAAGTATTCTAACACACCATCAGAGAATACAGGCTACATGGCATCCAACGGTGTGACTGGGGTTCTGGCTCTGCAGTCTGTTGATCCTGCCTGCTTTGACAGGGTATCTAATCTATAGTGCTTCATTTCCTTATCTAAAAACTGAGGGAAGAGGTGTGTGTGTGTGTGTGTGTGTGTGTGTGTGTGTGTGTGTGTGCCTTTTATGTCATACTTTTTTTTTGACATTGTTATCTATAATTATGAGGACTCAGAGTCTGAGGCTTTGCACAAAATGAAGGGCTGGGTTTGTAGAATATGAAAAGTTCCATCAGTGGGTAGACACGAAGACAAATGGTTGTGTGATAAGGAAGTACTTTTCAATGTTCCCTGGAGAATCTAGGTGGATTTGATAGTGGTGGCCACTCTTACCATTCTTTAAACTTTTTCTATATTTGACAATAAAATATTGAGGCGAATAAATTCCATGAGGCTGTTAGTCTTCAAAGTTGATAAATCCTATAATGATAATAGTAAACTGATCGCATTAGGATCAAAAGTATACAGCAGAAGCCTAAATACTTTTACAAGAAAGACATGTTCCTCTTCCTGGGGAGTGAGGAGGTATATGGAGTCGAGGGAGAAGAAGGAATGTGTGTCATGTTAATGCTTCAGCAGGTTAGGCCACAAGAAAAGCAGGTGTGCAAAGGAAGGAGGTCAGGGAGAAATGCTTTGGGTTTTTTTTTTCCTGTGCCACACCTCATTCCAAAAAGAACTTGTAACAACTTGAAAAATACCTGTATTTCAAAGAAGATAAAATACATGAAGGTCTAGAGAAACGGCTCAGTAGTTGGGAGCTCTTAATGCTCTTGCTGAGGAACCAGGTTGGTTTCTAGCAGTTCACAACTGTCTGCAACTCCTGCTCCAGGGAATCTGAGGCCCTCTTCTGGCTTCTCTGGGCACTGCCCCCATGTGGTACACATATGCACATAAAATAAAAATAAATAGACCTTTAAAAACATAAATGAATCAGAAGCTGGAGTGATGGCTTAGCAGTTAAGAGCACTTGTAGGTCTTGCAGAGGATCCAAGTTCAGTTCTTAGCACCCATATGGTGGATCATAACCATTCATAACTCCAGTTCCTAGGTATCTAGTGCTTTCTTCTAACCTTTGTGGTACCAGACATATATGTGGTGCACATACAGACATGCGGGCAAAATCTATACATCTATAGAACATAAGTTTAAAAACAAAGTTGATACTTTAAAATAATGAAGCCAATAAATGGGCAACAGTGTGTGAATGATAAATGCTGTCAGGTTCTGACAAAAGGTTTGAAAGAAGTGAATGCAAGGTGTGGCTGTGACGTTGGACATGGTGGTATATGCTACTACGAGGAGGCTGAGACAGGAAGATCACCTGAGCCAAAAGCTCAAAACAAAATCCTAGCCATGATAAGGGGACATAGAGTTCCAGATTCTGACTTTGCTCAGGTGCTGATTTCCCTGAAGCCACAGATAGCTAGGGTTCTCTTCCTTTGCTGGTGATTTTGATGTTTCTGTCAGCTAAAGCTCTCATGCAACGTAACCTAGAAAAACATAATCTAGGTCATGGGCTTTAGTTTGCTGGCCACACCTCAGACCTCTGTATCCTCTGCTCATGTCCCTGGATATACCTGCCATCTTGTGGGTAGCCACTCAGCTCCTTGTTATCCTACCCATCCTTTTTTTTTTTTAAGATAGGATCTCACTGTGTAGCTCAGGCTGGCCTCAAACTTCAAGTCCTCTTGCCCCAGCCTCCCAGGTACTAGGATCCCAGGTCCTTATTTATTTTTTTAGAGCACAAATGGAGTCATTACAACTTGGGAGCTTTGTTGCTTAGATCGTGTTCCTGTGCACCCAGAGCATGGTTGTCTGCCGGTCTGCAGACCGATGTCTAAATGAACAAGCCCTAAGAAAGCCCAGGGCTTGAGCAGGAAACCAGAAAGCAGTTTCCTTCTCTGTTATTGACAAACAGACTTTTTAGAAGAATGTTGAACAAGCTAACTTTGTATTTTTTTTCCTCCCTCTCCTTTTCTCTTAAAATTACCTTGTTCGTAGTATATACTCTTCCAACTTCCATGCAGTGAAGAGAGAACCAGATGGGACCCCCGGGGTTCTCGCTAGCTTGGAGAATGAGAGGCAGATTTATAAAAGTGTCTTGGAAGGTGGCGACATCCCTCTTCAGGGCCTGAGTGGGCTCAAGCGACCCTCCAGCTCAGCTTCCACGAAAGGTAACCATCAGGCTGAAGACTGCAGGCGTCTGTCTCCTATATGCCTGTTCCCTGAGTGTTGGCAGCGGGTGGACCTCCAGCAGCAGGGACAGCTCTGCCTGTCGTCCAGGTCCAGGTCCAGGCCTTGGAGCCTTCTTGTGCCCCTCACCTATTTTCTTGCCGGCCATTTTTCTTTCTGGTATTAATGGTCCCCACCCCTAACCCCAGCCTTGTTCTCTCTGAAACATCTCTCTCTTTTTTTGTTGTTCTAATGCCCGTTTCCTAGAGTTAGCTGAGCTTCAGCCTTTCCTAACTGGCAGGGTGACCATTTCTTTCGTTGCATCTTTGCACCTGCTTTGCAGCACAAATTATTTTGCTTCTGGACATCAGTGGGGGACTTTTTAAAGCCCTTGTGACAAATGAGCATGTTACCTCTCTCTCTCTCTCTTTTTTTTTTCTTTTTCTTAAAGGCAGCTTTCAGCTTTAACCTAATGGGTGTGTTTATTTTATTCTGCATGCTTACCAGTGGATCGTAAAGGCGGGAATGCTCACATGATTTCTTCATCATCAGTCCATAGCCGAACGTTTCACAATAGCAATGCTTTAGGCCCTGGGTGTAAGCACAAGAAACCCCTGTCGGCTGCGAAAGCCTGCATTTCGGAGATCCTTCCTTCTAAATTCAAACCCAGGCTCTCTGCTCCCAGCGCTCTTTTGCAGGAACAGAAGAGTGTCCTGTTGCCCTCAGAGAAGGCTCAGAGCTGTGAGAACCTTTGTGTTTCTTTGAATGATTCCAAAAGAGGCCTCCCACTCCGGGTTGGGGGGAGCATCGAGAACCTGCTCATGCGCTCGCGGCGGGATTACGACAGCAGGTCCAGTAGCACTATGAGCCTACAGGAGTATGGCACCAGCGCCAGGAGGCCCTGCCCTCTTTCCAGAAAGGCCGGACTGCACTTCTCCATGTTCTACCGGGACATGCACCAGATCAACCGAGCTGGCCTCTCCTTAGGCTCCATCTCCTCCTCAAGTGTGCGGGATCTTGCCTCCCACTTTGAAAGGAGCAGCCTGGCATTAGCCAGGGGTGAGCTGGGCGCTAGCCAGGAGGGCTCAGAGCATATCCCCAAGCACACTGTGTCTTCCCGTATCACGGCCTTTGAGCAGCTCATTCAGCGGTCTCGGTCCATGCCATCCCTGGACTTCTCTGGCAGGCTGAGCAAATCCCCTACACCTGTGCTGTCTAGAAGCGGCCTGACTTCAGCTCGTTCAGCCGAGTCCCTCCTTGAGTCTACCAAGCTCCGTCCCAGAGAGATGGACGGGATGAACTCTGGAGGGGTCTATGCGTCCCCCACATGTAGTAATATGGCGGACCATGCCTTGAGCTTCAGGAGCCTTGTGCCTTCTGAGCCCCTTTCTATCTGTTCAGATGAGCTAGACCACTGTTCAAATGTTTCTAATGACAGCAGGGAGGGCAGCGGGGGCAGTGTTCATGGAGACTTCCCCAAACATCGCCTCAACAAGTGCAAGGGCACCTGCCCGGCTTCATACACCCGCTTCACTACTATCCGGAAGCATGAGCAGCAACAGCAGTCCTCCAGGCAGCCAGACTGGCGCTCCGATTTCAAAGGGGACAGGAACAGTCTCCTCAGAAACATCTACCTGATGAGCCCCCTCCCCTTTCGGTTGAAAAAGCCCCTCCAACACCACCCCAGACAGCCTCCCCCCAATGACTCCTCAGGGCCCCCCGCCAGCCAGAAGGCAGACCTCCCCAGCCAGGGCCCTCAGGACCAGCCCCACCCGGCAGCGGGGAAACCCTTGGTCCCCACCCGTCTGTCTTCCCGACACACCATGGCAAGGCTTAGCCACAACTCAGAGCCCTCTCTGGACAGATCGGCAGGCCTGGAGGATTGCCCAGGGGCCGTTAATAATGGAAATCCTGTGCCCTGCTCAGACCATGGCTTGGACAGGAACAACAACCCACACAGTGAACTGGCAGCGGCCCGTGGAGGTGGCATTTTGTGTGTTTGACCAGTCTCACCTCCCCTGTCTCCACTTGGCTTGCTCTGTCTCTCCCTCCGTGTGCTCTTGGTGCTCATCTTCCGCCTCGTCTTTTGCTTCTGTTTGTTTTGCTTGGCAATTAACCATGGCTTGTAGTGGCTGCACTTCTTTAAAAAACAACCCCCCCCCCCCACTTCATTTAGACTAACCACCAAACTGTTTCGAAAGAAAAATTGGCCGTTTAGCTCATATCCAAGAACCGGGTTCATTTGAACTCAAACCCCCGTTCGCATCAATCCCCAGCTTCCCTGTGGTTTTTTGAGAGGCAGCCTCTCTCCGTGGCCCCGTGTGTGTGAGTGTATGGTCTGTTCCTGTTAGAGCCTGCACGCCTCTTTGTGGGGACGCTTAAAAGATTGTCCCTTTCTTTGCTCACCTTTGGCCTTCTGGTGAGTTGTCTTTGTATTAAACTGGTTTGTAAGTCAATCCAAAAAGCAGGTGGGGTGGGGGCTTGGGGGTTTTTCCTTTGGAACTTGTCATTGAGCGTTACTCAGCCATGTTTATAAACTTGAGCTTAGAAATAGGAAAAACCTGGTTCCCCGCTAAGCCGTGGCCCATTTTAACTCTGCTGTGTTGTTTTGAAGATTCGGAGTCACCAAGACATTTTATACCAGCTGATTACTTGGAGTCCACAGAAGAATTTATCCGGAGACGGCATGATGATAAAGAGGTAACTCTCCTGTCTTCACCTTGTTGCTCATGTTCAGGGAGAAAAAAAACCGAAGGACCTGAACTTTCCACACACCTGTCAGAAAGGTGATGTTGTGGCTGCAGTGACCAGAAGCAGTGGTGGCTTTTCATGGGCAACTTTTTAAAGATATGGGCTCCATTTAGTCTTCTGTAGGCTACTTTCCCAGAGAGCAGGACTGACTGACTGGTTTCTCTACCATCGCAGGGAGGTGACATGGCCTGTATTGTCCTTGATGTCTTGGAAGCTTGGAAACTAGAGTTTACGTTTTCATCCTTCTTCCCAGCAATACATCCCATGTTGTTGTTTAAGGAAACCCACCCTCCTGTTTCTCGGGTACTCGTAATGGGCCAAAGCATATTCCAAACTGGACAGGATTGCCATAGGAAAAACAGAAGGATGACAGTACTGGCCACTCTATATTTTATAAATGATTTGAAGAAGTTGCTGGTAATTCTGCCGGCTTTACTTCAGAAGGGAGATGCCACGTTAGTGCTGGCAAACTCCACACAAGAACTTCCGAGTCTGGATGTTTTTTTGTAACTACTGAAATGTCTCTGTGTGGGATGATTTTTCAGGGCCTGGAATAGAGCTGTCCTGGGAATATAGGAAAAAGTTCCCCCTGTGTATCAGCTGAGTGGGCAGAAGCTTCACTCCTGTCCTGATAAAGCATTACAATACTCATGTTCTGGCTGCACATTCCAAGGAACAGGTTGTCCCGTAGGTCAGACAAGTTCAGTGCCCACTTTCCGGTCATTTGTTAAGACATGCATGAATACTTTGAACTGCTGGCAATGGGGAGGATGTTCAACTATCACAACTGTCCCCATCCCCTTTGCTATGTTGGTCTGGCTTGAGTGGTTCCAGAGTTTGGGTGGAGTTTCCTTAAGGATTTAAGGCAAGGCTAACTTTGAGGACTCTGATTGTAATCATTGCTGTTGGGTGGTAGAAAACAAACATGTCCCTCCTGTAGACACCGTACCTGTCTATCAGAAGCCAGGGGAGATGTTTGATGCCCAGGATTGTCTAAATTATCAAATCTACAACTCACAAATGATGAGTGTCTGTCAGGACTGAGAGCAGATTCCTTTCCAGACTTTTCTGTACTTGTTCTGTCAGAGAGACAAAGTTCTCATGAGAGGAAAGATAAAATTCCATTTTAATAATAAAATCCTAGTACTCAGTATGGAAGGTTTGATGGGTGAGTCTTACTAAGAGGCCTATTTTGCTAACTTGGTTTAACAGTGAATCCATTGAAAGCTTCATTCTCAACATGAGAAGCTTGCATCCTTGGGGATGCTGACGCACAGTTCTTAAAGTGCTTTGTCTTTCCTCATGGATATGGGCTTATGTGGTTAAAGCACAGACCTGGGGGATTTACTGAGTCAGGTTTAAGTACTAGGTTTAAGCCTTTTCCATTCGATATCTGCCCCACAGATAATGAGTCGCCAGCCAGAGCACCAGGGCTTTTGTCCATTCCACTGCTATAGAAACAGTCCAGGAGAGTGTTAGTCTGCACCCTTTTATGAAAATCCGTTACGGTTGACACTGATGATATTGGCCTTTCAGAAAAGGAGAGCCTATCTGTTTTTGAAGGGCCTTCAGTGGTCACCAAGTCAACTGTCTGTTTTATTCAACAAGGGTATGGCTTGAACAGGGACACGTCCTGAAGGTGCTTAGCCAGAAACTAAGGCTCCACCTTCCTGGGACAGCACTTTGTCTATGACACTGTGCTTTGCAAAGCACTCTCTCATCTTGCTTACTCTTTATAACAGTTTTCTGAGCGCTGGAAGACCTATAGCCATTTGTTAAGTTGTTTTTTTGTAGACCCCAGAGGAAAACTGGGCCATTATCCTTTGGAGCTGAATGTCACATGAGTCATTTAATTGTCTGCTGGAAGAAGACTTATGTTTAACTGAGCATGTTAAGAATTACCAGTTCCAATAAATACTTTCCCACAAGGAGTATTAATCCCAGGAATGAAAATTGCAGGGGTATAAGGAAAGGCATTAAAATTCTTTTCTGTTGGGCCATTGGAATAGGCCTTGAGTGGTATTTGGTGAAAGGCTACATGGATTATTTGAACAGGTCTTGAAGAGACATAAATGATTATTTTCTTTTAAAAATATATTTCTTATTGTTTGAGAATTTCATGCCAATATACAACATGTTTGAATCAAATCCCTTCCCCGTTCCCTCTGCTCTAACTCATCCCATACCCCTCCCCCAACTTTCCCTCCCAACCTTTTAATTTTCTTAATAGGGGTGGGTATCTGTTTCTTCTAATCCCAGATGCCATGGTTTTCTCTACTGTGTCTACATCATTCCCTAAGACAGCTTCATTTCACCTAATGTAGACACAAGTCAGTGAGACAGTAACAAGACCCTCTGTCAACCTCATGAAGAGCCTTTGTCGGATATCCTCAGGTCCTGAAATTAGTGCTCAGGGGAAGAGTTGGCTGTCCTAGGAGAAGAGGTGCCACATTCTCTGAAAGAGGCAGCTCAGCTGTGTGGAGCACATGGTAGTGTAAAAATGACCCAATTGCTGGGTCGTTAAGACCCGTAGCCTGAGAGGCCTGGTGTAGTCAGATAGCACACCATGACCCTAGCTTGGGAACACTATGATTGTATCATTGGTGGCCTAAGGCAGATAGAGTTGCCAGCTACCAACCCAACATGATTCCAGTGCTTCGGCTGAATGTACATACCCTTGGGTCACCTGGCCTTTGTTGCCAGAAGGCACAACTTTGGACTGAGCCGAGGGATAGTCAGCCAGACAGAGGGGTCATATCGAACCATGTGTACCCATATCCCAATGTCGCCAGTTTCTTCTGGACAGTACTCTCTCCCTCCTACAAAACACATAGTGGATAATTACCATGGGAACATAGAAGTTATGGCCGTTAAGTCCCTTTGACACTGACCCTTAATGTCTTCTTCTTATTCACTCATACCTTCTTCCTTAGTTGCTTATATGGCCATTTTCCATTAAGCTGGACCAGATCATTCACTGCCCATTTTATGCAATTTCATGGCAGAAACTTTTAGCGGACCAGAGACGACTTAAGCGTGAGCAAGAAGAGGCCGATATTGCAGCTCGACGCCACACGGGTGTCATCCCGACGCATCATCAGTTTATCACTAATGAGCGCTTTGGGGACCTCCTCAATATAGATGATACTGCAAAAAGGAAATCTGGGTTAGAGGTCTGTTTTGGTCGCCGCCAACTGCTGCTTGACCCAAAGCAATATTTGCCTTCCTTTGGCATTGCCCTCTGTAGGCCAATTTAGTTCTCCCAAACAGTGTCTGTTGTCCTGGCTCCCCTAGCCTTGCTTTGGCTCTTTTGTGGCTGGTGAATAGACATGAATGAGCCCCACTATGTCCTGTGCTCTGTATGTTAAGCATGCCTGGCTGTGGGACTGGGATCTGCTGGTGCACACTCCTACTGCATGCTTAGAGCATTGGCTGCCTCATGAATCCAGTCCTCTCCATCTTGCATTTGACCATAATACCGTGTTGCATTGTGTTCTGCTTAGAAACTGTGTCCCCTTGGCCATGTGTCTCAGAAGCTCGGGTATGAACAACCCAAGAGTCTTCTGTAAAGAGATGGTTAATGAAGCTTTCATTATTAAAGTCACTTAGTGACCTCTTCTAGCTTTGATAAAGGCCCCCAAGCTTATTGACATTGCTGTTGAGAACTCATAGAACAGTACTGATTGATTGCTCAGTGATGCTGGAGCATTTCACTGAAGTTTGAAACTCTGACTTGTGAATAAAGCCGTGGAGAGGATAAGAGCACTCTGAAGAGACACTTTAGCTGCTATCTTAATTTTGACATCTCTAAGCTTGGACTACAGAGGTTTAATATTATACCAGGGATGGAGCAAGAGTGTAGTGATTTGATCCAGGTCTTGCCTCCCACATCAAGGTCAGCAAGGTAGATCAAAGGCTACCTGTTGAGTGAGAGTTTCAGCCCCTGCCATATAAACTTATGTAGCCCTGCTGAGGCTGATGTCTTCTTGGAGAAGTGTATGTGTCTGTGGTGTGGGTTGGGCTTGCTGGGGCCAGAGGAAGTGACACCAGAACTAATTTTTTTTTTTTTTTTTTTTACTTTTCAGTATAACTAATGTTTCTGTCTTTCCAGTGACAGAGGCATTGTTAGCTATTTTTTTTTTTTTTAAGAAATGAATTGTTCCAGGTAAGAAGTGAGAGGTGGGGGTGGGGGAATCTGACTTAAGGAAATTTGGGGGACAGGGCAGATTTTTAAAGCATGGAGAAAAAAAGGAAATGTAATGGAGGAAACAAAAGTTAGCAAGTCCCTGTCTACTGTGAGTGACAGGCGGCCTCTTGGCACTCAGTGTGATGGCTCCTTCTCAGAACAGCCCTGCTGTGAAGACTCTGCTGATGGTTTAACCCTAAGTCAGGCCTGCCGGCATGTGAGGGGGCAGGGAGCATGCAAAACTGTCCTAGGGATGCATGGGCTTGCCAGGGCTGCTCATCTGGAGTAGCTGTAACAAGGCAGGCACACTCCTAATGGACCTACATCCCCTCCAGAGTGGTTTTTCCCACATTGGTGAGAACCCCTAAATGCAGAACCCAAAATGCAGACTGCAGCATCCCACCTATGACATTTTGATCTGGGGTAGGGGGTCTAAAAATTTGCAAGTTGCAAGTATGATGCTTTGATGTATTAAGGTCCACATTTATCACTGTCCTTTAGTTGATGAGCAAGGCAGTGAGGCCAGCAAATGTGGGTGGTGCTGTGTAGATGTAGGAGTCAGCGGCCACTAATTCTGTAGAGCACTCTCTGCATAGAGCAGAAACAACACAATTCCTGTCTTATGGAAAGATCACCTTCATATATAGTTATATCAACCAGATAAGGCGGCACATACCTTAATCCCAGTTCCTGGGATGTGGAGTTAGGAAAATCAGAAGTTCAAAGTTATTCAGGCAATGAATATGTGCAGCTGTGGTATACTTTTATAATGTCACACAGCTATATAGCTGGGTGACATGATCCATCTCTCTCCTCACACCTTTTTCTATTGTGATATCTATGAAGCTTTTATCCTTACAGTTTTGGTCTTTGGGTCTTCTAGTGTGAACATGTTATGTATTCTTACTGTCACATCCATTCTGCTTGTTTACATACAACTGTTAAAGTATGCCATAAGTATAGGCATTAGGATTATATGATATTTACTTGGTTATTTGGTTGCCCCTTAATGTGTATGCATATAGATAGACAGGAAAAGCAGCATGAAAATACAGGATGAAAAATTCTTATAGAGAACCAGTCTCAGCACATGCCTGTGATTTCCGCTAGGGAGGGGGACCCAAAGCTCAAGGCCAGCCTGGGCTCCAGTGAAAACCTGTCTCCAGTAAAAACAGAACAAAACACAAAAATTCCTGTGGTGCAATATGAACCCTAGAAGATCTCTACAGAAACCAACCCGAGAAGCCTGGAAGTACAGGGCGTATGACCAAAGGACAAACTACTAGAATAGCCTGGTGATGCTTTTAGGTGCCTTTCCTTACCTCGAGGGTTCCATTTTCCCCTTCCCCTCTGCCCATGTCTTCTATTGTGGTAGAGGGCCTACCATTCATTTCCCATATGCTGTTTCCCTAGACAGAGGCCATAGCAGCTGAAGAGGTCAGAGTTAACACGGAAAGAAATAGCTTGTGCATGTGATTCTAACAATTTCATGTGTCCCTTTTAAAAACAAAACAAAACAAAAACTTTTAAGGGCAAAGAAGAAAGATATGCAAGTTGATAAAGGTGAAGTTCTTGCCAGAGGTGGAGCTGAAGAAGTTCCAGGCTGAGATGTGGTACATGCACAGGAGAATGAGACATTCAGGTGTGAGGGAGATGTGACCCACAAGCCTCCACCCAGGTTAGAGATGGAGATTTGATCTGCTGACAGTCCAAGCCAACATCAAAGCAACCCCCCACCACACACACACACACCCATGTGAGGAAGAATTTGAGGAATGTTATTTGTGCTTCTGGGTAACAGTAGGTAAAAGTCAAAGGAAGCTTTGTGTCTGTGGGAACCAGAGGTCAGACCCAGAGCAACAGGGTTTTAGACAGAGGACAAGCAGACACAAGCGTGACAGACTTAATGAGAATGTGGAGATGGCCAGGTCTGGCTTTCCAGGCTTGAGTGTCTAGGAGAAAGGGGTTGCCACAGCCAGGATGGAGTTTCAGTACGTAGATGTATACTCGGGCTTTCCCCTAGCTGGCTTTTTGGATGATATCACAGACCGTAAGAGCATATGGAATAGAAGATGTCATGATAGGTGAACCAGAGTTTGATCTGCTTTCGGTTCATAACTTACACCAGGCAGATAGGAGATGTCCCACAAGGAGTAAGTCAGTGGGTAAAGCTTGTCAGAAGATTGCTGGCTGACAGCATGCCTGAGGGACTTTTCAAACCATCTCTTACCTAAATGTGGCCTTCCTGAAGGGGCATTTTCGTGCATGACACAGCTGACTAAACTTCCATCTATCATTCTGATGAGGTCGGGGGCTGCGATTTTGCCCAGGTATCCAAGCCAAAATGAACTGGCTAGATTGGATTTCTCTGCTTCGCTTCCTAGAAACTTGTGAAAATATGTCCTTTCCGTTGTTCATCAGTCATGATTTTTAACTCAGCATTATTTCTTGTGTTTAGATGAGACCTGCCCGAGCCAAATTTGACTTTAAAGCTCAGACACTGAAGTAAGTGCTACCGATCATATTTATCCTCTTAGCTGCCCTCTTTCAAAACACTGTTTGCTTAGGACAAGGAGTTGGGAGAAACAACGAAGACAGAAATAAAAGTAACGAAGAGTAGAATATATGCCAGGCACTGTTACATTGCCTATATTAACTCATTTGATTTTCATGAATAAGGCCTGTGTCTTGTGGAGTAGATACTATTATTCCCACTTCAAAAACTTAGGAAACCAATATGAAGGAACTTAGCCCACCTAGGAGGTGATGGAGTCAGGATTCAAACCCAGCATCTTGGCATCTGAAGCTGCCCCTTACCCTCTTTCTACCTGGATAGGTGCTCTGCTTGGTTAGCTTGCAGCATGGTCTGACCCAGCCTTTAGTGGAAGCAATCAGAACCAGTCTCTAGGAATGGAACTTGGCCCGTTTTACTATAGTGTTCCTGAAAGAGAAAGCCCACAGGATGCTAGCATTTCTCTAAGTGTGTTCCTTGGAGTGTTCGTCATGCAAGGTGTTCAAAAAAAAAGGAAACAAAAAATTAGTGTTGTAGAAATGAGTCAGAAAACCGCCTCGCACTATACTTAGGCTCCCTACCCCTGGGGGAGCTAGGCTGCTGTTGGCATGTTTGTGGCCGTGGAACTCCCTTGGAGACAAAAGCTGATCTTCTTGTTTGGCCCAAGTGTTCTCTAAATTTAGGTGACCTGGAAACCTTTCTGTTTTCTATGGAACACAGTTTGGGAAGTGCTACCAAAGACAGGTTCCAGAGGGACTTGTGAGCCTTCTAGCGAATTATGGATTGAAACAGACCATGTGTTTTCTTTGGCAGCTGAAGATTATGTGGCCAGCCACATCCCATTGTCTGGCTGACAGGAGGCACCAGGGTGTAGGAGGGAGAGCTTCCATTCATGAGTGATGGAAAACCCTGCCTCTAGGCTCCTCAACCATGTTTTCCACCTCCTTCAACACAAAGGGAGTGGCCAGACCAAGTTTCAAGAATGCAGACATGACTCTGATGTGGCTGGATTTGTGTTACTCCATTCCCTTAGTTTACTCAAAGAGACGGCCTGTGGACTTTAGATTCAGGAAAGAGTCCTGACTCTGCCACTCACATCTCTGTAACCATGGCCAAGTTATCAATGTCTCTCACCCTCAGTTTTCCTCATTGGTAAGATGAGACTAGAAATGCTTCCCTTGCAAAGAGACTAGCCAGGCTAAACCCAGTAAGATGTTTTGCATAATGTAACAGAAGTCAATACTCAGAGGGTATATTATCCA